>NC_135968.1:14092989-14403907 GCF_053455715.1 Rhinoraja longicauda
ACACGTACTGACCTGACAGCAGATTATCTGAATTCCCAGCACTACACTAATGTCCCACACAATTGCACTCCATATGGAGTCCTTCAGTGAAGGCAGCAATGGATGCTAGCGTGGTAGTCCCAAGAATTATTGGAGTTTAAATGGATAAGCAGAATTGTTGACTCCAGCCAACAAGATACATCCATGTACTACCCTGGAAGTTTCATTGTATTTACAAGATATTTAATCTCTGCGCAGCGAAGTATATTATGTAGATATTGGGAGAGCAGGCCCTTGGGCCTTCCTGTCTATGCTGACCAAGTTGGCACACTGGGCTAGTCCCATTTGCCTGCATTTCGCTCATAACCCTCCAAACTGTTCCTTTCCGTTCTGCCCAAATGTCTTTGATAAGTAGTAATTGTGTCCACTTCCGTAGCTTCCTCTGGCAACTCATTTCAGATACAGGCTATCTTCCAAGTGCCCCTGAGATCCTTTCTAAATATCTCCGATCTAACCTTAAACCTGTGCCCTCTAGTTTTAGAATCCTCAACCGTATGAGTGTGCACTTTACCCATCCCCCTCATAATCTTGTACACCCCAATAAAGACACTGCTTAGCCTCCTGTGCTCCAAAGAAAATAGTCCCAGTCTATCCAACCTCTTCCTATAACTCTGGCCCCCAAGTCGAGGTAACATCCTGATGAATCTCTTCTGCCCGCTTTCCAACTTAATGACATAATTCCTATAGCCGGGCAACAAGAAATGCACACTGTACTCCAATTATGGTCTCACCAAACACTTGTACAGCTGAACCATGCTGCCCAACTTACTGTGCACTTTCCCACTGAAGGCAAGTGTGTCAAACACATTCTTCACCACCCTGCTCACCCAATTCGCCACGTTTAGGGAACATTGCACCTGTATTCCCAGATTTCTCTGTTCTGTAACACTCTCTGTGGCTCTATCATATAATGCATGTCCTGCCCTGGTTTGACATACTCAAAATGCAACACCTCATATTTGTCAGAGTTACATTTCATGTGTCGTTACTTGGCACACCTTCTCAACTGATCTTGACTTTGTTGTTAACTTAGAAGATCTTGTTTTCAACCATACTACAATGTTGATGTCATCTGCAAATTTACTAACAATGTTAATCACATTGACATAAAAATTGAAAAAAAGTGCGGCACTCTACTGATCTTAAGCCTTCAATTAGAAGAACAACCCTCTCCAACTGATGTTGACTCCTTCCACCAAGCTAATTATCATAAGTGGTAGGAGTAGAATTAAGCCTTTCGGCCCATCTAGTCTACTCCCCCATTCAATGACACCCCTCAGCTAGCTCAACTTGGATGCCATGCACGCTAACCTTCCAAAGCAGACTACCAAGTGGGAAACTCATCAAAGGCCTTACTAGTACGGGTGATTAGCACGGGTGTCAGAGGTTACGGGTAGAAAGCAGGAGAATGGGGTTAGGAGGGAGAAATAGATCAGCCATGATTGAATGCGGTGATGGGGCGAATGGCCTAATTCTATTCCTATCACTTATGATCTTATTATCTTAGATCCAGATAGGCAACGTCCACTGCCCTGGCCTGATCAGTCCATCAGCCCTCTTGGTGACCTCTTCAAAAAACGCTATCAGCTTTGTGAGACTCGTTTTCCCTTGCATAAAACTATGCTGGAAGCAGATACGAGAATGGCGTTTAAGAGGCTTTTAGATAGACGCGTGGATATGCAGGGAATGGAGGGATGTGGATCATGTGCAAGAAGAAAAGATTAGTTCAACTTGGCATCACTTTTGGCACGGACATTATGGGCCGAAGGGCCTGTTCCTGTGCTGACAAAGTCCTATATTCTAGGGCCTTAATTTGTGGACCAGTTCTATTCTTCTCCATAACTTCACCAATGTGGTGTCCGGCACAGTGGCGCAGCTGGGAGAGTTGCCGCATCACGCACCAGAGTTATCAGTTTCATAAGTTTTGGGTGTCTATTATTTTTTATAGCTACCTGACATCTTCCTGCTCCCCTATTTCATGTTGACTATTGGCAGGTCTATAATACAGTACCAGCAAAGTGATCATTCCCTTCCTGTTTCTAAGTTCTATTTGTTTTCCCTCACTGGACAATCCCCCAAGATTATCCTCTCTAAGCACTGTAGTTATGTCCTCCTTGATAAAAAAAAATCAACCCCCATCCCCATATCTTCTCTTACCCACACCTCGATCACGCCTGCAGCATCTACGCCCTGGAGCATTGAGCTACCAGACCTGTCCTTGTCTCAGCCATGTTTCTGTTATGGTGATAATATCCCAGTCCCCCGAGCCAATTCACACCCCGTGTTTGGCCACGTTACCTGTTAAGCCTCCAGTACTGAGATAAATACAGTTTAAACTACCAGTCTTTCCCCTCTCTTCACCCATAATAAATCACTGGATAAATGAGAAAGTACCTTGATGAGTGATTAATAAGGCCAGATAACACCCATGCTGATTTATTCAATAAACAAGATGGTAGGGGGAGGAGGGATGGATGGAAGGATTACTGCTTAATCTAATTGTATACTTGCAATGCCATTAAATGATGTAGACTCTTGCCATATTAACTTGACATTCACTTGAGGGCTAAATATTATCCACGCTAAGTTGATGAAATAACAGGTAGTTCCTGTACTGAATCTGATATATAATAAAGCCCCCTTATTGAATTTGGGCATAATCTGTATATCTCCCTTATAACTCTAGTGCATTAATAGTACTGAGTGTCAATGAAGCCAGCCAGCAATTGTGATGTGTCGTGTTATAAACTAGGAAGTAATCATCCCCTCTCACTGTGTAAACGAGAGGGAACCCAAGCAGAGACATTGTATAATGAAGATCATAATCGCATTGCGTCACAGGCAGTCCTTATCTTTAGTTTGATATATATACCAGCTAATTGCTCCGGAATGCCAGTGTTTAAACTTGCTTACATGCGAGAGTGTACTCGCACTGACTTAGATGCACAAACTCATGGGTAGTTGGGCTGAGTCGTAGTATGAAGTGGAGTGGACTGCTGTCGCATCCCTGAATGATCTGCAGTAGATATTACCTTTAGAATGCTGGGTGAGTTGTAATATAAAATGGAGACAATACACGGCAGGGTAGTGCAGCAGCAGCGATTCCGCCTTACCGTGCTTACAGCGCCAGAGACCCGGGTTCGATCCCGACTACAGGTGCTGTCTGTACGTTGTTTGTATGTTCACCACATGACCCCAAGGGTTTTCTCCAAGATCTTCGGTTTCCTCCCACACTCCAAAGAAGTATAGGTTTGTAGGTTAATTGGCTTGGTATAAATGTAAATTGTCTTTAGTGTGTGTAGGATACTGTTGATGTGCAGAGAGCGCTGGTCGGTGCGGACAGGGGAAGAGAAAAGACATTCTGGCCTTCCATCACAGTGACGAGGTGACTGGAGGAGAGTCACTGTGATGGATGTTTCTTTTTGTTTTGTTTTGTGTTGTGTTGGTTGTGACTGTGTGTGAAATTGTTTATTTTTATTGTTCTATTGCTGGACTGTGGGTGACCTTTCATTTCACTGCACACCTTGTATGTGTATGTGACAAATAAACTTGACTTGACTTCGACTCGGTGAGCAGAAGAGCCTGTTTCCACGCTGGATCTATAAAACTAACAAACAAAGAAACGCGCTGCGTTTGATTTTGCCAGCATACCATGAATAGCTGGGACTGATGCCTGTGGTACTCCACCAGTCCACCTGCCACACCAAAGACAACCACTTCTTCCAATACTCTGTTTTCCGACTGACAATCAATTTTCATTCTGTGCCAATATATTATGCCCAGTCCTATGTGTTTTATCTTGCCGCATTAACCACTCTATCATGGGCCATCTGAAGAGACATCAAGCACAATCTTGACAGCAAAGCCAACTCCATGCAGGTGGCTCCTCCCCAGAAGAAGAGGATACCATGGTTCATTTTATGAGCTGGCCATCTCCAGCCTGTCTCAGTCAGCTCTGGTTTGAATGCATTCTCTGTGACATTACTTTTGTTGCTAAATCATGCAAAGCCTACATTTTTTAACCATCTGCTACTTATGACGAATATCCTAATTAATTGCCCGGTGATGTGAAAAACTGAATAAACCTAAATTGGTTAACCCTGAACACGCTGCTCTAAAAATGGATAGCAATCCTGCCCTTATCCACTGGGTCAAAGGGAGCCTATGCCTGGGTGTGCATTGGACATGTTCGTGGAAGATCCAGTGCATTCAGAATGTATTCAGATCCCTTCACTTTTTCCACATTTTGTTATGTCACAGGCTTATTTTAAAATGGATTAAAAATTTTTTTTTATCATCAATCTACATACAATACCCCATAATAATAAAGCGAAAACAGGTGTTTCGACATTTTTGCAGAGTAATTAAAAAGAAATAACTGAAATATCACATTTACATAAGTATTCAGACCCTTTACTCAGTACTTTGTTGAGGCACTTTTGGCGGTGATTACAGCCTCAAGTCTTCTAGGGTATGATGCTACAAGCTTGGTACACCTGTATTTGGGTAATTTCTCCCATTCTTCTCTGCAAATCCTCTCAAGCTCTGTCAGGTTGGATGGGGAACGTCGATGCACAGCTATTTTCAGGTCCCTCCAGAGATGTTCGATCGGGTTCAAGTCCGGGCGCTGGCTGGGCCACTCAAGGACATTCACAAATGTCACTAAGCCACTCCTGCGTTGTCTTGGCTGTGTGCTTAGGGTCGTTGTCCTTTTGGAAGGTGAACCTCCACCCCAGTCTGAGGTCCAGAATGCTCTGGAGCAGGTTTTCATCAAGGATCTCTCTGTACTTTGCTCCGTTCATCTTTCCCTCGATCCTGACTAGTCTCCCAGTTCCTGCTGCTGAAATACATACCAACAGCATGATGCTGCCACCACCATGCTTCACCGTAGGTATGGTATTAGCCAGGTGATGAGCGGTGCCTGTTTTCCTCCAGACGTGACGCTTGGCATTCAGGCCAAAGAGTTCAATCTTGGTTTCATCAGTCCAGAGAATCTTGTTTCTCATGGTCTGAGAGTCCTTCAGGTGCCTTTTGGCAAACTCCAAGCGGGCTATCATGTGCCTTTTACTGAGGAGTAGCTTCCGACTGGCCACTCTACCCTAAAGGACTGATTGGTGGAGTGCTGCAGATATAGTTGCCCTTCTGGAAGGTTCTCCCATCTTCACAGAAGAATTCTGCAGCTCTGTCACAGTGACCATCAGGTTCTTGGTCACCTCCCTGACCAAGGCCCTTCTCCCTCAATTGCTCAGTTGGGCTGGGCGGCCAGCTCTATGAAGAGTCCTGGTGGTCCCAAAGTTCTTCCATTTATGAATGACAGAGGCCACTGTGCTCTTTGGGACCTGCAATGCTGCAGAAATTGTTTTATACCCTTCCCCAGATCTGTGTCTCGACACAATCCTGTCTCGGAGATCTATGGACAATTCCTTCGTCTTCATGGTTCGGTTTTTGCTCTGACATGCACTGTCAACAGTGGAACCTTATATAGACCAGTGTGTGCCTTTCCAAATCATGTCCAATCAATTTAATTTTCCACTGCTGGACTCCAATCAAGTTGTAGAAACATCTCAAGGATAATCAATGGAAACAGGAGGAACCTAAGCTCAATTTTGAGTGTCATAGCAAAGGGTCTGAATACCCATGTAAATGTGATATTTCAGTTATTTCTTTTTAATTACTTTGCAAAAATTTCTAAACACCTGTTTTCGCTTCTTCATTCTAGGGTATTGTGTATAGATTGACGATAAAAAAAAGAATTTAATCCATTTTAAAATAAGGCTGTAACGTAACAAAATGTGGAAAAAGTGAAGGGGTCTGAATACTTTCTGAATGCACTGTATTCCTGGGCCTAGGAAAGAGAGCACAGTTGAATCTCTGAAACGATACGATAGGATACGATAGAATACGATACGATACGATAGAACTTTATTTATCCCAGGAAAGAAATTGATCTGCCAACAGTCATAAAACAGATCAATTTCCCTCCTGGGATAAATACATTTCTATTGTTGAATCTCTGAATCACAAAATCATCAGCAAGGGACAAGTGTGTTTTTTGAGAAAAGCAAGCCAGAACTGAAAGAAAGAATTGTCAGGTCAAAGCAGAAATGCAATCATGTTGAGTCCTGTTCAATTATTTTACTTGCTTATATTTTATTTTTAAAATTCTTTCAAAAAATGAAAATGTGTTATAATGCAGAGACTGACTAAAATAAGTGAGTAAAAATAAAGCATGATTAACTATTTATAGGGTTTATTATTAAGTACTACTTGCTCACAAAAAATACATGTACTGTATATATAGAATTCTGAAAACTAATCTGGCATAATACTCATAGCTTGAACTTGGGTCAGTGTGCTTTAAATACAGGTTGATTTTTTTTTCAGTCCCAGTCCACCAGTGTAAAATAGTAATTATGCTCAATCGCTTGTTTGAAGTAAATAGCATCTAAGTTGATATGTAAAAGCTTACTTGAAGTGAAGGTGAGGTAAAATGGCTTCAATTCCCCTCAGAAAAAGCCAAGCTGAGCCACCAACTCAGCACTTCTCTCTTGCAACCATTTTAAACAGAAACACAAACTGCAGTACCTTATTTCACCACTGGCTGATGGCACCTCTGTGTCATCAGTGAAACCACCTTTGTGGCATTGCTTGCCTATGCCCTTCTCTCAGCTCAGCTGGTGCTGAAACCCCTCATCCTTGTCTCTTTCATCTCATGAAAATCTAATCTCTTTAATCATGCTTTATTTTTATTCACCTACATTAGTCAGTCTATGCTTTATAGCACATTTTCATTTTTTGAAAGAATAAAAAAAAACGAAAATATAAACAAGTAAAATAATTGAACAGGACTCAACATGATTGCATTTCAGCAATTAACTGTTTCAATGCATTTTTGGCCATCCAGCACCCTCATTCTATCCACTGTGAACTTGTATCATCCAATATTGAAGGTAGACACAAAAGGCTGGAGTAGCTCAGCGGGCCAGGCAGCATCTCTGGAGAAAAGGAATAGGTGATGCTTTTGGGTCGAGACCATTCTTCATCCAATATTGATGTGCCCACTCCTTTCTTACACTATTACTTGATTCATGAATAGCATTATACCGAGTCAGCTGTAGCAATGAAATAGCCTCCTGGAAAATATTTGGTTACGCTGACTTCTGCATATCAATATGCTGGGTGAAATGCATTGTGCGTATTGTAGTACATGATACTTCTTTGGCTGGAGAGTAGCATAGTATTCATGGTGGCGAATATGGGGTGGTAAATCCAGGACTCGTGTTCTTAAAGTCAATGGGAAAATAGCAAAAGTTGTGAATTAAACATGCATAAATCCACAAATTGCCTTGGGATATTTTGGTAAGCTGAAGGCAATGTATAAATGGGTTTTGTTGCTGTTGAGTTTCACTGTAAAAGAGACGGTCGTCATGCTGTGTCTGTGCTTAAACGGTGGCGCAGCGGTAGAGTTGTTGCCTTACAGCGCTTGCAGCGCCGGAGACACGGGTTCGATCCCCACTACAGGTGCTGTCTGCATGGAGTTTGTACATTCTCCCCGTGACCGCGTGGGTTTTCTCCGAGATTTTCAGTTTCCTCCCACACTCCAAAAACGTACAGGTATGTTATTTAATTGGCTCGGTGTATGTGTAAATTGTCCCCAGTGTGTGTAGGATAGTGTTAGTGTGTGGGGATCGCTGGTCGGCGCAGATTCGTTGGGCCAAAGGGTCTATTTCCATGCTGTATCTTTAAACTGCACTAAACTGAACTAAAATTATTCTGGCTGACTCCATAAACTAGGTAGAGCCTACTAACTTTGATGCATGGAAAAGACAGATCCTAGAATGAGTCCAATATAAACTAGATACTGACCTTGCTGGATTCCTGCATTAACTACACAGGATACATACTCAAATACTGTAGGTGTCCTGAGTTTGCTTTGTAAAATTAGTTAAACTGCATTGATTCTAGTTTACAAACCAAATTGTGAGTGTGCTGAGTTATTATTTAAGGACCTGTTACTTGGAAATATCCCAAAGTGTTTCATTTAGATTTTATTAACTGGATGGAAAGCTACTGCTGAGTCAGTTATATCACTGAGATAGATTCCCAGGCTAAGTCAAGATACGGAGACACAAGAGACTGCAGCTGCTGCGGCAATGTGGAACAAAAAGTAAAATGCTGGAAGAATGCAGAGGGTCAAGCAACATCTGTGGAGGCAGGATAAGACTCTGATGTTTCAGGTCAAGACTCTGCATCAGGACTGAGAGTGTAGAGGTAAGGTAGCCGGTTTAAAGAGGTGAGAAGGAGATATGAGACAAAGGCTTGTAGGTGACAGTTGGAAACAGATAAGTAATGTAGCGAAGCTGGTAGAGCAGCTACCTCAGCGCCAGAGATCCGGTTTCAATGCCGACCTTGGGTGTTGTCTACGTGGAGTTTGCACGTTCTCGCTGTGACTGCATGGATTTCCCCCGGGTGCTTCCAGGTTCCTCCCACATCCCGGATTTGTAGGGTAATCAGCCCCTAGTGTGTAGAGAGTGTTTGTGAAAGTGGGAGGTATTTATTCACAAAATGCTGGAGTAACTCAGCAGGTCAGGCAGCATCTCAGGAGAGAAGGAACGGGCGACGTTTCGGGTCGAGACCCTTAACTAGTGTGAAGGGTGAGCGATGGTCGGTGACCTCTCAGTGGGCCGTGAGGTCTGTTTTCAGGTTGTATCCTTCAATCAACAAAAAATTAAAAAATAGTCTGATGAAACTGGTCGAGGGAAATGGAAAGGGGTAGAAACAGAGGCCGACAGGTGATAATTGTTGAGGAAACACTTGCACTGGATCTGTGCTGAGACACTGTTTAAGCACCATACGACCCGTGGAGTCACTTCATGGATGGGCTGTGTGAGGTACAACATGATTTTATCAGCAGACACAAGGAACTGCAGATGCTGGAATCTTGAGCAAAAAAACCCCAAAGTGCTGGAGTAATTCAGCAGGTCAGGGCGAATTAATCCGTAGTTTTCATTATTTCGTAGACACTGGTAACGTAGTTGGTGAGAGCAGGTATTGAGGGGGGTTGTTCTGGGATGCCAGAACTAACTGTTGAGACTTCCCAGGGTGTCGTGGGCCTAACTCAACAAAACACCAGTGAAGGGAGGTGCCCATTTGATAACCCCAATGATATGTTTGCATCTACACAATCAGTTTTTTAATGTGCTTGTTAGAGATACGGCGCGGAAACAGGCCCTTCGGCCCAACGGGTCCGCGCCGACCAGCGATCCCCGCACATTAACACTATCCTACACCCACTAGGGACAATTTTTTTAAATATTTACCAACCCAATTAACCTACAAACCTGTACGTCTTTGGAGTGTGGGAGGAAACTGAAGATCTCAGAGAAAACCCACGCAGGTCAGGGGGAGAACGTACAAACTCCGTACAGTCAGCACCCGTAGTCGGGATCAAACCCGGGTCTCCGGCGCTGTAAGGCAGCAACTCTACCGCTGCGCCACCGTGACGCACGGTAGCTGGTTATTGCCTTTGGAGTTAGTGATTGTCCTTAGCATAAGTTTGCATCATCAGTTCAGGCAGCACTTTGGCTTTGGACTTGGTTTTCTTGGTTGATCGCTTATCCTGGTGTTACAGCACAAGTACTTTGTGTTTTCATTGTAATTTATTTGGCTACTGTAGATTGCCCCTGGTGTGTAGGTGAGTGGTTGAATCTGGGGATGTGAATGAGAATATGGGGACTATTCTCTTGTGGAGTAGTGAATGTGAAAAATATCCCACCCTGTGGTAGTCAGTGCAGCTCAGTAAATGAGACATAGCACATTTCCCCAGTTGCATCCTGTATTGATCCAGGGGCTAGGAATATGTGAGAGTCAGCGTGACTTTGATTATGACAGTGAGAGCAGTGCAGGCAGGCCGATAAGTGTAGTTGAGGTGTTTTTGAGGAAGGAGATGTCAGTGAGGGCCATCTTATAGAAGTGTGACCTGTGTAGATATTGCTCCTTCACATATGGTTTTACATAACAGCGATGGCTCGCGATAATCCCTGGCTGGATAAGAATATAGGATCTTCCAAACGTGATCCCTGTCAGTGACTCGGAGGCCCCTATTACAGATTCACATCCTCCATTGGCTCCATATACCTAATGCTGCCTCGGTAAGGCCACCAGCATAATCAAGGACGAGTCGCACCCTGGCCATTCCCCCTTCTCCCCTCTTCCATTGGGCAAAAGGTATAGAAGTATGAAAATGCACACCTCCAGATTCAGGGACAGTTTCTTCCCAGCTGTTATCAGGCAACTGAACCATCCTACCACAACTGCAGAGCAGTCCTGAACTACTATCTACCTCATTGGAGACCCTCTGACTACCTTTGATCAGACTTTACTGGCTATATCTTGCACTACGCGTTATTCACGTTATTCACGTTATTCATGTATCTGTACACTGTGAGTGGCTGGATTGTAATCATGTGTTGTCTTTCCACTGATGCATGGTTAGCATGCAACAAAAGCTTCTCACTGTACCTCGGTACACATGACAATAAACTAAACTAAACTAAACATCTATCAAACATCTATCAAGTGAGAGAGGTAGGCTGGGGCAAATTCCCATTGTAACACGTTTTGGTTTCAACAAAGTGATGAAGTTGCAAAAATGGGCTGGTCTTCAGTGAGAGCTGTGTGCAGTGAGTTGTCAGCTTGCAGAGTGTTGTGCAGCAGTCTGGCCATGAGTCCTCTCAGCTGAGGTGTTTCCAAGTCATCAGTTAGTAAAAACTGACTCTATTGAGTGAATGAAGTCAGGTATTCCGCACACAAATATGGCTGGAAGACTTGCTGATGATAAATGTGCAAGAAGGAACTGCAGATGCTGGTTTAAACCAAAGATAGACACAAAAAGCTGGAGTAACTCAGCTGGACAGGCAGCATCTCTGGAGAGAAGAAATGGGTGACATTTTGGGTCGAGACCTTTCTTTAGGCCCTGAACATCATATAACTCATGACATAATTCGCAGGAGTTTCAGGCCAGAAAGAAAAATTGCTCATGAACACAAAACCCTCACCAAAAATGAACAATCCATGATTGCAACAGGAACTAAGACACCAACAAAACATGTGTACTCAATTGCTATACTTTAACATAATGTTTTAGTTTGAAATGTCTAAATGACCATTTAGCCCTGCATTGTTCCGTACAATATTCAGTTTATGTGCTGTCTTACTATTTCTCAGATTCACTATTTTGGTTCGACAATACCCATCCTGAATATAATATATGAACTTGACACTATCCTTGTCGTTTCATTCATTGACTTGGTGAGTTACATTGAGTTACATCTAAAATTCATTGGTTTCCATGCCTAGATTAGTGCCTCCGCTGTATAGCAGCCATGCAAGATACCATCCACCTGAGAACTCAATTAAATATTGGAATGATGCTGAGCCCGATGAATCCAGACAGAGGGCAGTAAAATCAAGGTGGTTCCTTCTGCGGGTCGTGCCCAGCAAAAGGGTCTCGACCCAAAATGCCACCCATTTTTACTGCATGTCCCTCTAAGTTACTCCAGTTTTTTGTTTAAACCAGCATCTGCAGTTCCTTCCTACACATTGCCCAATAGAACATGGTTTGAGTCGACATCTTCCTCCAGCCACCAAACTGAACCACAATACACCCTTGCCAGCATTAGTCAGACACCCATCTCATAGTGGAATTGACAACAGTAACCATGATCAGACACTGAGAATCCCAGTGGGATTAGGAATCGGGTCACCATTGCAAGAATTGTTCATCTTTCTGGCTCCACTTGGTTCAATTATTTCAGTCTGTTGCATAAATTGGACGGCAATGATTTCCATTTCTCATTAACTTGCAGCAAGCGCATGGGTTTTGACATCAAGCTCCCAACGATGACAGATGTGCCCTTCTTCAGCTCAAAAAAAATTAATGTGTTGCCAAAATAGTGTTTCCTGGGAATTTGGTTTGCTTGTGTGCATTTTTTCCCTGGATTTGGGTCAACTTTAGGCTGTCCATTTTCATTTTCATGAAAATGACAATAAACATTGTTTGTTTATTGTCATTTCTTCCTTTCCTTTCCGTTCTCCACGACAAGTATCATGAACAGGTCTCAATATTCACCTATTCTTCCCTGCTTTGCAATATTTATTAATGATTTGGACGAGGGAATTGAATGCAACATCTCCAAGTTTGCGGATGACACGAAGCTGGGGGGCAGTGTTAGCTGTGAGGAGGATGCTAGGAGGCTGCAACGTGACTTGGATAGGTTAGGTGAGTGGGCAAATGCATGGCAGATGCAGTATAATGTGGTAAATGTGAGGTTATCTACTTTGGTGGCAAGAACAGGAAAGCAGACTATTATCTGAATGGTGGCCGATTAGGAGAAGGGAAGATGCAACGAGACCTGGGTGTCGTGGTACACCAGTCATTGAAAGTAGGCATGCAGGTGCAGCAGGCAGTGAAGAAAGCGAATGGTATGTTGGCATTCATAGTGAGGGGATTTGAGTATAGGAGCAGGGAGGTTCAGCTGCAGTTGTACAGGGCATTGGTGAGACCACACCTGGAGTATTGCGTACAGTTTTGGTCTCCTAATCTGAGGAAAGACATTCTTGCCATAGAGGGAGTACAGAGAAGGTTCACCAGATTGATTCCTGGGATGGCAGGACTTTCATATGAAGAAAGACTGGATAGACTCGGCTTGTACTCACTGGAATTTAGAAGATTGAGGGGGGATCTTATAGAAACTTACAAAATTCTTAAGGGGTTGGACAGGCTAGATGCAGGAAGATTGTTCTTGATGTTGGGGAAGTCCAGGACAAGGGGGCACAGTTTAAGGATAAGGGGGAAGTCTTTTAGGACCGAGATGAGAACGTTTTTTTTCACACAGAGAGTGGTGAATCTGTGGAATTCTCTGCCACAGAAGGTAGTTGAGGCCAGTTCATTGGCTATATTTAAGAGGGAGTTAGATGTGGCCCTTGTGGCTAAAGGGATCAGGGGGTATGGAGAGAAGGCAGGTACGGGATACTGAGTTGGATGATCAGCCATGATCATATTGAATGGTGGTGCAGGCTCGAAGGGCCGAATGGCCTACTCCTGCACCTATTTTCTATGTTTCTATGTTTCTATGCCATAACATAACTACAAATACTTTGGGAAGAAAAATGGGGTCTCCCAACCCATACCAACTATGGGTTCTACATTTATCTCAGCAGATAGAGTCATATAGCATGGAAACAGGCCCTTCGGTCCAACATCCATGCCAACCAAGATGCCCCATCAGAGTGTGTCACATCTGCCCACATTTTGTCTCTTTCCCATTAAACCTTTCTTAGGTACCTGTCCATGTGTCTTTTAAATGTAGTTATAGTACCTGTCTCAAATACCTCCTCTGGTAGCTTTTTCCATATTCCCACTTTCTTCTTAATTAAAAAGTTACCTCTCAGGTTCCTATTAAATCTTCCCCCTCTCATTTTAAACCTATGTCCTCTGATTCTTAATTCCCCTCCCTGGGTATCTTGCATTCACCCTATCAATTCCCCTCATGATTTTATACACCTTTATATGACCTACTGAGATACTCCAGCAGTTTGTGTCTTTTTTTCTGTACTCAATACCCTGACTGATGATGACCAATGTACCAAAAGGCTTTTTTAACCAACCTGCCAATCTGTGATGCCACTTTGAGGGAACTGTGCACCCTTACTCCCAGATCCCTCTGCTCTACAACACTCCCCAGGGCCTTGCTATTCACTGTGAAGATCCTGCCCTGGTTTGACCTCCCAAAATGCAACACCTCATACTTATCTGCATTGAATTCCACTAGCTAGGTGTCAGGGGTTATAGGGAGAAGGCAGGAGAATAGTGTAGGAAGGAACTGCCGATGCTGGTTTAAACTGAAGATAGACCCAAAATGTTGGAATAACTCAGCGGGACAAGAAGCATCTCTGGAGAGAAGGAATGGGTGACGTTTCGGGTCGAGACCCTTCTCCAGACTAGTGTTAGGAGGGAGAGATTGGTTAGCCATGATTGAATGGCGGAGCTTACTTGATGGGCCGAGTGGCCTAATTTTGCTCCTATCACTTAGGGCATGACATAAGCTATTCTTCAGCTCATTTGTCCAAATAATCAAGATCCTACTGTATATGACACCACCTACTTTAGTGTCATCTGCAAACTTAAAAATCATGCCTTGCACATTCCCATCTAAATCATTGATATAAACCATAAACAGCAATGGGCTCAGCAATCCTTGAGGCACACCACTAGTCACAGGCCTCCAGTCCAATAAGCAACCTCCCACCACCATCCTCTGCTTCCTTCCATAAGGCAAATTCTTTATCCATGCGATCTAGCCTTTCAGCCCATTCTATCAAGCGGAACCTTATCAAAGGCCGTAGATGTGGTCTATATAGACAACATCTTCGACCTTCCTCTTGTCAACCTTCTTCAAAAAACATAATCAAATTCATGGGACAGAATCTCCCACACACAAAACCATGTTGTCTGTTCCCAATCAGCGTCTGTCTATCCAAATGCATATATATCTTATTCCTCTGAATCCTCTCGAGTAACTTCCCTACCGCAGAAGTTAGGCCCACTGATTCATAGAGATCATGCATTGTAGGCTGCAAATGGGCTGAAGGCGGGTCCCACCATGAGACCCAGGTCAGGGGCAGTCACCTTAAGAATGAGCGTTGTGCTTAAAGCTTCACTACTGATCCCCCTTCTCTTAGTAGGCTGTGATCCATGGTTACTGACCATTATTCTGGCACTAAATACTAAAAATTCACGTTGGTTCCTCGGGCATAACCTTGGGTTTTTGTACCAAAACAATCGTATCACAGATTTATTGGACCAATAAATTTTATCATAACTATGAAGATTAGCTGGTCCAAAAACATCTATTATTCTGTGAAACATTGCTTCTACTTTCTTTTTGCCATGTCTGGAGAGGATAAAGCTAGCTTCAAATAAATCTACAGCCACTAACCAAACACAAAAATATATCATTGCCCCCAAAACATTTCTAACCACATAAAACTCAATACGAAGCCTTTCAGCTGCTAAGATGGATTCCTCCTATTGGATATTATATTAATCTTCCGGTGACAATGTCACATTTATTCCATTGCTACAATAATCAATACTTGGTCCTCATGATTTTAAGTTAAAATGGGATCTCAGTTAAAGAGTAAGAACGTGACAATGCATTAAAATTGTCTCACCATCAGTACCATACTTTGAAACATATAAGATAATTAGGGGATTGGACACATTAGAGGCAGGAAACATGTTCCCAATGTTGGGGGAGTCCAGAACAAGGGGCCACAGTTTAAGAATAAGGGGTAGGCCATTTAGAACGGAGATGAGGAAGAACTTTTTCAGTCAGAGAGTGGTGAAGGTGTGGAATTCTCTGCCTCAGAAGGCAGTGGAGGCCAGTTCGTTGGATGCTTTCAAGAGAGAGCTGGATAGAGCTCTTAAGGATAGCGGAGTGAGGGGGTATGGGGAGAAGGCAGGAACGGGGTACTGATTGAGAGTGATCAGCCATGATCGCATTGAATGGCGGTGCTGGCTCGAAGGGCTGAATGGCCTCCTCCTGCACCTATTGTCTATTGTCTATTGTCATACCAGTTTGTTCAGATCCACCAGTACCTTCCTCGACCCGAAACGTCACCTATTCCTTCTCTCCAGAGATGCTGTCTGTCCCGCTGAGTTACTCCAGCATTTTGTGTCTATCCACCAGTACCTTTCTTGGTTTCATCCTCTTATTCCAGTTTTTGCCCAGGAGGAATGGTGGCACAGCTAGTGGAACTGTTGCCTCACAACTCCAGTTCAATTCTAACCTCTGGTGCTGTCTGTGTGGTGCTTGCATGTTCTCCCTGTAGCAATGTGGATTCCCTCTGGTACCCCCAGTTTCGTCCTACCTCTCAAGAACATGTGAACTAGTAGGTTATGTCGAACACAAAGTGCCGGAGTAACTCACTGGGTCAATGGGTCAGAGTCTGAAGCAGGGCCCCAATCCGAAACGTCGCCTATCCATGTCTTCCCGAGATGCCGCCAGAGCTGTTGAGTTGCTTCAGCACTTTGTAGTCTACACATGGTACCAGCATCTGCAGTTCCTTGTGACTCCATTGAGCTGGTTGATTAATTGGTCCCCTGATACCTTTTCAATATTCGCTGTTCTTTCTCAGTGTTTTACATGTGGCTGTTGTTGTTTTGCTGTTTATTGATCTCTCTTTGTTGTGTTCACCTCACAATGCTGATGCCACCGCTGTTTATATTTATCCAATCTGCTCGGGATCTTTTCTTCTTTGCCTTGTTCTTGCTGTTCTTTGTTCCGTGCTGCCACGTTTCTCGCCTTGACAATTTCGGACATCGATACGTCTTCAGATATTCAGGGAATCGGGAGATGTGAGAATGGTGCAGGAAAATGACGCTGAGGAGAAAGATCAGCCATGGTGGCATTAATTATTCAGCAGGCACAAGGGGTCAAAGGGCCTCCTACTGCTTCTGTTTTTTTATGTTATGTTCTTATTTTCAAATTCACCTCATCTCCTGGGTAGGATCCTGGGATATCCTGACGTGTTAGAAAGAGGTGTTGAAAGTTGCTAATTGAACTGCGATTTTCCTGATTCTCTTATAAATCTTTCCTCTGATCTAATTCCTTTTTTGGTTCTCTGTTAGCATTATCCCTGCCTCACATTCTCTGACTAAAATAGTTATCTTGAGGCTCTATCATCACAGCCTTTTGTGATTGTGACAAGCTTTCAAACATTGAAAATCCGCAGGAGCCCTGATAATAAACGTGTTATGGCGAGTCCGAAAACTTGTTGGTTGTAGAAGAAGTTTATTGCAGCCGCAATATTCGAATACAAAGTTAAACAACAAGGTAAAGGACAACCATCAAAAACTTACTGTCTTCTTCGAAGACTTCGCCGAACTGAACATTTCGGGCGCCAAAAGCGCACATGACAACGCTGGCCAATCAGCGATGTCGCTCTCTGGACCAATCCCTTCGGTCGCGCTCACACGTGACCTTGCTGGCCAATCTGAGGGATCGACGACCCGGACCATTCTCTATGGTCGCTACATGACCCCCCCCAGAACCCGAGGTACGGAACCTAGCAGGGAGCCGGATTTCGCGACCATAACGAGTAAGGAGAGGGGCAGCCTGAACCACAGGAGCAGGGGGTTCCAGACTTGGAGGAACTGCCGGAACGGGGGGTCCTGGGGGAACTGCCGGAACAGGGGGTCCTGGACTGAGCGGAACTGACGGAGGTCGGCCTCTCCTAGGGGTTTGGCCGACCAGGACTGGTTGATCCGGATCCAAGTGTGTAGGTTTGAGCCGGGACACCGAGACGAGCTCACTCCTGCCGCACATGTCTAAGGTGAAGGTAGCCGTTCCCTTACGCAAAACCCGGAACGGAGTAATCGTGGCAGTTTTCTGTATGTCCTCCGGCCGCACCGGAATCTGGTGGTATCCTCGCACCAAATCGATTTTGGAGAACACCACCGCTCCTTCCAGCCCAGACGAAAAGTCCTGTAGGTGCGGTATGGGGTAGCGATCAGCCGTGGTGACAGCATTGAGACGCCGATAATCGCCACATGGTCTCCACCCCCCAGATGCCTTGGAGACCATATGCAACGGCGAGGCCCACGGGCTGTCGGACTGACGGACAATGCCCATTTCCTCCATCTTCCTAAATTCCGCCCGTGCCACCACCAGTTTGTCTGGCGGTAGTCCCTGGCCCGAGCGAAAACGGGAGGGCCCTCGGTGCGGATGTGATGGACCACGCCGTGCTTGGCCGAAGGCGTGTCAAAACGTTGGATGAGCAGCTCTGGAAACTCCGCCAGGATCTCAGCATACGAGTCAGGGGCCGCGACGACGGCCTGGACAGTAGGGCTGGGCGGGGAGGCGATTGTCGGAGCGACGGGCTCCTCGCTGGCGGAGGGTCGGAGGTCGTTACCGCGGACATCAGGGACCAGTGAAAAAGCCCAGAGAAAATCTGCGCCTAGGATCGCTTGTCTGACGTCTGCTATGATGAATGGCCATTCGTACGTGCGGAGGCCTAACACAAGGGACATCTTCCGTATACCGAAAGTGCGAATGGGGCTGCCATTAACCGCGATGAGGGTGGGACCTGTCTTACCCGTTCTGGTTTCGAGGTCGGTCGGCGGCACTATACTGACGATGGCTCCCGTGTCTACCAAAAAATCTGTGTCCGTGAATCGATCGCGGACGTAGAGGCGTCGGTTCTGGCCAATCGCAACTGCCCCTATGTACGATCGGCCGAGGCATTTCCCGCGAAGGTACAAGGTGAGCGGCAGTTGCGGGATTCTCTACCCCATCGTAGGTGATAATAGCACCAGCCGCGCTTGTGCGGATCTTTTTGGCGGGCTTTCGGAGAACTGGCGGGAGACGCGGCGCCATCTTGATGTCGCTGTGGCGTGGTCACTGATGTCGAGACCTTGTTGATCGAACCGCTTGCCTTGTTTTTAGCTGCTATGAGCGCGTCCGCTTTCGCTGCATATGCTTCGGGGTCCTTAAAAGAATAATCCGTGAGCAGCAGTCGGACATCCTCAGGAAGCTTCTCTCGGAATGCCTGTTCGAACATGAGGCAATCCGTATGCTCACCGGCTAGCATCATCATCTCGGCCATGAGAACGGACGGCCATCTATCTCCGAGGTCCGGTAGGTGCAGAAGTCTTTCAGCGCAATCATGCCTATTAAACCCGAAGGTTCGCAGTAACAATTTCTTCATTGCCTCGTACTTGCTTTCCGCAGGCGGATTAACGATGAACCGCATCACGCGTGTGGTCGTCTCCGGTGATAGAGCGCTGACGAGATAGTAATACTTCGTCGAGTCGGCCGATATGTTCTTTATATGAAATTGGGCTTCGGTGTGGACAAACCAAGATTGCGGTGAATGTGTCCAAAACAACGGAAGGTGAACGCTTACCGCGCTTAACTCCGGTGTGCCAGGCGCGGCATTCAACAACGAGGCGTCGTGTTCCTGCATAGTCGGTGATCGTCCAGATCACGTCGGGGTCACCAATATGGCGAGTCCGAAAACTTGTTGGTTGTAGAAGAAGTTTATTGCAGCTGCAATATTCGAATACAAAGTTCAACAACAAGGTAAAGGACAACCATCAAAAACTTACTGTCTTCTTCGAAGACTTCGCCGAACTGAACATTTCGGGCGCCAAAAGCGCACATGACAACGCTGGCCAATCAGCGATGTCGCTCTCTGGACCAATCCCTTCGGTCGCGCTCACACGTGACCTTGCTGGCCAATCTGAGGATTCGACGACCCGGACCATTCTCTATGGTCGCTACAGTGTGCTTGAAACAACTTGAAGGTTACCGGCAGTATGAGACAAAAAGAGGCGTACAATGCAGGTTGGAAGCATACTGAGCTCAGGAATTGAGACACTTTTGGGCTAAAATGACAACGAAGATAGAATGTCAAAGTAAACTACCAATAAAGAGGAATGAAAATATATTAAGAGTCTCTATGTGTGGAAAAATGGTGAGTATTTTGTCCCGACTACGGGTGCTGGCTGTACCCCATTACTGCGGGGGTTTTCTCCGAGATCTTCGGATTCCTCCCACACTCCAAAGACGTGCAGGTATGTAAGTTAATTGGCTTGGTATAAGTGTAAATTGTCCCTGGTGTGTGTGTAGGATAGTGTTACCGTGCAGAGATCGCTGATCAGCCTGTACTCGGTGGGCCGAAGGGCCTGTTTCCGCACTGTAAACTAAACTAAACTAAATTAAATGGATAGGACCTCATAAGTATGTGAAAATGCAGTGGACACAATGTCATTTGGAAATTCATCTTTTTATCCAGCTTCAAGAAAGCTTTACTGGTTGGAAAACCTGCAGTTTGTGTTTCCCCTCGTTAGAGTTTGTACCAATCTTGTGACTAGAGTCTAGGCCTGGATTGATTGGGATAACTGGTGTCCTCTGGGAATTCTTTTTAAAGGCTGAACATAGATATGTGATGGAGTGATGAAGCCCTCTCAGCCATTGAACACGATCATAGCTGACCTCTACCTTGACCCTATTCACCTGCCCTTCTCTGTGTGTCTTCATTCCCAGTGTTAACACAATCTATACATTTCAGCCACATCAAGTTGTATTACAAGAGGTCTGGGCCCACCTGAGGTCTCCCAAGGGAATGTTGTCTGTGGGCTAAACTTTGAGTAAAACTCTAAAGACGTATTCTGGCTTGTTAGGAAAGGTCAGGGCAAGCAGGGCATGGCCACTAAGTTACTGAGGCGCTAGCTGGAGTACCATACGGTACTTCAATCAATATTTAGTGCAGAGAGTGGTTAATGTGGTGTGTCTCACAACTAAAAACTTCCGAATCTCCTTCACAGACAACTGGTATTGGAGCACTTTGTGATACCTCTCAAACATCTTAAATTCTCAGAGGAAGAGGAGGAGGATAATAAATTACAAGAAAACGTGGATAAATGGGCAGCGTTGGCACCATTTAATGCAGCAAAGTGCGAAATTATGTATTTTGGTAGAAAGAATGAGAGATGATAATGACCAAAATGGTACAGTTCTCGAATAGGTTACGCAGCAACCTGGGATTGTGACCTGGGTGTGACCTCGAGTTTAGTGGAGGTCTGTGGGAAAAGTTTTTAGAAAGAGAGCTGTGGGGGCCTGGAACGCATTGCCAGAGGTGGTGATGGAGATAGATACGACAGTGGCGTTTAAGAAGCTTTTAGATAGCACGTGGAAGTGCAGGGAATAGAGGAATATGGATCGTTTGCAGGCAGATGAGATCAGTTCAGTTTGGCATCTTGTTCGGCACAAACACTGTGGGCCGAAGGGCTCATTCCTGTGCTCTACTGCTCTATGTTCTATACTGTTCTATGTTATATGCAAGAATTCTTTCCATTAGTCCCTACTACTGACGTGAGGTTCACTGGCCTATATTTCCCGGAATTCTCTCTATTTCTCTTCTTAATCAAAGGAACAACATTGGCCACCCTCCAGTTCTCAGGGACCTCATCTGTAGATACAGAAGAAACAATGATCCTGGTCAAGGCCCCTACCATCTCCTCTCTTACTCCCCTCAATAATCTGGGATAGTTCCCGTCGGGCCCTGGGAACGTATCCACCTTAATGCTCTTCTAAAGCCTCAACACCAAATCAAATCAAATCAAATTTCTTTATTGTGATTGTAATAGAAACATAGAAAATAGGTGCAGGAGTAGGCCATTCGGCCCTTCGAGCCTGCACCGCCATTCAATATGATCATGGCTGATCATATGATCAATGGTACATACAACAAAATTCAGGCGCACTGCCTGAGCGGAGTTCAAACATACAAGATAAAAAAATAACAATAAAATAACAGTAAAAGAGTGAGGAAAATAAAAACTGCTCATACACTTTGTGCGCACACTGTGACACATACACACAGATTCACACACGCGTACACATTATGCCTACGTATGCACCCTTATCAGAGTATAAGATATTGCACCTTGCCAGAATATAAGATATTGCACAGAATAGTATTATAAAAATAAATATTATAAATGAATATATCAGTATTGCACAGAGGTAGGTATTGTACAGCGTAAATATTGTCTATGGGGGGGGTGCTTTCAGTGCAGAGTTCAGTGTGGTGATGGCCTTAGGGAAGAAACTGTTTGTTAGTCTTGTGCTGTGCGCTTTGATGGAACTGTAGCGCTTTCCTGGGGGCAGAAGGGCAAACAAGTGATGGGCGGGATGAGATGGGTCCTTTAGGATGCAGGATGACTTCCGCAGGCAACGGGAGCTATAGATGTCTTCCAGGGCGGGCAGATGTGTGGTGATCTTCTGGGCTGTGTTGATGACTCTCTGCAGAGCCTTCTTGTCAGCCACAGAACTATTGCCATATCGCACCAGGATCCCATGTGTCCTCCTTCTCCATCTCAAACTACCCGAGCATATTTGCATTCTTCACACTGACCTCAATGTTCTCCACCAACCTTCTCGGTGAGTACAGATGCAAAGTGCTCAATTCTCAATTCTAAACTCCATCTTCCGACTCTACCCATAGATTCTCTCCTTTATCCCCGAGAGATCCTACCTTCTTCCTGGTCGCTCTCTTATTTTTAATGTATACTAGCAAAGCGGGCCCGTTGGATATAAAATACCTTGGGATTTTCCCTAATCCAACTCGCCAATGGCATTTTCATGGCTCCTTTTGGCCCATCTAAGTGTCCGCTTGAGTTATTTCATAGCAGCTTTATATTCCTCATAACCCCATCTGAGCCATCTTATAACAAGATGCCAAGATGCCGAACAAGATGCCAAGCTGAACTGATCTCATCTGCCTGCAAACGATCCATATTCCTCTATTCCCTGCACTTCCACGTGCTATCTAAAAGCTTCTTAAACGCCACTGTCGTATCTATCTCCATCACCACATCTGGCAATGCGTTCCAGGCCCCCACAGCTCTCTTTCTAAAAACTTTTCCCACAGACCTCCACTAAACTCGAGGTCACACCCAGGTCACAATCCCAGGTTGCTGCGTAACCTATTCGAGAACTGTACCATTTTGGTCATTATCATCTCTCATTCTTTCTACCAAAATACATAATTTCGCACTTTGCTGCATTAAATGGTGCCAACGCTGCCCATTTAGCCACCTGACATTTGTTTCTTTATTTCTTCCTGACCAAGCTGACAACCTCCTTGGTCATCCATTCCCTTACCTCTGTTTGCTTTGTTGAACATTTTATCTCTGTTTGCTTTGTTGAACATATCATATCATATCATATATATACAGCCGGAAACAGGCCTTTTCGGCCCTCCAAGTCCGTGCCGCCCAGCGATCCCCGTACATTAACACTATCCTACACCCACTAGGGACAATTTTTACATTTACCCAGCCAATTAACCTACATACCTGTACGTCTTTGGAGTGTGGGAGGAAACCGAAGATCTCGGAGAAAACCCACGCAGGTCACGGGGAGAACGTACAAACTCCTTACAGTGCAGCACCCGTAGTCAGGATCGAACCTGAGTCTCCGGCGCTGCATTCGCTGTAAAGCAGCAACTCTACCGCTGCGCTACCGTTAATTGACTTAGTGTAAGTGTAAAGTGTCCCTAGTGTGTGCTGGATAGTGATAATGTGCGGGGATCGCTAGGTTGGTGCGGACTCGGTGGGCCGAAGGGCCTGTTTCTGCGCTGCATCTCTAAACTAAAAACGAAAGAAACATTTCAATGTTGGAGGTTTCTTGACAAAACTGTGACTTTGAGGTGAGCAATTGCGTGCATGCTGTGGTCTATGAAATCTTGAACTTCAGTCCTAATCAGATACAATGTGTGTGTTTCATTGATTTATTATCCTGCTGCTGTGACTCTGAGCCCGAAACCCAATTTCTTGTACATTTTTGCAACTTATTATTCATCAGAAGAGGCAGTAGCTCACTGTGAAAGGAAATATTGGAGAAAAAAATGAATGTTTTATAGCCAGTGTGATTTATCCATACTGACTTAAATTAAACAGAAAATATTTCCTTGTGCCGGGGAGATGAGTCGCAGTTGGGGCATCATCAACAACCGGCAGAGACGTTATGTGCCAGCTAATGGTCAAATAATGAGAACACTCTGTGAAAGGGAATGCTGCTGCAGGCCTTTGTGTGTCTCCAGGATAAGTTGCGTGTGTTGGCTGGAACCTGCCGGGAATGAGACAAAGGCACTCAACGTTATCCCGGACGGAATCTTCGCCTTGCCCCAATGTTTCCTTCAACCAAATGACCCAGATGGTAAAAGAACTGCTGGTTTAAATCGAAGATAGACACAAAATGCTGGAGGAACTCAGCGGGACATGCAACATCTCTGGAGAGATGGAACGGGTGACGTTTCGGGTCGGAACCCTTCTTCAAAGAAACTCGAAACGTCACCCATTCGTTCTATCCAGAGAAGCTGCCTGTCCCGCTGAGTTATTCCAGCATTTTGTGTCTATCTTCGGTTTAAACCAGCATCTGCAGTTTCTGCCAACACACTCTTTAAGGTACTTGGATGACAGCTGCCAATTAATGTGAAAAATATTATTTTCCTTTTTGTGGCTTACACTTTGCAAAGCAACATTCCTGACACAAGTAGAGGCCCTGTGGAAGTTCTGTGGATGAACCAATGCACTGACAACACAACACCGTTGATCACAATCTACAGTTATGAAAGTGGATGCCAGTAAAAGAAAGATTGCACAGTACAAAATGCGTTCAAGACCAGAGTCTTGTCCACTGTGAGACTCCAATACGTAGTTCATTCAAGAACAGTGACATATCAACCACCCCAACTCAGTTATATGCAAAATGCATTGGATCGTGATTATGGAATACCACACTCTTCCACCTCATGGACAGGCCTATCACTAACTCCTAGGTCAGCATAGCTCTGAAGAAAGGTCTCGACCCAAAACGTTACCCATCCCTTCTCTCCAGAGATGCTGCCTGGCCCGCTGACTTACTCCAGCATTTTTTGGCTACCTTCAGCATTGCTTAATTTACCTCCGCTGAACAGAAACCTGGTTTACATTGTTAATTACAACTCACGAACAAGAAACCAAAAAAAATCAAAAGAACATTTTCTTTTAAATGAATTTACCTGAGAGGAACATTTTGTTAGCTTGAAGCACATTGGTGAAATCATGGAACATTAGCATCAAAAATCCTTCCATGTGTCTGCACAAATGTCAAAAATAGCTTTTCTTCACGGGGAATTTATAGATGATATTTCAGAAAATTGGGAAGGATCCAGCTTCTCAAGCGGGCAATGGGTGTGGAGTAAAACTGATTTCAGTTTGCTCAAATAGCAGGCTGCGGATACATATCGTTCATGCTCGGTACCGTGCAGCACAGTCAGATCCACAAGTAGGCTGAGTACTCAGCTCTTACATTCAGTCTGAAGAAGGGTCTCGACCCAAAACATCACCCATTCCCTCTCTCCTGGATGCTGCCTGACCATCTGCAAACAGTCTTGTGGCAGATTTAACAACTTCAATAATTGACTGGTTTCCATGTTGATGCACAACCGTTGACGATATCCCTCTGGAGACGGTCTGGATTTTCTAAAAGTGTGTTGAGCATCAGTGAGAGTGTTTTGTGAACTCAGGATTTTCATAATCTGGCTGTCAATTATGTGTTCCATTAGTTTACAACAGACACACGTCAATGAAATGGGACGGTAGTTGGGTTGGACCGGGTTGGACTCGATGCCATCAGCACCTGGAGAAGTGTACGATTGTTTGTGTGGTTGGTGCACTCCCTGATGGAGACTGCAGTCAGCTCCATAGACAATTTGTAGATAGTGTGGGCTGTGTCTACAAATCTACAAATCTATACTCTGTAGTAGAGACAGCTGTCAGTGCTGTGAATGTGTAACCTCAATAACAGCGTGGGGATATTTCTGTGAAACAATGCAATCCATGCCAATTATTTGAGGAACTGGAAAAAAACTCTTGGCTCGATAGTTATGCGTTGAAATTGGATCCATTTGTGAATACTTCTTGGAACATCATTTGTGATTAAAATTCATCTTGTGCACCTTAACCATTCGAGTTATCATTTCCAGGTCGATCGCTAACCTTTGGGGAATCAGCCCAGGCAATTCAGCTCACTACATCTGAAGTTTTCCCAGTGTCAAACATGCATCTATTGACATTGCCTGGAACTTAGTTCCTTTTCTGCAATTGTTGACATAAATTGAGATTCACCATTGCACAAAAAAAAAGACAAATCCCAGGGCAGATAGACCAGGAGTTGCAAATTATGTGGGACTGTCACAACATAATCTTGCACTTTGGCTCTATCAAGTTCTGGAGTAACTAAGCGGATCAGGCAGCATCTCTTGAGAACATGAATAGGTGACATTTTGGTTCGGGACCATTATTCAATCTGATTGCGGGGGGGAGGGGGGATGGAAGGGGGAGAAGGGGGGGAAGAAAGCTGGAAGGGAGGAAAGAGGAGAGAGGAGAAAGCCTGGCTGGTGATAGATGGATACAGTTGAATGGAGTTTTATAAGGCAGATGGTTGAACAAAAGCCAGAGATGAAAAGACAATGTGAGACAAAAGGATTGAAGAGTTGTGAAGCTAGATGAAGGAATGTAGGTGGAAGGGAAGGGGAGGAATAGGTGCGAGTCCAGGCGGGGCACAGAGGAGAGAGGAGGTGGGGTAAGAATGGATGGTGGGGGAAGAAAAGGAGCAGCTACCTAAAATTGGAGAATTAAAGGTTCATACCATTGGGTTGTAAGATACCCAAGCGGAATATAAAGTGCTGCTCCTACAATATGCGTGTGGCCTCTCTCTGGCAATGGGGAAGGCCCAGGAGAGGAAGGTCTGTATGGGAATGGGAAGTGGGAGTTAACAAGGTTAGCAACTGGGAGATCCAGTCGGCATTGGCGGACCGAGTGCAAGTGTTCGGCAAAATGGCCGCCGAGTCAACGCTTAGTCCCACAAATGTACAGGAGGCCACATCGAGAACACCAGCTGCGGTAGATGGCGTTAGAGGAGGTGCACGGGAACATCTGTCCGACATGAAAGGACTGCTGGGGTCCCTGGATGGAGGTGAAGGAGGTGGTATCACGTGAACCTCTGTCTCACCTGGAAGGACTGCCGAGGATCCCTGAGAAACAAGAATAATCCCTGACACGTTTAATGCTTCAAAGGCAGGGACTACGCGTAGCGTTCAATGTAAAGCGGTGTAGTCCGTTGTGGTTCGTCAAAGCTGTCTCTGCAAACGACTCCAAATGCTCTGGCGGGACAAGCAAACCAATATCCACAACACTGAGGCTCTAATCACACTCCTCTGGCTCATTACTGGAACAGTCGTGCAACTCCGAGGTCCATCATGGCAACAGAGGAAACACTTCTCAAAGCCTCCATGAGAAAAAAATGTAGCTCCCTCGACACCTAGTGGGAGCATCTGCCAACGATGGCTCCAAATAAAGAAGGAGCCTTTGGGAAGATACTGAGGAAAAACCGAATCCTTCTCTTCAGGAGCCTGCAGAATGCCAACAATAGTGGAGGACGCTGCACAACCTCCACTTATACTGCACTCACTCCCTGCCCAACGGTCCCTGTGGCAGAGTCTGGGGATCATCAAACGCCTCAGAACCTACAGAAGCAGAACAAAAGCAAGTCCTGCTCAGTCCTGAGGGACTGACTAAGGAGAAGTGAGGTCGACAGAAGCCTGGGAAAGTCGGCTTTATATGAAAGGTAGGCTTTATATATTCGTGACACTGACAGATGAATCATATCAAGACACTAAAACTACACGCTGTCGAGGGGGAGAGGAATATACTGCAGGAAGGAATCCCCCACGGGCCCAGTACCTGCACCAATCTTTATTAAGTTTAATGCTGTAATGAAAAATTGGCACATAGCAGAAGGGCAAATTGTGGAACAGGTGGCACAGCAAATGACTTCAAAGATCTCAGTACAGCTGTGGAAGAAATATGGTTTCAGTCCACTGGGAAACTCTGAAAAGCACGAGCACTGCTGAATGAGGGGAGCTACATTCTATGTGTGACTCTCACAGGATGTGCACGAGCTCCGGCTGCATGAAATTCTTCCGTTCAATTGCAGTGCTATCAAAACAGCACCTTTCATTTGATCCGAACGCACGACGAAACAACATAAAGTCCGGATTTCATGGTCCGACAAATGTGTTGCCACCTTTTTCATTATTATCATTGATTACCCCTTGCACATCAAAAGTTTTCCGAATCAGCAACACATGATTGCCACAGGGTTGCTGGACCCTGAAGTTACCACAGACAGGCTGCTGCATGATGCCTGCAGTGTGGGTTTCTTTGGTGGTGAAAGTGTATCACTCGTAGGGCAGGACGGTGGCGCAGCCAGGGCCGTCTTAACGCATGGGCCTGATGGGCACTTGCCCGGGGGCCCACGAGCATAGGGGCACCATGCTGATCTGTGTATGTTAAGTGACTTGCAATAAATAAATACTACTTTAAAAATGTAGGTTCAATAAGTGCTTTTTTCGCAACATTTCCGGTCACTAAGTGCTTCTCACAGCGATCTGTAAATGCTTTTCGCAACAATGTAGCACCCTGTCCATCGCTAAGTGCTTTTCGGTAAGTGCTTTTCGCCGGCACGACAGGAGGGGGCTGGTAGGGAAAGGGGGGTGGGGGAGAGTAACGGTAGGGGCCCCAGTACACTGCTTTGCCCGGGGGCCCATAATGCTGTAAAAACAGCCCTGGGCGCAGCTACTGCCTAGAGCTACTGCTTCACAGCGCCAGAGACCCGGGTTCAATCCCGACTATGGGTCCTTCTGTACGGAGTTTGTATGTTCTCTGCGTGGGTTTTCTCTGAGATCTTCGGTTTCCTCCCGCTCTCCAAAGACGTAAAGGTTTATTAGGTTGGTGTAAATGTAAAAATGATCCCTAGTGTGTGTAGGATAGTGTTAGTGTGCGGGGATCGCTGGTCGGCGCGGACTCGGTGGGCCGAAGGGCCCGTTTCCGTGCTGTATTGCTAAACTAAACACTCAGACTAGGGGTAGAATCAAAAGCTAAACATCCTTTCTTAACAGCAGCCATTCTCTATGAAAATAGTCTGATACAACAAAGCATTAAGGTAATATCAAATAATGCACTCAGTTCTTAAAGCAGTCCATCACAGCACTGTCATTCCAGTCACACTTTTTTTTATTCCCACACATTTGTCACCAATGTTATTTCTTCCACTTTTGGAAGAGTGCTGGAGTGTCCTTGTACACCTTAATTGCGTTAATAGGTGTAGATAGAAAGCCAGTGAACTGAACAGAATACTTATGCACCCATCTTGCTATGGAGGGCGTGCAGCGTAGGTTCACTAGGTTAATTCCCGGAATGGCGGGACTGTCGTATGTTGAAAGGCTGGAGCGATTGGGCTTGTATACACTGGAATTTAGAAGGATGAGGGGGGGATCTTATTGAAACATATAAGATAATTAGGGGATTGGACACATTAGAGGCAGGAAACATGTTCCCAATATTGGGGGAGTCCAGAACAAGGGGCCACAGTTTAAGAATAAGGGGTAGGCCATTTAGAACGGAGATGAGGAAGAACTTTTTCAGTCAGAGAGTGGTGAAGGTGTGGAATTCTCTGCCTCAGAAGGCAGTGGAGGCCAGTTCGTTGGATGCTTTCAAGAGAGAGCTGGATAGAGCTCTTAAGGATAGCGGAGTGAGGGGGTATGGGGAGAAGGCAGGAACGGGGTACTGATTGAGAGTGATCAGCCATGATCGCATTGAATGGCGGTGCTGGCTCGAAGGGCTGAATGGCCTACTCCTGCACCTATTGTCTATTGTCTATCTACGCACAGTGCTCATCAACACATTAACACGTCACAAAGGTCATAAAGTCATGCCATAAGGAATAGTAGAATTAGGCCATTTGGCTCATCAAGTCATTCAATCTGCCATCCAATCATGGCTGATCTATCTCTCCCTCCTAACTCCGTTCTCCTGCCTTCTCCCCATAACCTCCGACACCCGTACTAATCAAGAATCTATCTATCTCTGCCTTAAAAATATCCACTGACTTGGCCTTCACAGTCTTCTGTGGCAAAGAATTTCATAGATTCACCACCCTCTGACCAAAGAAATTTGTCCTTGTCTCCTTCCTTAAAGAACGCCCTTTAATTCTGAGGCTATGACCTCTAGTCCTAGAGGTCTCTCCCACAAGTGGAAACATCCTCTCCACATCCACTCTATCCAAGCCTTTCACTGTTCTGTATGTTTCAATGAGACCCCCCCTCCTCATTCTTCTAAACTCCAGCGAGTGCAGGCCCAGTGCCGACGAACATTCATCATAGGTTAACCTACTCATTCCAGGGATCAGTGCAAAGAATGGAAATTCCTTTCTGCCAATGTAGGAACGATTAATTCAACACTCCTCCACCGCTGTAATACTTGCTCACACATCGAAATTTATGCGTGTTCCAGCCATTCCACCATGCTGGCTTATTGGAATCTAATCACAAACACTTTCTTCGACCTTTGCAGACAAGAAAACGCTGGCAATTTTGGGCTACAGCACCAGACAGGTGAGAAGTTCTTCTACGCCTTCGGGCTCAGTGAGCTGAAGGGGAGGGTGCTGGAAATCATGGACGTAGCCACCGCTTTGTGGCTAAGTCCATGAGCCAAAGGTATGAGCTTGTTGGGTGATCACCAGGGATGTCAGGGCAACGAGATTGTGGACCAGTTCTTCCCTGGAAAAATCTTGAGGACCATGGTGGGCCAGCCCTGAGTCATATCATATCATATATATACAGCCGGAAACAGGCCTTTTCGGCCCACCAAGTCCGTGCCTCCCAGCGATCCCCGTACATTAACACTATCCTACACCCACTAGGGACAATTTTTTTTACATTTACCCAGCCAATTAACCTACATACCTGTACGTCTTTGGAGTGTGGGAGGAAACCGAAGATCTCGGAGAAAACCCACGCAGGTCACGGGGAGAACGTACAAACTCCTTACAGTGCAGCACCCGTAGTCAGGATCGAACCTGAGTTGCATTCGCTGTAAAGCAGCAACTCTACCACTGCGCTACCGTGCCGCCGTGTCAAACAATGACGAGCAATGAGGTTACTCTGGCCTGTCCAAAAGCCTGGCATATCTGGGGCTATGGGTCGATCCGATTCCAACTTTGCACAAGATGAGCTATGAAGCCTGCAGCCCAAATTTTCCAGTGTGGAATTAAACGAGTTCCATGTCAAGCTCAGAGTCATTGAAAAACATAAAATTAAAAAATTCTCCAGCGGCAGTAAAAACATAAAGAATAGATTTCAGTGACTGGAACATGAATTGAACATCAATGGTTTTATCAGCATTAAGGAATTGAAAATTAGTTTTCTTAGGAATGAAACAAAATAGACAGTTGTGTGTCTTTTTATTCCACTATAAAAATACCACCACCATGTACACAATATATGGGCGATGTCTCTCCCTTTGCAATGTTCTTTGGAAGCACTGCAGAAAAACTTGGTCTGCCGTGGGGGCATGGTGGCGTAGCGGCAGAGCTTCTGCCTTACCGCGCCAGAGACCCGGGTTCGATCCTGACTACGGATGCTGTCTGTACAGAGTTTGTACGTTCTCCCCTTGACCTGCGTGGGTTTTCTCTGAGGTCTTCAGTTTCCTCCCACACTCCAAAGATGTACAGGTTTGTTCGTTAATTGGCTTAGTGTAAATGTAAAATTATCCCAAGTGCGGGTCGGGTAGTGTTAATGTGCAGGGATCGCTGGTCGGTGTGGGCCTGGTGGGCCAAAGGGCCTGTTTTCACACTGCATCTCTACACTAAACTAAACTAAAATATCCTGAGAGTGCCTGCTGTTGGTATTCCCAGAATAACATTGTCTTCTTGACAATAGCAATTTGAAAGGCTTGTAAGGTAAATAAAATGCTTAATCCATATCCATTGCGCATCCCACACCCTTAATAAAACCACCCCATGTTCTCCCATCAACCCTTATGATCATCCTGCTCCCCCTGATCCACACCCACTTCTTGATCCCTTGTTGTGCCATGCAGTTTCCATCCCGGTCCGCTTCCTGGCCTCCATACCCCAACTCTTTCCGGTCATCTGATCTCGTTCTCCTCTACAGGCTCTCAAACTTTGGTAATGTTCTCCGTCGCAATACCTGATCCTGCCTCCAAACCCACCCACTACCTACTAACTAATCACAACTGAGGCTGACATCTTAAGCCTGGCCCCAAGAATAAAGGACTGGGAAGCACACAAGTTCATAAGTGATCGGAGCAGAATTAGGCCATTCAGTCCATCAAGTCTGCTCCGTCATTCAATCATGGCTGATCTATCTCTCCCTCCTAACCCCATTCACCTGCCTTTTCCCCATAGCCCTTGACACCTGTACTAATAGATGTGACGTGTTCACCTTTGATACTGTATATTAGTCAGTCGCAACCTTTTCGCTGCTTTTCACTGTACCTCGGTACATGTGACAATAAACTAAACTAAACTAAACCTAGATTTTGAGCCTTGATGGCCATAAACGTTTAATGCAATTGGCCAATCTGTTTAATGCAATTGGCTACTATGCTGGTACCATTGCTACTGACTGTGCAGTCATTTAGAGTGGTCAAGTTTCCGTCACAGTTGATTGCCAATCATCAGTAGCTTAACACAAAGATTACCTGGACTTGAAATAATTGAAGATCTAAGGCATGGACAACACCACTTTGTGCCAAACTAGAAGATGATATTTCCATGAAGTGACTATCCCCAATAAGAAATTTCAAATTTGTTATAATTGCACAACTATCCTACCCGGACTGAAAGCTGTTGCAACCATTTACCATTAAAATGGAAAATGTTATCAGCATCATTGTTTGCAGATTTTCACCCACAAAGCTGAAATCAAATTGAAGCCTTGTGTGACCTTTACTGCAGAACTCAAACCCTGAACTGAGTTTAGTTAGGAATTAACAAGGTCTTTCAGAGAGCTTATGAAAAAAAAATGTAAGAATTTATCTTCATTTTGCTTTAAATGCCTTTGACCCTGAGGTGTGGAAGGAATGAAAGGCAGAGATGGACTTACTTAAATTATGCCAGAGACAGGATTCAGAGACGGATTAAATGTCTTTGCACCACTTGAGCCTCTTCCCAGACCCCCTTCATCTAACCTAGTTAGTCATGGAGTTATACAGCACAGAAACGAGCCCTTCGGCCCAAGATATCCCATCTAAGCTTGTCCCATTTCACAAATTCACAAGTTATAGGAGTAAAATTAGGCCATTCGGCCCATTGAGACTACTCCGCCATTCAATCATGGCTGATCTCTGCCTCCTAATCCCATTTTCCTGCCTTCTCCCAATTACCCTTGTCACCCGTTCTAACTTGGCCTCCGCAGCCCTCTGTGGCAATGAGTTCCACAGATTAACTACCCTCTAACTAAAGAAGTTCCTCCTCACCCCCTTTCTGAAAGAGCGCCCTTTAATTCTGAGGCTATGACCTCTGGTCCTGGACTCTCCCACCAGTGGAAACATCCTTTCCACATCCACTCTACCTATGCCTTTCATTATTCTGTAAGTCTGAACCTTGTAAACTCCAGCGAGGAGAGGCCCAACGCTGTCAAGTGCTCATCATATGCTAACCCACTCATTCCTGGATTGGCATGCATTTGGCCCACATCCGTCTCAATCTTTCCTTTCCATATACCCGTCTGACTGTAGCTTAAACGCTGTTATGTCTGTGACTCTATGACTCTGAGTAGTCCTTTCATCATACCTTTTAATACTTTCACTAATGCTGATCTATTTTTTCTTTGAATTGTCTATTTTTTTTGCATTAGCTATTCTCTCTGGGTAGGAAGGTTAGCCCAGGATTACTCGCGTATGGCATGAAATATTCACTGTGTATCTACCTGAACCTTGGGAAAACCTTCAACTTTATGGTAGGTGGCGCTAGTCCTTGCAAGATATAAATAGAAAATTCTGGGGATATCATGCAGGTCATGCTGCATCCGTGATAAATTCAGTTTTTCACCCCATAGCTGCTGTCTGACTTGATGAGAATCCTTATAGACAATAGACAATAGACAATAGGTACAGGAGTAGGCCATTTTACCCTTTGAGCTAGCACCACCATTCAACGTGATCATTTTATGTTCAGCTAGTAGAGCTGTTATCTTACAGTTCTGGTAAAGCAGGTTCAATCCTGGCCTCCTGTACAGTCTGCATTTTGTGTCATTTCACATTAAAACTAGATCAAAAGATCATAAGATCATAAATGATAAGAACAGAATTAGGCCTTTCGGCCCATCAAGTCTACTCCGTCATTCAATCGTGGCTGATCTATCTCTCCCTCCTAACCCTCCTGCCTTCTCTCCATAACCTCTGACACCCGTACTAATCAAGAATCTATCTGTCTCTGCCTTAAATATATCCACTGACTTGGCCTCCAGAGCCTTCTGTGGCAAAGAATTCCACAGATTCACCACCCTCTGACTAAAGAAATTCCTCCTCATCTCCTTTGTAATAGATTGTCCTTTCATTCTGAGGCTATGACCTCTAGTTTTAGACTCTCCCACTAGTGGAAACATCCTCTCCATATCCACTCTATCCAAGCCTTTCACTATTCTGTATGCTTCAATGTAGTGCTCCCTCCTTCGTCTAAACTCTAGCAAGTACAGGCCCAGTGCCGACAAATGCTCATCATGGGTTAGCCTGCTCATTCCTGGGATCATTCTTGTAAACTAGGCACCAATGCCGTTGTCTGCACCAGCGAGCCTTTCTTCACCAGCTGCTGCACGGTCCGGTTGAAGTGGCTGTTGTTTGCAGCTCACGTTGTAGCCCCTGGTCGGCAGTGCTTTTTTCAGGCAGCCGCCACCAACAGGATGCAATCAGTCACCTCGCCATCGCTTTGTCCACTTCCCCCTCCCTCCACCGATGTCGCCTCCTCCTCCTCCTCCTCCTCCTCCTCCCCCGCTATCGCTGACACCTTCCAAGGTGGAGTATGTCGGCGACTCTGGGGGAGAAGAGCGGATGAGGCGGCGATGGATGGGGGAAGACGCCGTCTGGACAAAGCGACAGCCGGCAGGACGAAGGGGTGGCGGTGAGAGGGGAGGGAGCCCCACGGGGACCGAGCGTGACCTGTCATTGGCAGCGGCCTGTGGCCAGGGGCTACAACGTGAGCCGCAACAACAGCTTCGTCAATCGGGGACCTTACAGCAGCTGGTGCAGAAGGGCTCGCTGGTGCAGGCAACTGCATTAGTGCCTAGTCTTAAGGTGAACTGACACAAAGTGCTGGAGTAATACAGCAGACTGAATCAGTCTGAAGAAGGGTCCCGACCCGAAACATCTCCTTTCCATGATTCTACCATGTGCACCGGAGTAGCGCCGGCAGCTTCGATAGCTGCATTCACTACAACCAATATCCGTCATAAAGGGGACTGTTAAAACAAGGGCTTACTAAAGCAATGTAAGCTCTTCCTATTCTTTTTTTTTGTTTTGCTTTGAATGTTCAGTACTGCAAAATGTTACTACAACAAGTTGTCTCACTGGGATCTTTCCAAGCTCCTGCAAGAGAACCCCCCTCCCCACCCCCACCCCAGGAAAATGCACAGTGTTTCCTCCTGGGATTCGAAGGAATTCCCACCAAATTTGCAGTGGGATTTAAGGATGACACTGATTGTACATTCAGGGCCATTCCATATTGCTGAGAAATCAGACTGTTGAAAAAGAATGATTAGGCCTGAGGGGAGGGCAAGTGAAGGAAACACCGAGAGAGGGCAAACATCACGGCATATCGCAAGCATCCTCCTGTTTAGTTTGCTGCGTTCCTGGCATATCATTCCAAGTTAATTTGGTTAAAGTTCAGAAGGAGCTGCCTGCTAACGACATGCCTTCTGCTCTGTTGTCTTGCACTCGATAATTCCACGGAGCAGAACTGCAGCTACTTCCGAAGGCGCTGCAGTTATTTGTAATGCGACAAATTCATCATGCAAAACCTCGTCATGATTCATGCAAAGCAACATTTCTCAATCATTAATCTGTTGCATCAACAAAAATGGCGGGATAATTATATAGTCAATGAAATAGCACACTGATAAATAATAATTTGCAGCCATTCACTGTGCTCACAGATCAGCCACTAATGGGTTCTATTGCTACTTTCACCTTTTCACAATTACTGTTCAAGGTACTTTGATTATCTCCAATTACAATCCACAGCAGAAGTATATATCTTGTTTCTGAGGGTCATTGTGATAAAGGTTTTAAAACCTATAATACAGAGAGGTGTATAAATTCCCTCTCACACGGAGATGCTAAAAATGTCTGATTGCACCCTTTGATTCTGGCCACAGGATTTGTTGAAGAAGCTCATTCTGAACATGGTGAAGGATTCTCTCACAATTAAAATTGACCTTAAATGTAGATCTGAAAATTACCACTTTTACAAATATCAAACTCATTTACTGCAACCATTTAATTGGATTTGGGAAGGCCAGTGGATTTAGGAGGACATTGACCTCATACCTCCACTGTCTGGGTCAAGTCCTGCCTTTTCAATTCAATGAGTGCTAGTTCTTAAGAAGATAACTGCAGATGCTGGTACAAATCGAAGGTATTTATTCACAAAATGCTGGAGTAACTCAGCAGGTCAGGCAGCATCTCGGGAGAGAAGGAATGGGTGACGTTTCGGGTCGAGACCCTTCTTCAGTCTGCTACGTTCTTCCAGCACTTTGTGTTTTGCTCAAGATTCCAGCACCTGCAGTATTGTGTTGTTTTTTCTTTGGGTATACGTATATGTGTGCGAGCGCCTGTGTGTGTATATATATATATACTAGACCAAGTGGACCCATTGGGCCCAAACTTCTCCTGCATTGGTGCAGCACCCTGATCTCCCTCTCCCCTCTCTCTTCAACCCCCCCTCCCCTCTCCCCCACTCCCCCTTCCCCCCTCCCTCCATCCTCCCCTCCCCTCCCCCTTCCCCCCTTCCCCCCTTCACCCCTACCCTCCCCCTCTCCCCCTCCCCCCCCACTCCATCCCCCTCAATCCCCCCTTATCCTCCCTCCTTCACACTCCCTCCACCCCCCTCCCTCCCTCGGAAATAGATGTAAACTTTAAAATGTGAATAATTTAAAATATATAACACCGATTTCAATAAAACTACTTGCATTATCACTAAAGTGACAATGGTAAGTAAGGTGGACCTAAAATTGTCGCGCTATCGTGTACCGTTTTGGCTGAAGTTCGATCACAAACAAACAAACAGAGTTTTAGTATATAGATATAAATCTATATATACACCGATAAATCAAAACATTATGACCACTGACAGGTGAAGTGAATGACATTGATTATCTTGTTAAAATGGCACCTGTCAAGGGGTGGAATATATTTGGCAGCAAGTGAACCGTGAGTTCTTGAAGTTGATGTGTTGGATGCCGGCGAAATGGGCAGAAATAAAGACCTGAGCGACTTTGACAAGGGCCAAATTGTTATGGCCTGATGACTGTGTCAGAGCATCTCTGAAATGGCAAGGCTTGTGGGGGGCTCCCGGTCAGCAGTGGTGAATACCTACCGACAGTGATTCAAGGAGGGACAGCCAATCTATTACAACCTACAATCACCTACACGAGTTCAATCCCGCACTCTAGGGACGATTTACAGAATACGATTAATCTAGAAACCTGCACGTCTTTGGAAAGTGGAAAGAAACTAGAGCACCAGGAGAAAACACACGTGGTCTCAGGGGCAATGTACAAACTCTGTACAGACGGCATCCTTGGTCAGGATCGAACCCTGGTCTCTGGCACTGTAAGGCAACATTACAGCTCGGCCACTGTGCCGTCCTGTTGTTTGTTGAAATTTCCGGAGTTAATCTGGCAGATTCATTTGAATGAATGCAGATACCCAAGGAACTGCAGATGCTGGAATCATGAGGAAGAAAAAATGTCATTGTTCTGTAACACTCTTGACTCTTGAAATGCTGGAGAAACTCAGTGGGTCAGGCAGCATTTGAGGGGAGAATGGACAAGCAATGTCTTGCATCAGGATCCGTCGTCAGATCAGTCTGAAGAAGGGTCCCAACACAAAAGATCCCCTCCACTAAAAATCCCCCCACATACTCCCTGTGTTATCAATCCTCCCTGACCCGCTGCGTTGCTCCAGCGCTTTGTGTTTTAAATTTGAATGAACGGTCACGTTGAAGTTTCTGAATCGTGGGGTGTTTTTCCAGCAGTTCACGCAATAGTGAGCACTGATACAACACTGGTTACGGGGCTGTGAAGCAATGAAAGGTCAGACAAAAGACTGTGAGACCTGGAATGAATATTCTCGAGAAAAGCAAGTTCAGACTGAAGGACAGATGGCAGCTTAAGCCAGTGTGAATTCTGCGCAGAAACTGAATTTGGGAAAAATGGTTTATCAGACTCAGAATGATAAACTGTAAGTGTGTTGGAAGATACAGCACCCCATATTTCACTTGGGCAACTTACATCCCAGCGATATGAGCAATGACTTCCCTAACTTCAAGTAACCCTTGCTTTCCCTCTCTCTCCATCCCTCCCCCTTCTCAGTTCTCCCACCGTCATACCGGCTCTGACAACATTTTATCTCTGTTTGCTTTGTTGTTACCTTCTCCCAACTAACAATGATCTATTCTACATTTTTCTTGAATTTTTTAGTTTAGTTTCGTTTAGAGATACAGCATGGAAACAGGCCCTTCGGCCCCCCGGGTCCGCACCGAGCAGCGATCCACGCACATTAACACTATCTTACACACACTGGAGACAATGTTACATTCATACCAAGCCAAGAGTGTGGGAGGATACCAAAGATCTCGGAGAAAACACACACATGTCACGGGGAGAACGTACAAACTCCGTACAGACAGCATTCGTAGTCGGGATCGAACCCGGGTCTCTGGCATTGCAAGCGCTGTAAGTCAGCAACTCTACCGCTGCGCCACCGTGCCACCCATTCCCTTTGTCCTTTTTTCACACTTTACACGTTCTTAGCTATTCACTTCCTTAATAGAACCACCTTCTCCCCTGATATCAGTCTGAAGAAGGGTCTCGACCCGAAACGTCACCCATTCCTTCTCTCCAGAGATGCTGCCTGTCCCGCTGAGTTACTCCAGCATTTTGTGTCTATCTTTGACACACTATAAGATTACATAATCATGACAAGCTGAGGGAAACATTTCATTGATACATAGAAAGCTTGGAGACATTTTCCTGTACAAACAATATTATAGACAAGTGGGGAAAAGTGCTAATAACTAGAACAATGACATTTATGTGTGGAAGAAATTTATTCTTTAAATAGTAGCTTTCATTCCTACACAACAACAGTAAAATTATTAGTACCTCATAAATCAACCTAGTTTTCATTCAAAGACATTTATCAAATATTCAGCAACCAATTTAACTCAAAACCCAAGAAACATTAAAATGCTAAAAAATTCATCCCTACCATCAAAGCATTGATCATGGATCAAAACATTGAAATGTGAGGACATTCATACATTGTGCATTGAGGGATCAATATGCTTGTGGATTCCCAGATGAGCATATTCACACTAAGGATGTTAATACACTGGAGCTCATATTCAATAAGATTCATGAGATTGACTTTGATACAGAATCAAAGAGCTAGGGGAGATCCCTTTAATGCTGTTTATAAGTCAAGGTGTGCAGTAATGGCAGCATCTTACATACTGCAGAACATAGAGCACAGGAAAAGGCCCTTCGGCCCACAATGTCTGTGTCGAACATGATGCCCAACTCATCTGCCTGCATCCATTTCCCTCCATTCCCTGCATATACATGTGCCAATCCAAAAGTCCCTTAAATGCCACTTTCGTATCTGCCTCCACTATCACCCACGACAGTATGTTCCAAGTACGCACCACCTTTTGTGTAAAAAACCTGCGCATCTCTTTTAAACATTGGCCCATTCACCTTAAAGCTATGTCCTCTCGTACATGGTATTTCCATCTGCCCAATCTATGTCTTATTCATTAGGATAGGGTTGTGTGAACATAAAAAGTTGGAAACCCTGTTTTCATTGTCAGTGGAACAATTCAACGCAACTGTATCAGGTCTCGACCTGAAACGTCACCCATTGCTCATTTCCCTTATCCCTAACCAGTCTGAAGAAGGGTCTCGACCCGAAACATTACCCATTCCTTCTCTCCAGAAATGCTGCCTGTCCTACTGAGTTAATCCAGCTTTTTGTGCGTATTCATTAAGTCCAGCTTGCTGTTTTAATTGTAAGAAAGTATGGCATCTTGAAATGCGAATTTGTTTAATGACTTGGGATCGACTAACACATATTCAACTTACCAAGACTGTACGCCCAAGGATACCAGTTCAGACATGGAAATGGCCTGCAAAGATCTTCCAAAGGTCCATTTCAGCTAATGCTGGCTGGAATTAGACTATTTCGCAGTAACAGAAAGCCGCTAAATGGTTACAAGAGCAACTAGTGGAATCTCACACCACTAACTCTAAAGACAGATGAATTGCAGTAAATCTTAGTGATCGATGGGTTGCCGGATCAACAACATCTATCACTAAAAACAGCCACCATTGCAAATTGAATAATTTATGCAGAGCAATCGGTATAAAATTGAATCTTGCTTCCTAAATGAGAAGTGCAGGTCCTGTTTGGACTGTGAGGGAGGTTTGAAAAAAGACAGCAAATGGAAAGTCCAACACATCCATGCAGCACACAACTACATTCTTCCCACTGACTAGAGGGCTGCACCCCAGCACCAGGTTCACCACAGCTGAGACACAGTGGTGGAGCTGCTGCCTCACAGCACCAGAGACCCGGTTTGATCCTGAATACAAGTGCTGTCTGTGCAGAGTTTTACATTCTCCTTGTAACCACCTGGGTTTTCTCCAGGTCCTCGTTTCCTCCCACTTTCCAAAGACCTGCATGTTTGTAGGTACTATGGCTTCTGTAAATTACCCCTAGTGTGCAGGATGTGAAAGTGGGATAACATCGAAGTAGTGTATGGGTGATCAATGGTCACCATGGACCGAAGTGCTTGCTTCCATGCTGTATTTCTGAACTTAAACTAAACTTATTGTAAACGGAAGGAATTATGGATTCATTGTGAAAATTAGTCTTTTAACCAACCCTTGAACTGAAGATATGCTTTACCAATGTGTAAGGTCATGTTTATCAGGAATGGGTCAATATTGTATACAGAACATAGGATGCTTGTCTAAAATGTAACAATGGGAAATCAAGGGCAAAGAGTGCTGACTGGATGCAAATGAGAAACAAGTTTCAAGCAGCTGATTACAACCAAGGCAATAGCATCAATTTCTGGCAGATGTGCAGTTACTCAAACTGAAAGCTCCTCCACATTGGCATCCGTGCAGCAAGGGACAAGGGCATCACACACTCAGCGACTTACCAATCCTCATGGGTGCCATCAAGCATCTAATTCACAGAAATCTAATCAGTCAAAACAGCAATATACTGAACCTGACACGGAGCCTGCTGCACAGATCTTGAGATCTGTGTTATACCTTGAGATTTCACTGTGCTAAATAGGTTTGTGCTCTGTGCTTTATGTTAATGCTGTGGGGAACGCATGGTCCCAACATCCCAGAGCATCTTTATTTGCACAGGAATCCAGTTAAACACAGACCATGGAATCACTTACTAGTAAAGAAGGAGACTGTTTGGCCCATCTGGTCTGTACTTGCACTTTTGGACAGAAATGCACTGTTTCCTTGCTCCTTCCTTATTATCTATCTTTTTAACTGTTTAAGTACTTGAAGAAGAAAGAACTAAGAATTAAAGTTGTTTCCACCAATCTACCTGACAATTCATTTCAATTTCTAACTACTTGTACAAATACGTTTCTCCTCATATCATCTCTGGTCCTTTATCCAATCCCGTTAAATCTACATGAACTGGGTATTACCTCCCTCAATGGAAATACACCTCCCTCATTTATTACATCTAACCCCTTCCTGATCCAAAGCACTGTTGTCAACTGCTTTTTCACCATCACTATTCAAGTACAAAAAGCCTGGCTTCTCCATGTGTCAACGTAATCGTAATCCTGCATCTCTGGGACAAGTCAAGTCAAGTCAATTTTATTTGTATAGTATGGCGAGTCTGGAGGCTTGTACTTTGTTAAAGAAGTTTATTGCGGCAGCAATATTCAATTACAAAGGATAACAAACGAGATTACAGACAACCATTAACTCAAACTGTTCACATCGAAGTTCTCTTCCCACTGCCTGGTTTTTGGGCCCCAAAACCACCACCTGACCTAGCTGGCCAATCAGCGAGTTCGACTCTCAGGACCAATCCCTATGGTCGCACCACCATGTGACCTTGCTGGCCAATCCGAGGGTTCGACTCTCAGGACCAATCCCTATGGTCGCTACAATAGCACATTTAAAAACAACCCACGTTGACCAAAGTGCTGTACATCAGTTCAGGTACTAAGAACGAACATACAATGGCACACAAACATAACAGCACCTACATAAACAGTTCACAGTGCCCCCTCAGAGGGCCTCAAATGTTAGGGAGTAGAAATAGGTTTTGAGCCTGGACTTAAAGGAGTCGATGGAGGGGGCAGTTCTGATGGGGAGAGGGATGCTGTTCCACAGTCTAGGAGCTGCAACCGCAAAAGCGCGGTCACCCCTGAGCTTAAGCCTAGACCGCGGGATAGTCAGTAGCCCCAAGTCTGCCGACCTGAGGTACCTGGTGATAGAGTGGTCTGTTGAATTTCTTCTCTTCCCTTTCAAACATCCTGCAGCTGTGAACATCAGTTTTTGCCGTTCTTGTTTTTGGAAATGAACAAGAGACCTTTATCTCTTACCTTCACGAGACCATTCTTGCCCAGAAACAACAGAATAAATACATTCCAGTTGACCTTGGCTTTAAATTTAACCACCAAAACAACAGTAAAGAATCTAAGAAATAGCAGCTACATGATGTATCATTTTATAGTACTTCAACTTAACCAGGCCCTCAAGCATTTGAAAATTCTACTAATATTTTTGCTAAGCTAACCTTTGAGAATTTGTTTATTTTTCCCAATTTCCAGAGAAACTTTGGCTCCAAACGAACAAAATGACCAAAAGAAAAGTTGGTCAATACGAATCATATGACGCAGGGACTCAGGGAATTTAAATAACCATTCACTTGGGAAAATCTACTAAGCTGAAAAATATCTGCAACATTTTGTGTTTAAATTCAATACCTTGGCTCCTCCTTCAGTTACCTGTTTGACATCATCCACACAAACGCATCAAAATGAGCTGCAATATTCCCATGTAGCAGGTTTGTTTACAACTAATGCAGGCACGGTGATAAAATGAACGTCCCAACCAAACTAAGCTGTTTTGTTTTCTTTTCACTACACAACAATAATAAATCATCAATTTCATAACCAGCAAGGAGCCTACATTAATAATCAATTTTGTAAGGGTACAACTCAATCAGTGTCAATTCAGGGCTTCTGAGGATTTCCTTTCATGAATCTAATTCTCAAAGAAAACTGCACCATCTGCAGAAATAGATACTTTCATTTGGCATCAAACACACTTTCCAATCCTTGGTAATTGCGTTACTCACATCAGGGGTCATTTTGATGAAATGACGAGGGTGGAATGGGAAATACTGGATCAGCTGCCAATTAAGTAGCTCCCAATTTTATTCCTGTTGAAATCCATGGGAATAAAAATGGACAGAGTTGTGCAATGGGCGGTTGAACCATAATACACACAATAAAATAATCCCGAAATGCTGGAGTAACTCAGCAGGACAGGCAGCAACTCTGGAGAAAAGGAATGGGTGACGTTTTGGGTCAAGACCCTTCTTCAGACTGGTTAGGGATAAGGGAAATGAGAGATTTAGACAATGGTGTAGAGAGATAAAGAACAATGAATGAAAGATATGCAAAGTAACAAAGGGAACAGGCCATTGTTAGCTGTTTGTTGGGTGAAAACAAGAAGCTAGTGTGACTTGGGTAGGGGAGGGATAGATAGAGAGGGAATGCCGGGGTTACCTGAAGTTAGAGACCCTTCTTCTTTCAAGAAGTTTTTCCAGTATTTTGTATCTGTCTTTAGTTGAAACCAGCATCTGCAGTTCCTACACAATAAAATAAGCCGACAGCTTTCGCTTGATGTGTTTGTCACGAGGAGAGGCCTTGTTATTTGCTTGGCCTCAAACAACTCAAACGCCAAACGTGTTTGCTGCAGTTGTTAGGTGTTTCGTCTCAACATTTGAAGGCTGTGAGTGTTGAACAAAGCCAATTAGTCAGGCTCTTTAATGTATCCCTGTGGGACTGGTAGGTTGCCAGTTGATTAATTAGCCAGTTTAATTGTCAATAAACCAATGCCCGTTCACATTATTTGAAAATAAGTTCTTTCAGTAACTTGTCAAACACTCTTATCTCAGCATCAGCCTTTTCTCTTGATATCAAAAAAAAATTATGTTTACAAATGTACATTTACATTTGGGAATGTATTAGTATGACAGCACATTAACATATCATCATTCTCAATTCCTCCCAGTCCAGATCCCCTGGATTCTGAGGTGGGAAAGGAGGCCAATGTGGGAACTGTGTGTTCTCCCATTGATGGGACCAGGAGGTGGATGGTGGGACAGGCTTGTGGTTCATTTGTGAGGTGGTGCACTCCTTCTATTGCCTCTACAGAGCTTCTGTGTGCTTCTAATACACAGCCACAATGTTCTTGATACCATTTTGAATGGCTGTTCTCCATTTTTTTGGTCATGGTCCAGAGACACACAGGAATCAGCAGTGAATTTGCACTTCTTCAAGAAACCGAGCATATCCCTGAATATTTTTGTTTGTTTCTACCTGACAGAGTACAGAACAAAAGGTAATCCAGAACGTTGACCTGGGAAAGGACGCTTGGTTTGTTTATCCTTCCAGTAAATTTGGAGGATTTTGCACAGCCAACATTTGTGGTATTTTTCCAGTGCTTTGAGATGTTTGCAGTAGGTGGCCCGAATCGCAGAGGCTTATCGGAGGGCTGGGATCACTGTTTGCCTGGTAGATCATGCGTCTTGTGCTAAGAATGAGGTGTCGATCTTCAAATTCCCTCTTAATCAAATGACCAAAGGCTGTGATGGTGGTAGCGCATTGAAGATGGTAACCAACTTCAGATATTTCACATCTCAAAACAATGAACATACCCTGTGGTTTATCTAGAATTAGTGGGTTGTTCACATTAACTTCATTGCTCACATTGGTGGTTGGAAGTAAGAATAGAAAGGCAGATTATTATCTGAATGGTGTCAAGTTAGGAGGAGGGGGAGTTCAACGAGATCTGGGTGTCCTAGTGCATCAGTCAATGAAAGGAAGCATGCAGGTACAGCAGGCAGTGAAGAAAGCCAATGGAATGTTGGCCTTCATAACAAGGGGAGTTGAGTATAGGAGCAAAGAGGTCCTTCTACAGTTGTACCGGGCCCTGGTGAGACCGCACCTGGAGTACTGTGTGCAGTTTTGGTCTCCAAATTTGAGGAAGGATATTCTTGCAATGGAGGGCGTGCAGCGTAGGTTCACTAGGTTAATTCCCGGAATGGCGGGACTGTCGTATGTTGAAAGGCTGGAGCGATTGGGCTTGTATACACTGGAATTTAGAAGGATGAGGGGGGATCTTATTGAAACATATAAGATAATTAGGGGATTGGACACATTAGAGGCAGGAAACATGTTCCCAATGTTGGGGGAGTCCAGAACAAGGGGCCACAGTTTAAGAATAAGGGGTAGGCCATTTAGAACGGAGATGAGGAAGAACTTTTTCAGTCAGAGAGTGGTGAAGGTGTGGAATTCTCTGCCTCAGAAGGCAGTGGATGCCAGTTCGTTGGATGCTTTCAAGAGAGAGCTGGATAGAGCTCTTAAGGATAGCGGAGTGAGGGGGTATGGGGAGAAGGCAGGAACGGGGTACTGATTGAGAGTGATCAGCCATGATCGCATTGAATGGCGGTGCTGGCTCGAAGGGCTGAATGGCCTACTCCTGCACCTATTGTCTATTGTCTATTGTCTATTGTAAAATAGCCACAAAGTACTTAAAGGAATATAAAGTACTTTGACAATTGTAGAAGTTGTGGTGACATTGTGGTTTGCATTGTCTATAATTCTCGGGAACAGCATGAAATCTTTTGTACAGTTGGCCTAACTGGTTACCGAACAGTCATCCCACAGGACTGTTCAAGAGCCAAAACACCTCCTCCTTCTTAATCTCAAACTACCCTTGCATTTTGCTATTCTCCACACTGATCTCACTGCCCTCCATGTCCTTCTCCTTGCTTATAACCGATGTAAAGTACTCGTCTGCATCCCCAGACTCCAAAGATAAATTCCCTCCTTTATCCTTGAGTAGCTATCTACCTTCTCCCTTTGAGATAGACACAAAATGCTGGGGTAACTTAGCGGGACAGGCAGCATCTCTGGAGAGAAGGAGTGGGTGATGTTTCGGGTCGAGACCCTTCTTCAGACTGACGTCAGGAGGGAGGGAGATAGATAGGTAAGGAAGTGTGACGATGTGAAAACAGGGCAAAGGGAATGGAGATCAAGGAAAATGTAGAATAGATCTATGTTAGCTGGGAGAAGGTAACCACAAAGCAAACAGAGATAAAATGTAGCCAGAGACAGTAAGACTGGTCGGAGAACTGGGAAGGGGGAGGGATGGAGAGAGAAAGAAAGCAAGGATTACTTGAAATTAGGGAAGCCAATGTTCTCCCTATGAGGTCTGATTTATATTACTTACCATGTTATTGCTTTGATTATTATATTCATTCCTTCTCATCATTTCAAACATCAATTCTGTTACATTTGACAAAAATCGAAAAGGGATTTTCTTTGTAATGATATCTTGCCACTTTCAAACAAATGTCGTTGGTGAATAATACATTGAACAATAGTATTGATAATTAAGTTAAGCACAATTGAAAGCAAGAAGTCATTTTTTGAAGAGGTCCTTTCCATCACAAATGGGACTTTGCAATGTTCCTCATGCAGTTATAGACAATAGACAATAGGTGCAGGAGTAGGCCATTCAGCCCTTCGAGCCAGCACCGCCATTCAATGCGATCATGGCTGATCACTCTCAATCAGTACCCCGTTCCTGCCTTCTCCCCATACCCCCTCACTCCGCTATCCTTAAGAGCTCTATCCAGCTCTCTCTTGAAAGCATCCAACGAACTGGCCTCCACTGCCTTCTGAGGCAGAGAATTCCACACCTTCACCACTCTCTGACTGAAAACGTTCTTCCTCATCTCCGTTCTAAATGGCCTACCCCTTATTCTTAAACTGTGGCCCCTTGTTCTGGAAGTTATGGTGAGCATCCCACCATGGTTTAATTTTCACTGAATTTTCTGTTCTTTTTTCCCCATTCCTTATTATTTTCAACCTACTCATTGATAATCTCCAGCTGTTTGCCAAGTGTTCTACCCTTCATAATCCCAGCTGACAGTTGGAGAAATGTAACCCGACAGACAGAATTTTTACCAGTCTAAGAACAAACAGGAGGTGAGGTCTGGATGTGTTCATGTCCTAAATGGGGAAGAAATTGTCCCTCAGCCAAGTGTTTTTTTAATCATGTTAGAAGGGCTCCACTCCGTACAGCATTAATAACAGCAGAGACTTGATATGTATTGAATTGACACACAAGGAATTGCAGATGCTGGTTTACAGGAAAGGACACAAAGTACTGGAGTAACTCAGCGGGTCAGCAGCATCTCCGGAGAACATGGACAGGTGATGTTTCGGGTCAGGGCCCTTCAACCTGAAGAAGGGACCCAACCCAAAACATCACCTATCCATGTTCTCTAGAGAGGCTGCTTGACCCGCTGAGTTGCTCCAGCACTTTGTGTCTTGTTTTGGAGCTTCTATCTTAGTGTAATATTCCCAATGCCTACATCGCTCAGCTGCTGAGAGTTCAGGAGGGCAGAAGAAAGGATTTTCAAGAGAAAAAACTCCTGATTGGCAATGTTCTCATCTTTTGATGTGACTATTCACTGCTACAGACAAGAGAATCAACATTAAACAAATTGTTATTCCAGTAAGGTTTCTGGTTTTCTTCAGAATAAATTGCCAACACTCTAAATAGACAGTGGTTTAGAAACTTTAAAAATCCTTACTTTTTTGTTGTTACCACCACTATTATAAATAAATGAATATCTAAGGAATTGCCTATGCTGTTAATTTGGAATAAAAACAGAAAACATTGTAAATACACAGCAAGTTTAGTTAGTTTAGTTGGGGTTAGTTTAGTTTGGTTTAGTTTAGAGGTATAACATGCAGACAAGCCCTTCGGCCCACCAAATCCATGCCAACCAGCAATCACCCGTATACTAGTTCTAGTCTATACACTGGAGACAATTTACAGAAGTCAATTTACCTACAAACCTGCACGTCTTTGGAAGGTGGGAGGAAAAGGAGTTGAGGAAGAATTTCTTTAGTCAAAGGGTGGTGAATCTGTGGATGATTTTGCCACAGACGACTGTGCTAGCCAAGCCATTGGGTATTTTTTTAAACAGAGATTGACAGGTTCTTTATTATTCAAGGTGTCAAAGGTTCTGGGGGGGCAGAAGAATGGAGCTGAGAGGGAAAAATACATCAGCCGTGATTGAATTGCGGAGTAGACTCGATGGACCGAATGGCCAAATTCTGCTCCTATGACTTACGAACTTTATGGAAACCAGAACTCCGAAGAAATCCCGTGCAGTCTCAGGGAGAATGTACAAACTCCGTTCACACAGCACCCATACTTGCAATCAAAGACAGGTCTCTGGCGCTGTAAGGCACCATCTCTACCGCTGTGCAGCATGAGATACAGAATGAAAACAGATCCTTTGGCCCACCGAGTCCACATCGGCCATTGATCACCCGTTCGCACTAGTTCTATGCAATCCCACTTCCCCTACACATTAGGGACAATTTACAGAGGCCAATTACAAACCCACACATCTTTGGGATGTGGGAGGAAACTGGAGTACCCGGAGGAAAACATGCGGTCACGGGGAGAACATGCAAACTCCAGACAGCATCCAACGTTGGGATCGAACTCTGACAGTGTGAGGCAGTGTTTCTACCAGAGGCGCCACTGTGCCGCTCCAGTATGGCAGCAACTGTGGATAAAGACCTCATCGATTTTTTCACAGTCGCTTCCGGATCTGCTGAGTGCTCCCAGCTTTTTTTATTTTAATTTAGATATTATCGGGCTACTTCCACATAGGCAGTCACCAAACTTTACTCACAAGACCTCCCAGGTTACGAGGGCCCAATTTACAGGCACTCCACAAAAAATGAGTTCCGATAAATATTATTAAATTCAAATAAGAACCAGTCTTGAGGGAAAAGCTCTGTTTACATGCAAACCTATCTCCAGTGATCAGACATCAGTGAATCCTAAGAGCACATGCTCCCACTTTCAAATTGGACGCTCCTTAAGAGAGTTGCTTTGTAAATTGACAAGCAATCACATCTATTGATACTTGTGCAACAATACAATCAAATGTAGCAGCTACTGATACTTCATGCCCATCAAAATCAGTCATTGAGTTTGGGACCTACTGACTCAATACCTTTGCAGTTAGGCAGGGGAAGACAATAAAATGATCATGTTGATTAGCCCTCTTCAACACCATTCATTCTAATACATTGAGGTATGGTTACCATATTGAATGATTTTGAGTAATTCTCAAATTTTGACAAAATCAACTTATGGACGTGTGTAAAAACTGAACCTGCTCATTACCTCTATAGAAATGTGCCCAGGAAACCTTTCACAAACTATTCAGCTGTTTAAAGGAGTTAAGGGGACTGCAGATGCTGGAATCTTGAGCATTCCATCCAGAGGAAGGATCTTGACCCTAAACGTCAACTATCAATTTCCCCTCACAAACGCTGCCTTACCACCTGAGTTCCTTCAGCATACTGTTTATCCAGCTGTCTAATTCTATTTGGTTTGGACCCATGCTTTGTGTGAGCTGATGGCACCCATCTCCTCTCCAAGTAAAGCCAACTGCACCTGACATTCCTCAAAGATCTTCCAAACAAGCAGCATCTCTGGAGAGAAGGAATGGGTGACCTTTCGGGTCGCGACCCTTCTTCAGACTCCTCGTGGCGGCGATGGCATCCCAGGTCTCAGCCCCGTGGTGATCGGGCAGGTGGTATGGAGTGGTGGTGGAGCCCTGGGCCTGCGGGCAATCGAGTCAAGGAGTGTCGGTGGAGGGACACCGGTCTGGAGACGGGCAAGCTTGTGATCCTTAGTAGAGTCCAGGTAAGCAAGGAAGCATTTGTTGAGGGCGTGGAATGAAGTAAAGCTGGGGTCCATTGCAGATCTGGGTGAACGAGGCCCGGAGCTGTGGGAGAGTCAGAGCGAAGGCCTGACTCATGCTACCCAGTGTGGAACGCAGGGCACGCAAGGGGAACTGTTGTGAAAAACGGTGGATTGACTGTCGGTACCTGTCACTTGGGTCTGAAGCAAGGTCTCGACCCTTGCACTATGATGATCTGTTTTACCTAGAATAACAGATATTGTATATCTATTGGTTGTGTTGTTTCATTTAGCGTGCCTGTAAAGCTGGAGCAAGTATTTCATGGTTCCAGTGCTATTGCATTTGACAAATAAATACTCTTGACTCCAAGGGGTACTCTAAGGAGTGCAAGGTTACATTAATACATTATACATTCATATATAGAAACATAGAAAATAGGTGCAGGAGTAGGCCATTCGGCCCTTCGAGCCTGCACCGCCATTCAATATGATCATGGCTGATCATCCAACTCAGTAACCCGTACCTGCCTTCTCTCCATACCCCCTGATCCCTTTAGCCACTAGGGCCACATCTAACTCCCTCTTAAATATAGCCAATGAACTGGCCTCAACTATGTAATGTTTGGAAACACCCCTCAGAGCACCATCAATTGTCGTCTTGATTCACAATGAAAATGTGTAATGCTAGATGTATGGAGTCTAGTGATCCGTCTCTTACCTCCACCAGTTTACTGGCATGCTCTCTGAATATGGCCGCATATTCGTTGATATCCTTTTCATTCCCACTCTTTGCAGCTTCAATCAGGACCAGGAGAGGGACGGTGGTGTCCAGGAAAGAGTCCGACACGTGGTCGATTATTGCCTTCTGCAGCTGCAATGCAAGGAAAACAAGTCGTTACAAGGCAAATTCCCATCACACATCGCAAAATTTGGAGTCTCTTACAGGGTAGGAGGCCATTTGGAGGACTGATGTTTTATTATGATGTCCCATGATAGGCCAGTATTCTGATTGTAGCAGATTGTACCGAAAGTACATGATTATAGTTTTTAGCAAATATCAAAATAATCCCTTATTCTGTAGCATAATACCTTTGATTGAAGTACCTTTTGATTCTCTGAATGCATTCAAGAGAGAGCTAGATAGAGCTCTTTAAGGATAGCGGAGTCAGGGGGTATGGGGAGAACGCAGGAATGGGGTACTGATTGAGAATGATCAGCCATGCTCAATAGACAATAGACAATAGGTGCAGGAGTAGGCCATTCAGCCCTTCGAGCCAGCACCGCCATTCAATGCGATCATGGCTGATCACTCTCAATCAGTACCCCGTTCCTGCCTTCTTCCCATACCCCCTCACTCCGCTATCCTTAAGAGCTCTATCCAGCTCTCTCTTGAAAGCATCCAACGAACTGGCCTCCACTGCCTTCTGAGGCAGAGAATTCCACACCTTCACCACTCTCTGACTGAAAAAGTTCATCCAAATTGAATGGTGGTGCTGGCTCGAAGGCCCAAATGGCCTACTCCTGCACCTATTATCTATTGTCTATTGAAGTTGAGGGCTTACAGTCATCTTAATGTTTAGGCCGATGCTACAATATGGGCAGCACAGTGGTGCAGCTGGTTGGGCTGCTGCCTCACAGCCCCACAGATAACGGCTCCACCCTGACCAAGGGTGCTGTCTGTGTGGAGTTTGCATGTTCTCCCTGTGACCAGCTAAGTTTCCTCTGGGTTCTTCGTTTTTTTCCCCCATACCCCAAAGACGAGTGTTTTGTAGATTAATTGGTCTCTGTAAATTATCCCATTTGGCTCATCAAGCAAGGTCTTGATGAAAAATTGGGAACTGGTGATCGATGGATGGCATGGAATTGGTGGGCTGAAGTGCCTGTTTCTGTGCTGCATCCTTAAATTAAGCTTAAATGGTACTCTTCCCTCCCTCTCCATTCCTTCTGCGATGAGCTGAACCCCTTGTACCCTCACAACTGTGTCAAACCATCAATGAGGCATAACATCTGATGAATGACCATTTCATCCTTCCCAATAACTTTGTGGCTGAGAAGTTTTGCTTTGAAAGTAAAACTTCACAGCTTCTGATTTAATCTAATGTTCTTTTCACTCTCCCCAGCCTCGGCTAGCATTACTCCTATCTGGTACCTGTCTCAGCTGTTTGACATAATGCTTGATGTTGCAAAGTCTCAATTACATTCCAAGTCATTAAATAATTTCAGTAGCTAAAATGGAGTTATTTCACTTTAATGATATTTCAGGTATGAAATTGTCTCAATCGATTATCCTTTCCGAAGGAGATGTATGTGGATGGATTTACTGAAAAATCTAAACTCTACGCAGCATCTGCTTTTTGCTTTTGAACCAACCTAAATCCGTGCCAACTACAAACCAACATCTTCTCTATGTCAGCGTTTTAAAAGGTTTCTGAGGATAAACAGTAGGACATGATGCCATTAGAGGCAGATAACATGTTCCCAATGTTGGGGGAGTCCAGAACAAGGGGCCACAGTTTAAGAATAAGGGGTAGGCCATTTAGAACGGAGATGAGGAAGAACTTTTTCAGTCAGAGGGTGGTGAAGGTGTGGAATTCTCTGCCTCAGAAGGCAGTGGAGGCCAGTTCGTTGGATGCTTTCAAGAGAGAGCTGGATAGAGCTCTTAAGGATAGCGGAGTGAGGGGGTATGGGGAGAAGGCAGGAACGGGGTACTGATTGAGAGTGATCAGCCATGATCGCATTGAATGGCGGTGCTGGCTCGAAGGGCTGAATGGCCTACTCCTGCACCTATTGTCTATTGTCTATCATCTTAAAACAGTTTAGTTTATTGTCACGTGTGGCAAGGAACAGTGAAAAGCTTTTGTTGTGAGGTATAGTGAAGGCTACAGCTTTGTGGATATCCAAAACCACAGGAGCTCACCCCCTCCCTGCTTCTCCTCCACACCCCACAGTTCCAGAACCCGTACATTTCACAAAGATGTCTGAAGCAGGGTCTCGACCCGAAACGTCACCCATTCCTTCTCTCCAGAGATGCTGCCTGTCCCGCTGAGTTACTCCAGCATTTTGTGTCTATCTTCAGTTTAAACCGGCATCTGCAGTCCCTTCTTACACATTTCACAAAGCTTGGGTTATCTCAAGGCACCCCGGGATATTACAAGGGCAGAAAGTTCTGGAAACACTCACTGGGCAAGAGAGAAAACAACCTGTGGTAAAAAAAACCTCTTAATCCAGCATTCATGGGACTTTGCTGGTGCTGGACTTATAGTTTTTCTGGACTATTGGGCGGCATGGTGGTGCAGCGGTAGGGTTGCTGCCTAACGTCGCCAGAGACCCGGGTTTGATCCTGACTACAGGTGCTTGTCTGTACGGAGTTTGTACGTTCTCCCCATGACCTGCGTGGGCTTTCACCGGGACCTCTGCTTTCCTCCCACACGACAAAGACATACAGCTATGTAGGTTAACTGGCTTGGTATAATTGTAAATTGTCCCTAGTGTGTGTAGGATTATGTCAGTGTTCGGGGATTGCTGATCAACGAGGACCCGGTGGCTCGAAGGGCCTGTATCTACGCTGTGTCTCTAAACCAAACTAAACTAAACTAAACTATTGGCTATATCCAATAGAGATGGACTCTCACCTTCAACACTCAATAAATCAATAAATCAAAACCTCCACTTTCCAGACCCCCAACTCCTTCTGAAACCTATTAACTCGTTTACTGGCTCTTGGACCAGCATTCTCAGTAACATCTGCCGGCACTACAATTCCTGGTCTCTGCAGACCTTTAAGTCTGCTCTATTATATTTAATCAATTTTTCCTCTTCCACTGTTGACAGACATACCTTCACCTTCCAGGGGCTCTAAGCTCACAGGTTCCTCTCGGAACATCTCTAGCTCTCCATTTTGGCCCCTCCTCTGTTACCTCAATGGTAACAGCCATTTGCCCCTGATGTGGGTGAGTGACAGATTTTCCCTGACAGTGAACCACTTTACAACATTAAATTGGTTGCCAATTTAATTTTACACCATTAATGATAGACCACAAAACACCAGCCTTGCCAAAGACATTCTGGCCCTGAGGACGATTCTTAATAAGTACCAATCCAGCTGCTTCACTTTCAGGGCAGCAGACGAACAAGTGGGATAACAGACAGAAAGCAATCCTAATTAACACAACCACAGACTCGTGCTGACTGCTACAAAGTGAACCACTGGCGACCAGCCATTCACACCTCACTATATTTTAGATCGCTGCTCCTGCCCAGTGGAAGGTGAAAGAACACCAACTCCTGGAAGCCGCAGTCTGCTCCACCACTGGAAGCCCAGTAGTGGGCAGTTCCAGGCAGAACCAAGGGTCCATTTGCCCTGCACATCCGGCCCTCCACTTTAATGCCAGAGGACTGTGAGAGAAACAGTTTTGGATGGGGTCCCCAAATCTGTGGAAAAGTTAAATGTATGTAAGTGTTAGTGTTAATTTAATGTTTTAAATTCTTTGTTCGCATTAACTTCTTTTAATTTTGCTAATTAGTTATAAGTTTCGGATAGTTTTGATAATCAAAGATAGTTACGAATTTCAAAAGATAGACACAAAGTGCTGGATATTTTGTGTCTATCTTCGGCGCTGAGTTACGCCAGCACATTTTGTCGATCTGTCGCTGAGTTACTCCAGCACTTTGTGTCTACCTTTGGTGTAAACCAGCATCTGCATTTCCTTTCTGCACAAGAATCTAAGTCAAGTCAAGTCAAGTCTACTTTATTTGTCACATACACATACAAAATGTGCAGAGAAATGAAAGTGGCAATGCCTGCGGATTGTGCTAAAACTACAAAACAAAACAAAAATAAATTAATACAGTAAATTAGTCCCTGGTGATATAAGAGTTAACAGTCCTGATGGCCTGTGGGAAGAAACTCCATCTCATCCTCTGTTTTCACAGCGTGACAGCGGAGGCGTTTGCCTGACCGTAGCAGCTGGAACAGTCCGTTGCTGGGGTGGTAGGGGTCCCCCATAATGTTGCTGGCTCTGGATCTGCACCTCCTGATGTATAGGTCCTGCAGGGGGGCGAGTGTAGTTCCTACAGTGCGTTCAGCTGAACGCACTACTCTCCGCAGAGCCTTCCTGTCCTGGGCAGAGCTGTTCCCAAACCAGATTGAGATGTTGCCGGATATGTAAGCAGGCTGTCCAAGGCTGTTGGAGGACTCCAGGGACAGAACCTCAGCAAACACTGCTCGAGGCTACGAGTGTTCCAAGCACCACACAGGCAGTATAAACCCAACCTGGGAGTGATTGCAGAAAGGGTATTCGCGTCCCAAGCATCAATGAGTGCACTTTAAACTAAAACATGATATACCAGAGATCTACAATTTAAAAAAAATAGAGGGTGGCACAGTGGTGGAGTTGCTGCCTTACAGCCAGAGACCCGGGTTCGTTCCTGACTATGTCTGTACGGAGTTTTTACGTTATCCCTGTGACCTGCATGGCTTTTCTCCGAGATCTTCGATTTCCTCCCACACTGTCCCAAAGACATACAGGTTTGGAGGTGAATTGGTTTGGTATACACATAAGTTGTCCCGAGTGAGTGTAGGATAGTGTTAATGTGCAGGGATTGTTGGTCAGCGCGGACTCGGTGGGCCGAAGGGCCTGTTTCCGCGCTGGATCTCTAAACTAAACGTAACTGTGAATTTAAAGCCAGAATAAGTAAGATTCAAGCCAGGAAACACAGCAGAGCAGTCGGGGAAGGTTTAAATGAGCACTGCTTGATTGGCAGAGCAGCCATTAAGAAGAAGTGAAGATCCAGGGAAGTGGCTGTGTGTAGAGGCGCCGTGTTTTGAGGGAAATAACCGCAGATGCTGGTATAAATCGAAGGTATCACAAAATGCTGGAGTAACTCAGCGGGTCAGGCAGCATCTCAGGAAAGAAGGAATGGGTGACTTTTCGGGTCGAGACCCTTCTTCAGACTGATGTCAGGGGAGGGGCCGGGACAAACATAGGATGTAGTTGGAAACAGGAAGATAATGGGAGAACTGGGAAGGGGGAGGGGCTTCCAGGGGCAATCTGAAGTTAGAGAAATCAATGTTCATACCGCTGGGGTGTAAGCTGCCCAAGCAAAATATGAGATGCTGTTCCTCCAATTTGCGGTGGGCCTCACTATGACAATGGAGGAGGCCCAGGACAGAAAGGTCAGACTGGGAGTGGGAGGGGGAGTTGAAATGCTCAGCCACCGGGAGATCAGGTTGGTTAATGTGGACTGAACGAAGGTGCTGAGTGAAACGATCGCCGAGCCTGCGTTTGGTCTCACCGATGTAGAGAAGTTGACGTCTGAGGTTGGGCTTACCTGACCCGCTGAATTACTCCAGCATTTTGCGATACCTACGCTGTGTTTTGAGGGTACGTCTGGAGGCTTGGACTCGAGAGGCTGCGGCCAAGAGGGAGAGCAGAAAGTGACGGCAAGATTAGGTAAGGCCTTGTTATGATGCAACTGTACAAGTCATTGGTGAGACCACAACTGGAGAACTGTGTGTAGTTATTAAAACTACATTTTAAGTTGTCCCTCCAAGCCAATTTTGAATTGGCTAACTCACCTTGGATTCCATGCGATCTAACCTTGCAAACAAACCTACTTTACAGGACCTTGTCATATGCCTTGTTAAAGTCCAAAAAGATAATGCCCCCTCTTGGAAACCACTTCATAAAATTCTATCGGATTTGTGAGAAGGATGTCATTAAAATGGAAAGGTTGCAAAAAAGAATTTTGTGATACTGCGACTGGGTATATTGAGTTATAAAAATACGCAGGAATAGTGCTAGGACTTTTTTCCCTGGCGCATAGAAGGCTGAGGGGTGACCTTATAGAAATATATAAAATCATGTGGATTAACATCGGGCGACTTGCTGCAGTCGTTTCCCCACGGCAGGGGAGTCTAAAACTAGAGAGACCTAAATATTAATATGAGAAAAGAAAGATTGAAAGAAGACCTGAGGGACGAGGTTTCCACACAGATGGTGGTTCATATATAGAACAAACTGTCAGATTCAGTGGTAGAGGCCGGTACAATTACGACATTTAAAAGACACTTGGTCGCGTAGATGGATGGGAAAGTTTTGAAGGGATACGGGCCAGGCGCCGACAAGTGGGACTCGCTCAGTTGGACAGTTTGGTCAACATGGACCAGTTCAGTCGCAGGGCTTGTTCTTTGTACGGTATAGTTCTATGACTCTGTTGGATAGCTGTGTTAACTGTGCCCTGTACACCTTAACTTCAGAGTAGAGACCAATTGTGCATCCAGCGGCCTGCAGCTGCAAAATTGGCGCAGTACATGGGTAAGAATTTATAGATAATAAAATATGGGACACGTGTTGGATTAGTGTAACTGGGTGCTTGATGTTCTATAGGGACTTAGTGGGCCGATGGGCCTAATTTTGAGCTGTATGACTTTTTGACTGGTCTGACATTAGCACAGAATAACGTACAGCGTCTAATGAAACATATGTGCTTGAGGATCATAAACGGAAGTGGCTGCAAATGAGTAAAACTTTGCTGGCTTCTCTTTAACGAGCATACGGACATTGTGGGTGTTGGCCACACAGCCTGCAGCTTTTATCCAACTCGGCATTAGGATCCCGAGAGAGGATGGAGGCCTCGGTTTGGCACAATCAAGGGGCTAAACATCAATATTCACGTGCTAGCTGTGCAGAATTCAACAGCTGATATATACTTTCAGTCGCAGACGGCATTTGTTTTGGTCGCACAGTTTTACATCTGGTGTGAAAAATGGGCAAGTAAAAGATGTGCTCCGACATTAGGCACGATGAAACTAACTTCCAGAGAATAGGCCGGTAAGATTGGTAGGCCATAGATGTCCTGAAGATTTTTATTGCTTTCCAAAGTTTTTAGTCCTTTCCACTGTGTCCAAAGCAGTTGATTTAAATCGGCTCTGTTTGAACAATAGACAATAGACAATAGGTGCAGGAGCAGGCCATTTAGCCCTTCGAGCCAGCACCATCATTCAATGTGATCATGGCTGATCATTCTCAATCAGTACCCCGTTCCTGCCTTCTCCCCATACCCCCTGACTCCGCTATCCTTAAAAGCTCTATCTAGCTCTTTCTTGAATGCATTCAGAGAATTGGCCTCCACTGCCTTCAGAGGCAGAGAATTCCACAGATTTACAACTCTCTGACTGAAATTTTTTTTTCCTCATCTCTGTTCTAAATGGCCTACCCCTTATTCTTAAACTGTGGCCCCTGGGCATTTTGGAACCAAAGCACATTTTAGATCAGCCAAGGGAGTTCAATTCCACAATTGCTCTTATCTTGATAATAATATTTTTCAAAAAACACCACTTATGCCATTATTTTATGGATTGTTAGCGCGGAACTGAACTTTGATGTAGATTGCTGTCTAATTTCACACATTTGCATAAATTATCTTGTTATGCTACAATTAAATTATATAATGAGCTTACTATTTCAGCTCTGAATTAGTGTTCAGGTTCGAACTAAGTGTTCCAGAATAATAATCAGCGCCTTAACAGAGCACCAGGTGTAAAACTGGGCATAACAAACGCTGTCTGCCGTCTGCACCACTGAAAGGGCCACCTCTTGTGTCTGCAGCAGCTGTAACTCAGGTTAGTTTGTTCACTGGCTGGGTGGATAAGGAATTGACCTGCCTACTGGCTTACAAACATACAAACAGGTAGACGTGAGGGAAATCAGTCACTTACCACCACATCATTACCTGTCACTTATCAGCACTTGCCCCATCCCTTCCCCTCTGCTCTTTCTACGAGCCACCTCCCCTCTACTCCATCAGACTAAAGAAGGGTGAAGGAAGGAACTGCAGATGCTGATTTACACAAAAGGACACATAGTGCTGGAGTAACTCGTCGGATCAGGCGGCATCTCTGGAGAACATGGATCGTGTTCTCCAGAGACGCCGCCTGACCCGCTGAGTTCATGTGTGCTAGGAGCGGAATCAGGCCATTCGGCCCATCAAGTCTACTCCACCATTCGATTGTAGCCATACACTGGGGGCAATTTTACAGAGGCCAATTAATCTTCAAACCCACACATCTTTGCACGTGGCAGGAAACAGGGGCACCCGGAGAAAACCCACACGGTCACGGGGAAAACGTGCAAACTCCACACGGACAGCACCCAAGGTCAGGATCAAACCCAGATCTCTGGCACTGTAAGGCAGTAGCTCTACCTAATACCTCAAAGCGGCAGAGGTATTCCCACTTTTAAGAAGTTCTTCTCTTCTCTTTGATAGTTCATTCAGACCCTCTCTCACTGCTCCTCCTCTGTAATTTCTACAGCTCTGCAGCCATCCGACCATGATCTCACCCAGATTCACTTTAGTCAGCAGGTGGTGAATCTGTGGAATTCTTTGATATGGAAGGCTGTGGAGGCAAAGTCACTGGATATTTTTAAGGCAGAGATAGATAGATTCTTGATTAGTACATGCGTCAGAGGTTATGGGGAGAAGGCAGGAGAATGGGGTTAGGAGGGAGAGATAGATCAGCCATGATTGAATGGCGGAACTAATTTGATGGGCCAAATGGCCTAATTCTACTCCAATCACTTATGACCTTTTGACCACAGTCGCCATGTGTTAGCTCCTGCTCCACTCCATCCCCTCATCTTTTTAAACATGGCTATCTGCCCCAGGTGGGCTATTAAAGAGGAAAGGTCTCGACCCAAAATCTCGACTATCCATTTCCCCTCACAGATGCTGTATGAATCGCTAAGTTGCTCCAGCAACTAGTTTTTCTTTCTTTGAAAAAGCTCCTCAATTTGTCATTTTCTATTGACAACATTCGCTCAACCCACAGAAACTTGGATGAAGGATATTTCAAAAATGGATGGACTAACAGTTCACTAAAGCATATCTCTGCAATTTCTCCCTGGTCAGCGAATCCCAATAATCTGTAAACACGCTTCCTCTGTTCTCTTTTTCGACTCTCATTGATTTTCTGTTACCCTCCATTTCTATCTCTCACTTAAATCATCTCCAGCTTTGCTCTTCCATACCTTTTATCCAACTTCATTTCTTACTTTTTCCAACCTTCACTTGTGTTGTGTGTTTTCTAACCTTGGGATTTCATCCTTGCTCTCACTTCCTAACAGTTCTCTTGCATTCTTGTTCTCACCCCCCCTCCCACCTCTCACTCCTCCCACTTCACTTCTCGCTCTCCCACTTCTCCAAAGACTGCAGACAGAGGAGTGAACTGGGATATCCTGAGGCAACTGGGTGAATGGATAGTCCAGAGGCCCCCTAGTGGGCACTCTGGGAAATACTCCAGTTGGAGGGGTTACAGGCAGGCAACAAAACACTTTGGATGGAGTGGATGGTCACTGAGTAATGATCTTGTGAGCTGTGGTGTATCCAGTGCTATTACCAATCCCCTTTGCCTCATTAAATGTTTTGTTTAATTTAGAGATACAGTGTAGAGATAGAGTCCACGTCGACCAGCAATCCCCATAAACTAGCACAATCCTACACACTAGGGACAATTTTTCCTGAAGCCAATTAACCTGCAAACCTGTACGTCTTTGGAGTGTGGGAGGAAACTGGAGCACCCGGGGAAAACCCATGCGGTCACGGGGAGAACGTACAAACGCCATACAGACAGCACACGTAGTCAGGATGGAACCCGGGTCTCTGGCGCTGTGAGGCAGCAACTCCACCGCTGCGCAACCATGCTGTCTTATGGAAAAACAAAGTGCCAGAGGAACTTACTGGGTCAGGCAGCATCTGTGGAGGGAAATTAGACTTGAATGTCTTGGGAGCTGGGCTAACCCAGCATTATTCCCAGCTCTTTACTCTGGCTTTGTCAGATCTACTGAACTCACTTGGTTTCTCTACTTAACTGGATATTTCTTTTTCTGCCTATCAGCAAATATAAGGCTGGAACTTTAAATCAACTGACCCGCATAAAAACTCCCCTATTTCTATTTTTATTGTTGGACCTCTAATATTTCCCCTGAAACCCATCCCAAATATTTAACAACCTAGTCTTGTTGTTAATAAGCTGGGGCATTGAGTAGAAAAACTGGGAAGCCATGTTACAGCTTTATAAAACGTTGTCAGGTCACAGATAGACACAAAATGCTGGAGTAACTCAGTGGGATAGGCAGCATCTCTGGAGAGAAGGAACGGGTGACGTTTCGGGTCGAGACCCTTCTTCAGAATGATGTCGGGGAGTGGGCGGGACAGAGATAGAATGTAGTCAAAGACAGAAAGACTGGTGGGAGAACTGGGAAGGGGAGGGGATGGAGAGGGAAAGCAGGTTAGAAGTTAGAAAAGTCAATGTTCATACCGCTGGGGTATAAGCGACCCAAGCAAAATATGAGGTGCTGCTCCTCCAATTTGCGCTGGGCTTCACTCTGACAATGGAGGAGGCCCAGGACAGAAAGGTCAAATTGGGAATGGGAGGGGGAGTTAAAGTGCTGAGCGACTGGGAGGTCAGGAAGGTTAAGGCGGACTGAGCGGAAGTGTTCAGCAAAACAATCGCCGAGCCTGCGCTTGGTCTCACCGAAGTACAGAGATCACATTTGTCAGGTCACATTTGTAGTTTTGTGTGCAGTTCTGGGCACCCCATTACATAATGGATTTGGGGGCTTTGGAGAGAGCACAGAGGATGTTGCTTGGATTAGACAGTATTGGCTATAAGGAGAGGTTGGACAAACTTGAATTGTTTTCTCTGAAGCATCAGAGGCAGAGGGGTGACCGAATGGAGGTTTATAAAATTATGAGAGACACAGATAGTGTAATCAGTCAAGCACATTAACACAACTCGACACACAATAGGGACAAGTTTTATTTACATTTATAACAAGCCAATTAACCTACAAACCTGTACGTCTTTGGAGTGTGGGGAGAAACCAAAGATCTCGGAGAAAACTCACGCAGGTCGCAGGGAGAACGTACAAACTCCACACAGTCAAGCACCCCATGTCAGGATTAAATGATTGAAACCGGTTCTCTGGCATTGTAAGGCGGTAGCTCTACCACTACGCCACTGTGCCGCTGTTCCTGTGGTGTACTGTTCTACTTTCTACATTCTAGCCCTATGAATGGGAATCTTCGATTATGTGGTTCACACTTCAAAATTTACAAAGACAAGAAAGTAGGTCAATAAGTTGAAGCTCTTTTCTCTCAAGGTAGAACAGCAACGCTCTAATTTTCATCTTCCTTCACGTTGCAATTAAAAACACTACTTGATTTCAGGCTGATAATTACTCGTACCAATTGAATGTTGAAAAATATTTAAAGTTTTACCTTGCAGGTATAATAATGTCTCCTCCGTAACTCAGAACAGCCTCCCTGTTATAGAATGAGCTGCCATCCATTTGTTATTTACAACACCACATTTATTCATACTTCCAATTACATTGTTTCTAATCTTCCAACATGTTCAAACATATACATTTTACTTTGCCTTCAATTACCACAAATAAAACAAAAACTTTTTTCAAAATTTGTATTGTTAATTTTTGGAAGAATAATAATTTTACAATCGAGATAATATTATGAATCTTTGAATTAACCTTTTTAAATGGGAACATCTCAATGTCCGAGTTCTAATCCCTCAGAAAGGGAGAATAAAATAAACAGAAGTGAACCAATCAAAAACACAAGGCACTAATCCCACTGAATTGATCAGTCCCTGCATACTTTAATACTCTTCTTTCTTAAGCCTCTATCGGAGATATAATTAGACAACGGTGGTTAATTAGACATACACTTCATCGTTTTCTCTAAACTCTACACTTAAGGTAAATATAAAGGATTACTTGTTAATATTTGGCAATGCAAGCAAGATATCTTTTCCTCTCTTCTGCTGCCCCACGAACGTCTGACCTCTCAACTTGGCCTTACATATAAATCTGGGCAAACTAGATTAAACTCCAATCTCATCTACTGCATTCAGCGTTCTGAACGTGGCCTCCTTTCCATTGGCCAGACCAAGTGCAGACTAGGCGACCATTTTGTCGAACACTTGCACTCAGTCCACCAAGGCTGCTGGATTTGACTCTAGAAATACAGCACAGAAAGAGTCCCTTCGGCCCACCAAGTCCATGCCAACCAGCGATCACCCTTTACACTACACATTAGGGATAATTTACAGTTTTTACTGAAGCTAATTAACCTACAAACCTGTACGTCTTTGGAGAGTGGGGGTGGAAACTCGAGCACCCAGAGAAAACACCGCGGTCACAGGGAGAATGTACACATTCCCTACCGACAGGATCGAACCCGGGTCTCTGGTGCTGTAAGGCAACAACTCTATCGCTGTACCGCTGTGCCGCCCACACTCTGTGTGGATCTCCTGGTGCTGACCATTTTAACTCACCTTCCCATTCCCATACTGACCTTTCTGTCCTGGGCCTCCTCCATTCCTAGAGTGAGGCAACACACAAACTGGAGGAACGGCACCCTATATTCCATTTGGGTAGCTTACAACCTAACAGTATGAACATTGAGTTCTTCAATTTTAGGTGACCTACAAATTATCACCCCCCCAGTCCCCCTTCTCCCCCCACCCTTTTTCCCCCCACTCGTTCTCGTGCTCTACCTGGATTTGCATCCATTACTCCCTTTCCCCCTCCTCCATCCTCTCCCACCTATATTCCTTCCTCTGGTTTCACAATTTGTGCCTCTTCTATCCATAGCTCACACATATTTTGTCTTTTCCTCTCTGGCTTTTGTCCAGCCATCTGACAATCAAAACCCCACCTCACTAGTATCCACCTATCACCTGCCCACGTCTCTCTTCCAGCTTTCTCCAACCTGCCCCACCGCAATCAGTCTGAAGAAGGGTCCAGATCCGAATTGTCACCTATCCATGTTGTGCAGAGACGGTGCCTGACCCTCTGAGTTACTCCAGCACTTTGTGTCTTTCTTTGTAAACCAGCATCTGCAGTTCCTTGTGTCTTTAGATGAAACTCTATTGCTTTTAATATGGTTCAAGGGGGAAAAAAAAGTGTCAGAATGGTCAACCCTGAGCTGGTTCTCTGCCTCAATTTGTCAAGCCATCTCTGTCGGTTTGGCTCTAGGTGACTCCTACAGTAGCCTGCATACTATTGACTCATCTGTTCCCTGAAGAGGACCAGTAAGGCTCTCATTTGTACTAAAGAATGGGATGTAAATGTCTGCTTTGTGGATGATGTCCAAGGATGACTTCCTTGCTGCCAGTCGATGTTTAATTTAGAGATACAGCGTGGAAACAGGCCCGTCGGCCCATTGAGTCTACGCTGACCAGCGATCTCCACACACCAACACTACCCTACACATACTAGGGATCATTTACATTTAAACCAAGCCAATTAACCTACAAACCTGTACGTCTTTGGAGCGTGGGAGGAAACCAATGATCTCGGAGAAAACCCACGCAGATCATGGGGAGAACATACAAACTCCTTACAGGCAAGCACCCATAGTCAGGATCGAAGCCGGGTCTCTGGCGTGGTAAGACAGTAGCTCTACCGCTGCACCACCGTGTCACCGTTTCTTGCTCATTCTTAGTGAGAGCTGGTTTGATCATGATTGTGATCATGCATCTCAGCGGGCAAGGGAGCAAGAACAATAGGAAAAGTGCTTATTTTATGAAGGGAGCTTTAAAGAACTATAGAGACGAGCTGAGGGGAGACCTATGTGAAGTGTATAAAATTATGAGAGCCCAGGATGGAGTGTCGACTCCAGGAAGTGAAGCAGTGCACACATCCCAGTCCACATTGATGGCACCAAAGTAGGGACGGTTGGAAGCTTCAAGATCCTCGGAATAAATATCACCAGCAATTTGGCCTGGACCAGCCACATTGTAACCACGGCCCAGAAAGCACATCAATGCCTCTACTTCCCTGGAAGGCTTCGGAAGTTCGGCATCACCCCAACAACCCTCACCAACTTTTCCAGATGTGCCATTGAAAGCATTCTAACGGGATGCATCGCAACCTGGTTTGGGAACAGCTCCATGCAAAACCACAAGAAATTGCAGAGATTGTAGACGTAGCCCAGACCATCGCACAAACAAGCCTCCCTTCCATTGACTCTATCTACACTTCACAACTGCCTCGGCAAGGCTGCCAACATGATCAAGGACCAGACCTAGCCCAGTCACTCCCTCTTCTCCCCTACCCAGGATTTTATTTTTCGTCCAGAGGGTGCTGGGGATGTGGAACACTGCATGAAAGAGTAGAAGAGGCTGAAATCCTCAGGGCACGTTAAAAGTGCCTGGATTCGGACTTGAAAATTCACGGCCTGTAAACTGCCATCCAATGCCAAAAGGTGGGATTTAGTTAGGGAGCCCTATGCTGGTCAGCATACAGATGAGAGGCCGAAAGGCCTATGGTGTACATTTTTGATGATTTTATGATTGTGAATATCTTGTGAATCAAAAGCAGGGAGAGGATTTCTGTATGAACTGTATTTATACCACATGCAGACACAGGAGTTCTGCATCACTTGGGAGTCCTATTGCAGAAGCTCAAGTCAAGAAAAGCAGGGCTGCTAATTAGTGGAATACATCACTAGACTCCGTGTTATTGATTTTCAGAGAGAAAAAATACATGCTGACATCCAATAGTTAATTTGGCTGATATCATAGATGAGTCCATTAACTCTCATCCTTCTTTACATATCTTGTGAATAAATGAATATGGATTATAAAAACTTTCCAAGTGTGTAGGAAAAAAACATTCACACAAACATTAGTTCACACTTGTAACTCCTGCTTCACTGAGACAGTATCCGTTTCATTCCAGTGACTTTGATCTTTCTGAGTGATAATCACTCCATACTGTCAGGGCAGAAGCAAATTCTTCTTAATCAACTTTTGACTGAGAATGCAAGAGCTCACAATAGAAGGCATCATATCTACTTCAAGTGTCCAGGTCCACATTGAAAAATAACTCTGCTGCATCCCCCCACAATTTAAGAACCTTTTATTTTCCAATCTATCATTACAATACCATCACAATCAAGTATGGGATTTTGAGATTTTCATTTGACAATCAGATCTGCATGATGAGGCATATCAAGTTAGCACCTATTGAAAGTAACTGCATCAACAAGACAATTAAAATACCAGTTTTGCTCACTGACAATGCAGCCACGAGCTCTTGTACACTGAAGGTTTGACAAAGTAATCATGGCTTACACGGAAAGTTAGTTACAGGTGTTATGTGGCTGCAAATGCCTTCCATTCAACACAGCTGATGTAACATGGGTGAACACAATGTTTAGAATTTTTCATCCCGAGGATAATACCATGCACCGCAGGTGTAATGCTGCAGTAATAATCCAGACTTGACTAAAACCTGTTTATTTCCAACTTCTTAAAGCTCTGGTGAAAGGCCATTCACCCCACTACACGCAGCAATAGTGTTGCTGCATTACAGCGCTAGCAGTGCTGGAGACCCAAGTTCGATCCCGACTGTCAGTACGGAGTTTGTATGTTTTATCGAAACGTATAAGATTATTAAGGGGTTGGACACGCTAGAGGCAGGAAACATGTTCCCGATGTTGGGGGAGCCCAGAACAAGGGGCCACAGTTTAAGAATAAGGGGTAGGCCATTTAGAACTGAGATGAGGAAAAACTTTTTCAGTCAGAGAGTTGTGAATCTGTGGAATTCTCTGCCTCAGAAGGCAGTGGAGGCCAATTCTCTGAATGCATTCAAGAGAGAGCTGGATAGTGCTCTTAAGGATAGCGGAGTCAGGGGGTATGGGGAGAAGGCAGGAACGGGGTACTGATTGAGAATGATCAGCCATGATCACATTGAATGGCGGTGCTGGCTCGAAGGGCCGAATGGCCTCCTCCTGCACCTATTGTCTATTGTCTATTGTTTTTCCCATGACCGCGATGGTTTTCTCCAAGGTCTTCGGTTTCCTCCCACACTCCAAAGGTGTACAGGTTTGTAGGTCAATTGGTTTGGTATAAGTGTAAATTGTCCCGAGTGTGTGTAGGATAGTGTTAATGTGCGGGGATTGCTGGTCGGCGCGGACTCGGTGGGCCGAAGGGCCTCTGTCCGCGCTGTATCTCGAAAACTAAAACTAAACCCCAAAATATTGAAATCGGCCTTGTTGAGTATTTTCCAGCATCTTCAGGCTTCCAGCATGTGTGGCATCTTATTTTGGTTGATTCCAATTCAGAAGCCTGAATTAATTATCCAGCAAGCCAGAGTTCAATTGTTGGAAAATGTGAATTCATCTTTTTAATAACTAACCGGTAAATTAAATGACGATACCACAAAAGGCTGCCATAAAATTATTGGATTGTGACAAAGCAGCAGCTCTTAAGGTCTCAAATAAACTTACCACTCTTTGCGGACTGCCTGATATGTGACCCCTATTAGCTGCCCTCTTCAGAGACTTAATGAGCAAGTGCTTCACTATTACTTTGGAAAACCCATATTGCCAGATCCTTGGAATGAATGTTAAAATAAATAAGACACTTAATTATATAAACGGGACAATGGATTCAAACTCATACAGCACAGAAATGGCCCAGCATGTCCATACTGAGCATTTTCACTGATCACATTTTCCTGTAATTGGGCCGTATCCTTCTTACGAAGGGTCTCGACCTGAAACGTCTCCCATCCCTTCTCTCCAGTTTGTGTCTATCTTCAGTGTAAACCTGCATCTGCTGTTACTTCCTCCACATTCCTTCTATGCCTTGCCCGTTTGTGTTTGTCAAAATGCTCCTTAAACATAATCATTGTTTCTGATTCCACCACCTTCTCTGGCAGCGAGTTCCAAATATCAACCACTCTGTGTGAAAAACGTACCCCTCAAGTCTTCTTTAAAGCTCCTTCCTCTCATCCGATGCCGATGCTCCCTAATTTTTGATATCCTTATCATGGAAAAATATTTTAACTATCCACCTTATCCATGCCTCTCATAATCTTATTCTATCAGGTCACCCCTCAGCCTCCTTCATTCCAGGAGAAACAAAACCAGCCGTTCTAATCTCTCCCCTAACTGAAGTTTTCCATTCCAGGCAACATCCTAGTGGAAAACTACTGGAACAGTTCAGCGACACAGGCAGCATCTGTGGAGACAGAGGATAGAGAATGTTTCGGCTTGGGACCCTTCTTCAGCTTTTAATCCGTCTCAATAAGGGAACTTGACATTTCTACCCTGGGGAAAAAGGATCTGATCGTCTATCCTATCCATGCCTCTCATAATTTTATATATCTCTTTCAGGTCTCCCCTCAATCTCCAATGTTCCAGAGAAAACAAACCATTTTTTTCCAGCCACTAATATAACTAATACCCACCTCTAATCCAGGCAATTCTGGTAAATCTCTTCTGCACCCGATAAAACCTCCATATCCTTCCTGTAATGGGGCGACCAGAACTCCACACAATACTCAAAATGTGGCCAAACATAAGTCCTACGTAGTTGCGACATGACTTATGGATTCTTATATGTTGTACTTCGTGGTCCGGTACCTGTTGTACCTTTGTTGTGACTCTGGAAGGACCACGACTACACATGTTTAAGATGTTATCATGGTGGAGCTTAACTCCAGGCTGTTTATTCCAAGGCCGCCTGGATCCAGAGTGGCCGCCTAATCACACCAATCACTTATACACTTATATACTTATATACACAGGCATACAAAGTAGTCCTTGTGACCAACAAAGTAGTCCTAGCAATATCACAACATTATACTTAATGCCCTGACCGATGAAGGCAAGCAGTCATACGTCTTCTTTACCACTCTATTTACTTCCATTGCAACTTTCAAGGTGCAACGGACTTGGATCGTAAGATCCCTCTGAACATCAATGCATTTAAGGTCCTTACACTAACAGTCACATTGAGGTAGTAGGTGTCAGGGTACCTGTCTGCGAAGTTGCCTCGTCTTCTCGCACATGTTTTCAATGGCAGAGTTCACAGCATCACTTCGTTCTTTATAACCAGCCTGGAAAACAAAATAAAAATGTGATTTTGTATTGCAACATGGCATAATCAAAAGGAAACCTGGACTCAATAGAGACTTGAAGAGTATATTAGATTGACTGGCAGGATTAGATGATACAGTGTACTCTACCAGTACAACCAGAGCTATTTTACTGAAAAATATCACGGTGATGTTACTGGAAAAAACTGTGTTTGGACTGTGAAATCTCAGGAGGCAGAACCACATGAAACATTTGTTTTCTTTTAAAAACACTCCATTTAGTTTGCACTCTCAGCGGGTGAGACATCACTTTGGATTTAAGCTGTGCCTAGGATAGAGTCAGTCCCTCAATAGATGGAACTTCTATCTTGACTCTAGTCTGGGCCAAAAGTGGACTAAAGGCTCGGGAAGACATTGTAAACTCCGTACGGACAGCACTCGTGGTCGGGATCAAAGGCAGATCTCTGGCACTGTAAGTGCTGTAAGCGCTGAAAGGCAGCAACTCTACCACTGCGCCACCGTGCCGCGATGTTGTTGTAGCAATTCAAGCGAGCATTTGGCTGTCTCTTTCCATTTGTAATCGCTTGCTACCGGGGCTTCCACAATGTACATCGAGCCGTAGCGGATTCTATCCAGCTCCTCGTGTTGGGCACTTCCGTGTATCCGGCGAGCTCTGATTGCACGTTCTTTCAGAACCAGCCGATTGTGTGAGTTAAACTCGAGCCACCACACAGACAATAGGCTTAAGGATTCACAGACTTGATTCTAAAGCACGGCAGAAGCATGCAAGCGCAGTAATCTTATAACGAGCAACATTCTTGGGCCCACAGCATGGTAGAACAGGCCAAAGATGTCCCCAGCCATGATTCTGCTGCCTGGATTGGAGAAGATCTGTAATATCCAGCTGTGTGAGTCTTACGTTTGCTGTAGGTGAGGTGAATGAAAAGACGGAGAATGATAAAGGGTAAGTAGAGCACTGTCATATGAGGAAAGATTGGAAAGACTGGGCTTGTATTCACTGGAGTTTAGAAGGATGAGAGGGGATCTTATAGAGACGTATCAAATTATAAAAGGACTAGACAAGCTAGATTCAGGAAAAAAATCCCAATGTTGGGGGAGTCCAGAACCAGGGGACACAGTCTAACAATAAAGGGGAGGTCATTTAAAACTGAGGCGAGAAGAAACTTTTTGCACCCAGAGAGTTGTGAATTTGTGGAATTCTCTGCCACATAAGGCAGAGAACACAATTCACTGGATGAATTTAAAAGAGAGATAGATAGAGCTCTAGGGACTATTGGAATCAAGGAAAATGGGGAGAAGGCAGGCACAGGTTACTGATTATCATATCATATCATATCATATCATATATCATATATATAAAGCACGGAAACAGGCCTTTTCGGCCCATCAAGTCCGCACCGCCCAGCGATCCCCGCACACTAACACTATTAACACTATCCTACACACACTAGGGACAATTTTTTTACATTTACCCAGTCAATTAACCTACATACCTGTACGTCTTTGGAGTGTGGGAGGAAACCGAAGATCTCGGAGAAAACCCACGCAGGTCACGGGGAGAACGTACAAACTCCTTACAGTACAGCACCCGTAGTCAGGATCGAACCTGAGTCTCCGGCGCTGCATTCGCTGTAAAGCAGCAACTCTACCGCTGCGCCACCGTGCCGCCCATTGTGGATGATCAGACATGATCACAATGAATGGCGGTGCTGGCTTGAAGGGACAAATGGCCTCCTCCTGCACACTGATGACGAACGACTGCATCCCCATGCGAAACATATTTTCTATGTTTCTATGTTTCCAGAAGAGGAGGAGAAGGCAAATAAGATTAGTATAGATGAGTACTTAGTGTTTGGCATGGACACGGTTGGCTAAATACACGGTTTCTATGCGGTATAATTCTATCAATCCAGGTTATAGATTATACAAACAGCAATAATCAGCATGCCTTGTTCCTTTGATGTCTGATTTAACCATATTGCTCTCGTGTGCATAATATTCCTGCATTGTGCTCCCTTCAGCAGGTACCAAAGACTGGAAAATCCACCTTGATGATTAAAATGGAGTTTCCCCACCACTTCTGTGGCATAAGAGTAAAGACTTTGGCAGGGCCGGAATAAGCTAGTGCGGGGCCCGTAGCATATGTTATAAAGGGGCCTTAAATAAGGGCAAGGTGACGTACCGCTCGCGCCCCACGTGACCTCACCCAGCCAGCGGCCACGTGCTCCCGCTCCACCAATGATGGCCACCCAAGCCAGGAGACAGGTTGGCAGGTCCGCTCCCAAAATACACTCGAAATACAGTACGAAAACAGGCCCTTCGGCCCACCGTCCCTACCGACCAGCGATCCCCGCACACTCTAGGGACAATTTTACACATACACCAAGCCAATTAACCTACAAACCTGTACGTCTTTGGAGTGTGGGAGGAAACCGAAGATCTCGGAGAAAACCCACGCGGTCACGGGGAGAATGTGCAAACTCCGTACAGACAGCACTCGTGGTTGGGATGGAACCCGCGTCTCTGATGCTGCAAGCGCTGTAAGGCAACAGCTCTACCGCTGCACCACCGTGAAGAGAATGACGGAGGATGGCGAGAAGAAGAGTGGGAGTCGAGGGTGCCAGAGAAGTAGAGACAGGAGGGGCCGGAGGAATGTGGAAAAGGTAGGGCCGGAGGAGTGAATAGAGGCGGGACTGGAGGTACAGGGGTGAGAGGGATGGGGTAGGGAGTGCTGCAGCAGTGGATGCTGAGAAACATGCATGGTGTGGGTAGAGGAGGTGGAAGTAGAGTGGAGGAGGAGACAAGGAAGTGAGGAGAGAAGGCCGGGGGATTGGCGAGAAAGAGGGCCCGAGCTTTTGGAATGGGTGAGAGGGAGTCGCAGGATTTTGGGAGTATGGGCCAGATGAGTAGAGAGAGAGAGAGGTACGGATGGGTAGGGTCTGAGAAAAGGCCGAAGGCATGAGGGAAAGTGCCTATAGAAATGGAAAGTAAAGGCCAGAGGAGCGGGGGGGGGGCATGGAGGGAGGTGTGGGGGAAAGAGGTTTGGAGGAAACAGGAAGAGCGTAATGGAGATGCGCAGGGCGGAGAGTGGGATGGAGAAGAGGAGGGAGTGGGACAGAAGACTGGGAATAAAGGGGGGAGGTAGATTGGCGGAAGAGAGGACTGGAACAGTAGCTATTTGGAGGGACGAGTCTGGGAGGCGAGAGGGAAGGGGGATTGGGGTGTGCGGAGAAGGAGAGAGCAGGAGGAGTGGGGAGAGAGAGAAGACCGCAGGAGTGAAGAGAGAGAGAAGGCCCTAGCAAAGAGAGGGAGGGGCAGAGGGGTAGGGAAAGAACAGGCGGGACGTATGCAGAAGAGTGAGCAGTGGAGGATTCGGGGGAGCAAGTGCCAGAGGAGTGGGGAGAGAGCGCCGGAGGAGTAGGGAGAAGGAGGGCCGGAGGAGTGGGAGAGATGGGGGGGGGGGGTTGATGAGGTGGTGAAAGTTGTCCGGGGACTTGAGAGAAAAGAGCGGATGAGCAAGGAGTGAGAGGGTCGGGATGTGTGGGGAGACAAGGCCAATATTCGAGCAGAGAGGTCCGGAGGAGTGAGGTGTTTGGGTGAGGCCGGAGGTGTGTGGAGTGAGGGCCGGAGACTGGGCGGTTGGGGAGCGGCGCGCGCAACAGAGCGTCCCTCAGTGGGATGCTGATTTCAAGCATTTAGCTTGCAAGCATTTAGTGCAGGGCCCTCGAAAGTGTGGGGCCCGTAGCAAATGCCACTTTTGCTACTATGTTAATCCGGCACTAGACTTTGGGTTCTGCACCAAGCTGTGTGACAGCGTGATTTTGCTGCACAAAAATCTATCTAAGTCTGGTGCCGCATTCCTCCTGTGTTTGTGGATCGCTCATCGATGTGTCAGTTATTTCATTGTTCCTTATTTTGTAGCGACAAGCATGGCAAGAACATTTCCACCTGCCATAATTCAGTTTAGTTTATTGTCATGTGTACCGAGGTGCAATGAAAAGCTTTTCGGTGTATGCAATCCAGTCAGCAGAAAGACAACACATGATTCCAATACAGCCATTTACAGTGTAAAGATGCACGATATGGGAATAACGTTTAGTGCAAAGTAAAGCATGCAAATAAACCTCTCCTTCAAAAGAAAGACAGAGAGAGACACAGTGTAAACTTGTGGTAGCCAGTGTGACGTGCCAATGCAATCAACATAGAAACATGGAAAATAGGTGCAGGAGTAGACCATTCAGCCCCTCAAGCCAGCACCGCCATTCAATGTGATCATGGCTGATCATCCAAAATCAGTACTCCGTTCCTGCTTTCCCCCCATATCCCTTGATTCCTTTAGCCCTAAGAGCTAAATCTAACTCTCTCTTGAAAACATCCAGTGAATTGCCTTCCATGACAGAGAATTCCACAGATTCACAACTCTCTGGGTGAAAAAAAAAATCCTCATCTCAGTCCTAAATGGCCTACCCCTTATTCTTAAACTGTGACCACCCCCCCTGGTTCTGGACTCCCCCAACATCGTGAACATTTTTTCCCGCAGCGTGGTCAGCATTGGCTGAAGGCTAACTGTACTTAAATGGATAAAATGACTTTGCAAACATTACTAGGTTAATGGCTTCACGCCCTTTTTCATTACAATCTTTAGAAATATTATAACAACCTGCGGCTGAAATCAAGATCAATAAAAGCTATCTGTGAGATTATTTTGTGGGCTTGCAAGTGGATTCATGGTTACGTTGCTTCCAATCCCGTTGGATGTGAAAATGACAGGTGCGGGAACCTTGCATAAGTCTGCACATTTTTGGGAATTTTTGCCAAAGAATCATGTGCCAATCATCCATCTCCTCCCGGAGCACCATTTGTAAAGGTGAAGGCCTTCGTTCTGACCCCAGCATCAGTCAGCAGATCTGATACAAACGTACAAACAGATTCCAGCACGTCGCAGCGGCTGCACTTTCTTTCCGGGTCTGGCGTTGCAAAGCGGAAAAGCAGCATAGCTTCAGTAATGAACGGGAACAGGAACATTGTGGGTGGCACAGTGGTGCAGCGGCAGAGTCGCTACCTTGTAGTGCCAGAGGCCCGGGTTCCATCCTGATTATGGGTACTGTCTGTACGGAGTTTGTACATTTAGTTTAATTCAGAGATACAGCGCGGAAATAGTCCCTTCGGCCCACCGATCAGCGATCCCTGCACATTAACACTACCCTACACACACACTAGGGATATATTTTTTTACATTCATACCAAGCCAATTGACCTACAAACCTGTACGTCTTTGGAGTGTGGGATGAAACCGAAGATCTCGGAGAAAACCCACGGGGAGAACGTACAAACTCCGTACAGACAGCACCCATAGTCGGGATTGAACCCGGGTCTCTGGCGCTGTAACCGCTGTGAGGCAGAAAATGTACCGCTGCGCCACCGTGCCGCACGTACGTTCTCACTGATTGCGTATTGATTGCGTGGGTTTCCTTCCACACTCCAAAGACGTACAGGTTTGTAAGTTAATTGGCTTTGGCGAAATTGTAAATTGTTCCAGGTGTGCAGGAGAGTGCCAGTGCAAGGGGGGGATCGCTGGTCGGCAAGGACTCGGTGGGTCAAAGGGCCTACTTCCATGCTGTACCCTAAAACTAAAACTGAAACTTAGGAGCAATCCCAATGAAAGAAAATTAAATGCAAAATGAAAGAAAATTAAAGGCAAAATGAAAGAAAGCAAACAAATAAAAGTATAACAAAGGGATAGTGAAGGAGAAGCAAAACAACTCAAAGATTGAACAAAATGCTCGGGAACGTTTGCCAGCAACTGGAGATGGAAGATCAGTATATGGTTAGCACACAACAAAAGCTTTTCACTGTTCCTCGGTACACGTGACAAACTAAACGAAACTAAAACAAAATATGTGGGGTACATGTCCTGCAACTGATCTTCCAGATATTTAAAATATATCCCTTTTTCCACTGAACTCATTATCAGGCAATGAAAGCTGTAACAAAGGCAGTGAAAATCCAGTCCTTGCTCATTGCCATTTACACAGAGAGCAATTATCTATCAGTTGACTGAAAGATAGGATGCATTTTGTATTTCCCCTGCAGTTAATTAATCGCTAATTGCTCTACGCAAAGGCCATTTTTGTTTCTAAAATTTGATCATAACAAATCAAACATTGATTGGGACTAAATTTCATTAACAAAACTCAATTTTTAAAAGGTAAAACGTTGTTGTATGGTGTTCCATACCTAGTCGCTGCTGGTTTGATTTCAGTGCTCCATAATTGAAATTCAGCAGCTCAAGTCACAGTCCACACCCGACATCCAGGGTGTTGAGCTCCCTATGCTGATGTGAGGGTGTATCAGACCTCACATGATTTAAAATTTAAAGGGGGAAAGAACAATAATTGCGAAGAAGATTTTGCAGTCAAATATTTTTTTCTCATAAGAGGTTGTCATAAGAGGTTGTCCAAAGGTGTTTTTTGGGCACCAAGAATTTTGAGTGTATTCATTGGTGTAATGCAGAAAAGAAAACAATCAGAATACAGTGCGGCATGGTGGTGCTGTGGTCCAGTTGCTGCCTTCCTTGTGGAACAGCATCCCTCTCCCCATCAGAACTGCCCCCTCCATCGACTCCTTTAAGTCCAGGTTCAAAACCTATTTCTACTCCCTAGCGTTTGAGGCTCATTGAGGAGGCGCTGTGAACTGTTTGCGTGCTACTGTACGTTTCTTTTTTTTTCTCCATTGGAACCTAATCAGATGTACAGCACTTTGGTCAACGTGGGTTGTTTTTAAATGTGCTATACAAATAAAATTGACTTGACTTGACTTGACTTACAGCGCTTGCAGTGCTAGAGGCCCTGGTTCGATCCTGGCCACGAGTGCTTGATTGTACTGAGTCTGTTTCCCGTGACCGTGTGGGTTTTCTCCGAGATCTTCGGTTTCCTCCCACACTCCAAAGACGTACAGGTTTGTAGTTTAAGTGGCTTGGTTTTAAGTGTAAATTGTCTCGAGTGTGTGTAGGATAGTGCTAATGTGCTGGGATCGCTGGTCGGTGCGGACTTGGTGGACCAAAGCGCCTGTTTCCGCGCTGTATCTTTACACTAAACTAAATGGGTTACAAGGACACTCACAAGACAACTGTAGCTTGTTTCCACCTAGCCCACAGCTAACAAATGGCCTGTTTCCTTTTTTGCATATCTTTCATTCACATGTTCCACATCTTTCTTTCTCATTCTCGTTTCCGTTTCCACTGACTCTCAGTCTGAAGAAGGGTCTCGACCCAAAACATCGCCTACTTCTTTTCTCCAGAGATGCTGTCTGGCCCGCTGAGTTACTCTAGCTTTTTGTGTCTATCTTTGGTTGAAACCAGCATCTGCAGTTCCTTCATACACATGCAGCCTCTGCAAGTTCCTTTGTGTTGATGTTTGCCTAGCAAATAAACAGGGGTAGAGCCATAAATGGAATCTTGTTTATTCAAGCATTAGCTCACACTGCCACAAGTGTATCAAGAATCATACCATGTACTACATTCAGTTCATAAATGTATATTCTGGGCAGTGCAGCAATGACACAAGTGAATAGCCTATTGATAAATAAGGGAACACGATTTGCATTAGGCAGACAAAATAGTAATAATGGGATTTTTAGTTTAGTTTAATTTGACTTAGTTTAGTCTATTGTCACGTGTACCGAGGTACAGTGAAAAGCTTTTGTTGCGTGCTAAGCTTTTATTGCGTGCTATTCACTCACTTCAATCGAAAACTAGTAAACCACTTAAAGCTTACTCTGGAAATTGGGAAGCAGACAAAAAATCTGTCCTGCAGAAAAAGTTTGAAGGGAAAAAAATGTGTTTCATGGAGCCTCCCTGCAGTAATCAAGCACGAGTCCGTTAATCTTTCCACATGTGGCCATTGGAATTGATATGCGATCGCTTAGATTGACACTTTAGCTTCGTTTAAAGATACACCTTGGAAACAGGCCATTCGGCCCATCAAGTCCACGCTGACGATTTGATCACCCATTCACACGAGGTTATATATTATCCCACTTTCTCGTCGACTCCCTACATATTCGGGGCAATTTTACATGAGCCAATTAACCTACAAACCCACACGTCTTTGAGATGTAGGAGGCAACCAGAAAACCCTGAGGAAACCCACATGGTCACAGGGAGAACTAGCAAACTACATACAGACAGCACCCGAGGTCACAATCAAACCTGTGTCTCTGGTTCTGTGAGGCAGCTGCTCTACCAGCCGTGCCATTGTGCCACAATTATACTCTATTAAACAAAGCAACACATGGCCTTTAGTATTTTTAGCTTGCTAAAATTAAACTAACCGCTGTTAAAAAAAGCCCTTTATCTTTTAAGATCCTGTGGGAAGAATAACGTTGTTATTTCGAGTCTGAATCTCTGTACCCCTAACCCCCTTTTCCCATCGGCACAATTGTTTCTCTAACATGATTTTCTATCATTCAAGGTTTCCTAGGAACACAATTATCGTGTTGAAGCAGAACTACCTGTACATAGAACATAGACCATGTTGCCAAGACGAACACTTATCTGCCTGCACATGATCCGTATCCCTCCATTCCTGGCACATCAATGTGCCTATCCAATAGCCTCACTATCATATCTGTCTCCACCACTACCCCTGACAGCCCCAGGGATGTTTCAGGCACCCACCCGTCTTCTGTGTAAGAGAGAGTGGTGGGTGCCTGAACCGCGGGACGTTGAGGACATTGGAAGAACCTCCCTAGCTCTTTCTCAAATAACGCCAATGGGACTTCAGATGCTCCACCCGTTTGAAACCATTTTCTTCCGACCGGAACCACCAGGATCTAATAAGTCAATAGCACATGATGAAAAAGGAGATCAAACGTTAGTGTGGTCATATCTGTACAACAGTATGCAGTTATATAGCATGGTTACATCAGTAAACAAAACGTACAGCAGTGCAGCGGTAGAGATGCTGCCTCACAGCACCGGAGACCCAGTTTCAACCCAGACTACAGGTGCTGTCTGTACGGAGCTCGTAAGTTCTTCCTGTAACCGCGTGAGTTTTCTCTGGGTGCTCCACTTTCCTCCCAACTCCAAAGGCGTACAGATCGGTAGGTTATTTGGTTCATTGTAAACTGTCCCTGCTGTGCAGGAACTATCACTAGCATATGGGGTGATCGGTGGTTGGCGCGGACTCGGTGGGCCGAAGGGTACGTTTCCACGCTGTATCTCTAAAGTCTAAAGGTGCTGCAATATGACTGTCATCAACAAAATTTGATACACATAAGGGGAGACAAATGATACAACCCTTGGCTAAAGAACTACGTCTTAGGGACCTTCCGAAGAAGGAGGAAGTAGTCAAATTGCAGAGAAGTTTGGTGTGGAAACTCCAATGCCTGTAGCATCCGAAGGGATGATGATGGGCAGTGGATCACTGAAAATCAGAGATGTGCATGAGATGCTAAAATCAACAGAATCCAGTTGCTCATTTTTGATATTCCTTATTTACAGGACTGCTCAATTTCTGAAGGGAGTTATAGATAATCACTCAGCAGGAAGAAATAAGCATCTTACCTCAGGCATTTCTCGAGATTACTTTGAGATCTGACGATAAAGATTTTTAATTTGGCTTTCCAGTTTAGAGGTTAACAATTCTACTGACAGTTCAGTAAAAAATGTAGCATTGAAACGTTAAAATGTGAATTATCAATATTTTTTTGCTTTGTGGTTGTGAAATAGAATGAACTTCCTTGTCCCTCAACCATGGTTTATTTTGAAGAGCTGATTGTGCACGAGGCAATCTCGTTGAATCTGATCTTTCAACATTAGATGAGAATGTGAAAGGAAAATTATAGATACAAAGAATTGCAGATGCTGGTTTACCAAAAGAAAAACACAGGGCTGGACTAACTCCGCAGTTTAGGCAGCAACTCTGGAGAACGTGGATAGAGGATGTTTCGTGTTGGGATTCTTCTTCGCCTGATTGTAGTTGGGGGGGAGAAAACAGGTTGGCAGATGGTTGGACAAAGGCCAGAGATAAAAAGACAAAAAGTGTGAGATAAGGAGATATGGATAGAAGAGGCACGAAATATGAAGCCAGAAGGAATATAGGTGGAAGGAATGGGGGGATGTTGGGGGGGGATTAGGTTTGAAGGTTAGTTACCTAAAATTGGAGTTTTTCGCTACCAAGTGGAATATGAGGTGCTGTTATTCGAGTTTGCACGTGGCAATGAAAAAGGCCCGGGATGGAAAGGTTAGAGGGAATGGTTAGAGGAGTTAAAATAGTTAGCAACCGGGAGATCCAGCAGATCTTGGTGGACTGGGCACAGGTGTTCGGCGAAACGTCTGCCGAATCTACGCTCTACATTGGGTGGAAGGGAAGTTCTCTACAGTAGCTTGCTACTATCTCAGATGGAAACATTTATTGCCACATCCAAATTCTCAATTTTTTTTATTACAAGTTACCCATAAAGCTACAGCAAGTAAGAATTTCATTGCTCCAGCCCCAGTGGATATATGACAACTAAATATTCTCGATACTCTTGACTCCTAGATTTTCTTTGGGTAATAGCTTACAGGTAATTGCAATGAAAACAATTGAAAAGAATGTCGCATTTTAAATAACTGAGTAATTTTGAAGCGATGTTACCAAGGAACACTGAAATGTTTCAAACCTGAGAAAAAAAAATTCTGTTCACACCTAGCCAGATCAGCTCAGTAATCGTAAATTAAATGATTTAATGGATTAATTCCACTTAGCCTTGAAATTGTTTAAGTAAATGAATGGGAGTTTAAAGTGCATGTTATTACCTGGGCGTGAATAATTCATTAATATGTGGCAAGGAAGAGATACAACTTGCGTTACAAATCACTACAAATACTTCGACAACATTTGCCACTGGAGGTCTTCCAGAACATGACACTTACTGCCAGCTCATGTTTTCAGTGTTGCTAGATGTGAATTTATTTTATTGCATAAACATTGCCTAAAGTTAAGACTGATACTTAATGGCATAGGAGCCTTTTACCAACAAGATTTTTATATTCCTGCATAACCATTTCATTCCTCAATCCTTGAAGGATTGCTTAAAAAAAGGTAAACCGATTTGAGATTAACAAATAAGATGTTAAAAGATATTCTTTAACCCTGTTTTATTATGTTTCCTTTAATTTGTGGTTCCCAACAAGATGTGACTTGAATTAACTCTATTCCCTTTATTCACAGTCGAATTGATATCTGCCCCCACATCATAGCCACAGACAGGCAAATCTGCTCTCTCCAACACTGGGATTTCAAAGGTATCGAAAGAACACCATTTTAGTAATTCGAAAAGTTAGCAGCAAAAGATTCTCTCACTAACACAATGATACAACATTCATCCAAATTTTTTTAAATCATTTTTTCAGGATTGGGTATGAACCTGCAGTGCCAGCCTTTATTTCCCATCTGCAATTACTGTCCAAAAGGTGGTGGAGAGCAGAGGGATCGAGGAGTATCGGTACACAGTTCCCTGAAAGTGGTGTCAAGGGTAGATGGGGTGGTAAAGAAGGCTTTTGGTACATTGGTTTTTCATTAGTCAGGGTGTTGAGTAGAGAAGTTGGGTTGTTATGTTACAATTGTACAAGACATTGGTGAGGCACTGTGTTCAGTTTTGGCATTTCTGCTACAGGAAGGATGTGATGAAACTGGAAAGAGTGCCGTGAAGATTCACGAGATTGTTGCCAGGACTCAAGGACTTGAGCTGTAGGGAAAGATTGATCAAATTAAGACTTTATTCCTTGGAGTTCAGGAAGCTGAGGGGGGAATTTGTAGAGGTGTATAAAATCATGAGGGGGATAGAGTCTTTTACACAAGGTAGGGAAATCAGGAACCAGGGAGTAAAGGTTTAAGATGAGAGGGTCAAGAATTAATAGGAATCTGAGGGGCAACCTTTCCACTCAAGAGTGTAGTAGGTATATGGATTGAGCTGCCAGCGGAAGTAGTTGAGGCAGGTACTATAAAGGTATTTAAAAGATACGGACAGGTACATGGATAGGAAGGGTTTGGAGGGATATGGGCCAAATGCGGGCAAATGGGACCAGCTTAAATGGGGCATCCTGGTCGTCTTGGATGAGTTGGGCCAAAGGGCCTGATGCCCTGCTGCTTAATTCTATGATTCTATCACTTCTCACTCACCTACACTCCAGGGACAGTCAACACGGCCTATACAATCTCTCCTTGTAACTGAAGCCCTCCATTCTAAAGGGATCATTTAATGGATTCAGAGTGGGCCACCAAGGGACATTAAAGTCAAGGGCCTCCAAGTTAAAATCCCACTGGTGTCTGAAGGTCAGAGACATGTAATCGAGGGCACCGCACATTTGGTAGTGGATGGTTGGGGCAGCCATGGACCCCGCTGAGCCCGTGAAGTTGGCCAGCACTCTTGGAGAAGGGAATTGCGAAAAATAACAAAGCTACCAGCATATGGGATGTTGTGCAGGAGTATGTGCGTGTAAGGGAGAGGGGAGTGGCAAAGTGGTGGGGGGGGGGGGGGGGGGGAGGGAAAGGAAGGGAAGGATAAGATATCAGAATCAGGGGCTTTGTGCTGGAGTTTGAGGTCAAAGAATCAGTTTGAGGTCAAAGAAGAAATCAGGGACCAACTATATTAATGAGTGTGGGAATTAGCAAAATGGTTCGTGGGTGTCAGGCAGATGGTTGATTACAAAAATAGACAAAGTGTTGGAGTAATTCAGAGGGTCAGGCAACACCTCTGGAGAATATGGATAGCTGATGTTTTGAGTCAAGACCCTTCTGCAGACTGATTGTGCTGGAGGAAAGCTGCTTGCAGGCACGAGTTAAAGGGAAAGGTTGGATTGGCTGGGACTATTTTCTTTGGTACATAGGAGGCTGAGGGGTGACCTTATTGAAGTGTACAAGAATATGAGGAACATGCATAAAGTGAACACTCAAAGTCTTTTTCCCTGAGTAAAGGATTCTAAAATGAGAGGGCATATGCTTAATAGACAATAGACAATAGACAATAGGTGCAGGAGTAGGCCATTCGGCCCCTCGAGCCAGCACCGCCATTCAATGTGATCATGGCTGATCATTCTCAATCAGTACCCCAAAGGAAGACCTCAATGGCAATGTTTTCACTCAGAGGGTAGTTCACATCTGAAAGCTGTCCATAGAGGCTATAGAAGCGGATACAATCACAATTTTCTAGAGACATTTGAACAGATTTATGGGTAGGGTTTAGACGGATATGGGCAAAATTTAGACAATTGGGTCTGGGTCAGTAAAGACAAAGTGGGCCAAACGGTACAGCTCTACTATATAAATAAGTTCTATAACAATTTTTTTTTTTAAATGGATGTATGTGACACAGAAGGAGACCATTCAGACCATCATGCTCATCCTGACCAAAAATAGACTTCAGACCAATTCAATATGCCTTCACCTGATCCATAGCCCTATAGACTATGACTGAAACAGATGCATTTTTAATGTAGTTTCTGCCTTCATCAGGTTTCCAAGAATGAATGTTGCAGACCTTAACCACTCATTGCATTGAAACTATTTCCTCACTTCCCTTTTAATCCATCTCATTTCATCCTCTTCAGTTCCAAAGAAAATAGACCCAGCTGAGCCTGAAGTATTATGTACATCGCAATCTAGCAGTGGTGCACACTGCCCTGCTCTGCTATTATTCTACACTTCACCCAATAGTGGCAAGTATCACACACCCTCTCTCAACCATATTATACACTTAGTCCTGTTTCCTGCAAGATCCTATGATTATGCACTTTGTTTCTCTTAGCCTCTTAGTATTCCGTCATTTAACTCATATTCTCTACCTCATTTGGCCTCTCCAAATGCATTGCACAGGAAATCAAGTGGAACAACAAAATTGCCCATAATGGCATTGCACTCAGGGAAAAAAATACTTTCAATTTTATTATGCTAAAAAAACCCAGCTTTATGCAATTGAATTTCTCGATTTGTCTGCTGGTGATAAATGAGGGATAAATATTAGTCAGGATTTCCCAATACTGCCTTGAAAAAGTGCCCTGGAAAATTTTATCGTCACTTGAACTAGCAGACAAGCATTTAGTTTAACATCTTATCTAAACTACTATTCTTCTGAGTATACACTTCGTACCACGCTGAGTTTTGTTTTCACTTTAGCCATGCGTTCCAGTCCAAACGCAAGATTTGACCCTATCACTTTCTGAGTAAGACCCGTGTCTCACAACTGAGGCAAGGCCTTTGTTCCAGCTGCTTCTGTGGGAAAGGCAATAAAGCAAAATTGTACAATCGCCTGCTCTTTCCAATTCCCCATTAGGCTCCAGGCAGAGATTCTCAAAGACAAATCCCAGAGTCTTAAACACAAAGAGGGATTGATTCAGTCCTTGCTGAATCTATTCCTGTTGGCAGTCTGTTTCCATCTCCTTCCTGCTGCTTTTGTCTTGAATTGGTACCTTTAGACTGTGGCCACTGGTGCTCAAGTGCAGCGTGCAAGAGGCAAAGTTCTTGAGATCCAAAACTAGGTCTCCCTTCTCTCAATAGACAGACGGCCACACAGCAGGGTGAACAGAGCAGAGCGTTCTCAATTATCTCTGCTTCCCCCCCCCCCACACATCAAATGGTCTCGAGAAAAAAACAGGAGTGGGACATAAACGGGCAAAGAAAAACTCGAAACTTCAACGGCTGTATGATTTGAAATCTCCATGAGAATTGTATCATCAATATATAATTAGCAAAAGCTATCTGCATCACTACCCAAGACAATAACTGTAAACAATGGAGCAATATCCTGAAAGAGCATTCCGTCAACCACGGCTGATTCTGGTCAATGAGCAGCGTGTGTTGAGGTGCGAACTGCGAAAATAGAACTATTGATCCATAGCTGCTTATGCGTCATATTCGCCTCTGTCTAAACTGAAAGTTTTAGCCCACACTAGGTAAAATATTAGGTAGACTCAAAATGCTGGAGTAACTCAACGGGACAGGCAGCATCCCTGGAGAGAAGGAAAGGGTGATGTTTCGGGTAAAGACCCTTCTTCAGACTGAAATATTGCTGGTTTGCACACAACTTCAGAAACTGTTGCACGACCCATCACAGTGCTGTGGGGTACTGTATCCCAAAGGTCTTGTCATTTGAATGGATCGACTGCATTGATGTGTAAGATTGCAGAGAACAGCACAAAAGAGTAGGAAGTGCACTGAGTGTCATCGAGTCCTGGAGTCACTGAACACAATACTGTAAATGCGGCCACACCAACGTCTTATGTAACTGCAGCATGACCTCCCAACCGCCTGTCTTGGCATTATGGATCCCTGAGCCAATGATATTAAATCAGGTTGTCTCAAGGTTTCACAACTAAGCAGGTTCAAGAGACAGCAAGTTTCCAAGAAGAATTTTGGGATGTCTTGAGGCCGTGAGGTCACATAAGGAGCTGTGTGCATTCCCTTTCCTTTGTACTTTGCCCACAGTTTCATTTGCTGCCTGTTTCAGAATCTCAGAATCTCCAGCAGTTACAAGATGCTCTGAACTGTTGAGAAAAAGGCAAAGGATGCATGGCCAAAGGCCAAAGTTAATCGATAAAGCACTGCTTGCTTTAAGAGGTATCCATCGAAGCACTAGAAAAGCTCTTTAAATCTTGTCAAACGTTCTATTCTCATGTTTTCAGTTCATAAACCACAGTCCACAACAAGATCCAAATTAAATAATCCAGATTCAGATTATACACTTTGCTCCAATTATTTTAGAAAAATGTTTATGCGCTCACTGATCCTTCTTACCTGGGGTCAGTCCCAGTATATAAAAAACCTATGAATCGTTATTATTTTCCAATCAAAGGTTTCCAAAGAACAACATGCAAGAGCCGTCCACACCTTTCGGCAGGCCCTGATAAAGGGTGATCCATATGGGACTGGCACCGGCTGACGTTTCTGTAGCAACATGGCAGTTCATTGCAATGTGGGCATCAGTACCTTGTGTACCATGCATGTACCATAGCTCACAAAATGGAAATAAGCCGGAGATAATACGTCCACACATTTGACTTCTCCCTCTGCACTGGACTCACCAAAGGTCTTCTGTACATTGGTGAAAAATAAAGGAAAAGACAATACTTCATAGCTGGCACATTGATCCAGGTTTTTTGGCTTTAATATGGTGACAAATATTTAACAACTGCTCATCATTGACAAGGCAAAATCTTTGTTTATTTTATTTAGTCAATTAATAGTGCAATATATGTTGATTTTTTAAAATAATGCATAACTGTCTCCAAATAATGCGTAACTGTCTCCAAAATGAGCATGAACATCAGAGTACCCAGCATTTTGTGTCGATCTTCTAATGAGACAACATCTACCATCCTGTCTCCATAGTTACCTCCTCAAAAAAACTCAACCAGATTAGTGAGACAGTATTTCCCCTGCACAAAGCCATCATTTGATGAGCCTCTGTCCTTCTAAATGTACATAAATCCTGTCCCTTCGAATTTTCTCCAGTAATTTCCCTACTGTTTGCATCAGGTTCACTGGCCTGTAGTTACCAGGCTTATTCCTGTTGCCCTTCTTAAATAAACAACAATGTCTCCTTCTTCTTAGTAATGTCATAAAGACATTTATATGTCCGTACATTGATAGGAAGGGTTTAGAGGGATTTATGCAAAACACCGCAAATGCATAAACACCCTGATGGGTGTGCACAGTGAAATGCTTGCTCCGACTGAAAGTGCCCATGAAACACAAAGGTATCATTTCAGTGGGTTGGCACAGAAACACAAGGGTGGGCACAGTGATGCAGCTGGTAGAGCTGCTGATTCACAGCGCCAGAGACCAAGGTACAGTCTTGAACTCGGATGCTGTCTGTATGGAGTTTTCATGTTTTCTCTGTGACCACGTGGGTTTCCTCCAGGTGCTCCAGTTTCCTTCCACGTCCCAAAATATGTGCAGGCTTGTAGGTGAATTGGCCTCTGCAAATTGACACTCTCCAGTGTGTAGGGAGTAGATGCGAAAGTGGGATAATGTAGCACTAATGTGAATAGGTGATCGATGTTTGGCACGGATTTAGTGGGCCAAAGGGCCTGCTTCCATGCTGTGTCTTTCATTCAATCAACCAGGGGAGTGGCAGAGGCTACTGGGAACACAAAATCCTCAGGACTGCAGAATTCATCCTCTCTGCCCTCCAGCCACTTTGCTGTTACTTGCCACCTGCCAGCCCAGATTGCGATCGCTAATGGCAAGATCGTGTAGCCTGAAGCTCTGGGCCTAAAGTGGCCGGAGATCACCTCCACTGACCCATCGTCCCTGACTGCACTGCTGCCTCTGGGAGACATAGTGTTGGGGCAGCCAAGAAGCATGCGGCTGGCAGCTAGGGGTGGAATATGCACAAACACGGGTGGCTGACAATAGACAATAGACAATAGACAATAGGTGCAGGAGTAGGCCATTCAGCCCTTCGAGCCAGCACCGCCATTCAATGCGATCATGGCTGATCACTCTCAATCAGTACCCCGTTCCTGCCTTCTCCCCATACCCCCTCACTCCGCTATCCTTAAGAGCTCTATCCAGCTCTCTCTTGAAAGCATCCAACGAACTTCAGTTTCGTTTCAGTTTGTATTTTTATTATTATAATTTATGGAGCTATAAATATGGTTTTGAAATGAGGTGATGTGTATTATGTCCTATTCGCCAAAGAGAAACAGTTTTTTAAAATATATTTATCTTTCCAGGGTTGAAGATGGTTGTTGCTGGCATGTCAGCATTGTATTGCAATTTCCCTAATTGCTTTTGCGAAGATGGCGGTGAGTTGTCATTCAGTCCTTCTGATGAAGTTATTCCTGGCAGGGAGTGAGGTCTCAGTGTCTGTGAAGGGACACGGATATATTTCCACACCTGGATGGTTTGCGACGGAAGGGAATCTGAAGGTCCCCGCGCGCTGCCACAATGAGACAGTCAATGGGGACTGAGAATGTGCATCACTTCAGGAGAAATATCCGTGCAGAATGCAACAGAATTGATAAACCCTCTGTTGCCCACTTACAAACGTGCTGCCAACATTGACATCTGCTCTCCAGCGCCTCCTCCAGTTTCCCGAAGTACAACTTTAATGACCTCCCTCATGCCGCAGTGCAACAAACCAAATTGTAGATCTTGTACAAAGTTTGCAGCTGCAGCTTTCATGGAATCCTCGGTAATGAAACTCAGTGCTGGCGTGACCTTCTCTGCAAATGGCCTGGCAGTTCCAGGCCTGCACTATGAATGGAATGGAGCCTGGCTCATCTGGCCAGAGTGGGCATTTTGGATGCAATGTAAATCTGAGGGTTTATCTGCCTTCAGTGATCGATGTGAATAGAGACCATCTCAATTTTCTCCTCTGTGTTCCTGTTGGCATTTAACTCTTTAACCAACAGCATCAAAACAAATTATCCCACAGCACAGTGGCGCAACGGTAGGATTGCTGCTTTACAGTGGCAGAGACCCGGGTTCAACCCTGACTGCGGGTGCTTGTCTGTATGGAGTTTGTATGTTCTCCCTGTGACTTGCGTGGGTTTTCCCCAGTGGCTCCGGTTTCCTCCCACACTCCAAAGGCGTACAGTTCTGTAGGTTAATTGGGTCGTTAAAATTAATAGACAATAGACAATAGGTGCAGGAGTAGGCCATTCAGCCCTTCGAGCCAGCACCGCCATTCAATGCGATCATGGCTGATCACTCTCAATCAGTACCCCGTTCCTGCCTTCTTCCCATACCCCCTCACTCCGCTATCCTTAAGAGCTCTATCCAGCTCTCTCTTGAAAGCATCCAACGAACTGGCCTCCACTGCCTTCTGAGGCAGAGAATTCCATACCTTCACCACTCTCTGACTGAAAAAGTTCTTCCTCATCTCCGTTCTAAATGGCCTACCCCTTATTCTTAAACTGTGGCCCCTTGTTCTGGACTCCCCCAACATTGGGAACATGTTTCCTGCCTCTAATGTGTCCAATCCCCTAATTATCTTATATGTTTCAATAAGATCCCCCCTCATCCTTCTAAATTCCAGTGTATACAAGCCCAATCGCTCCAGCCTTTCAACATATGACAGTCCCGCCATTCTGGGAATCAACCTAGTGAACCTACGCTGCACACCCTCATGTGCGGGGATCGCTGGTCGGCACGGATTCTGTGGGACGAAGGGCCTGTTTCTGTGCTGTATCTCTAAACTGAAAACGAAACTAAATTAAACCATCATTAATTACCACATTGCTATTTGTAGGACCTTGCTGTGTGGAAATTGGCTGCTGCGTTTTGATGTTTCTACGATGACGACACTTCATAATGCTGTTGGTAAAGCTGAAAGTCTTTCATCCTTTTCATAGATCATTGACAAGTCTGCAAGTGCATCTTCGAAGTGCCCTGGGATATCTTGCCAAGTGAAAGGCACCACACAAATGAAATGCATTTTATGTATCCTTCTGAACATGAATTGCTCAGTTTTCCTTCAAGACTGAGGTTTGAAGCAGCTCCGCATGAAGTCAGTAAAACAGACATTGTGGCTCCCTCGATACCCTGCCCAGTTTTGCAGCCAGCCACCTACAGGTGACCTGTTGCGGTGTTGAACTCGGGCTCTTTCTGAATTTTTGTAAAATTATCTTCAGTTATGTAATCCCCAAAATAGCTGTTATGTGCATATAGATTGTGAGGCCGAGTGCAAATAGCTGCCACTCTGTGTTACCATGGTAACGTGAGTTAACTGGTGGTGGTTAGAGATACCAGTTGCATTCAATGAATATTAATAAATCTTGTACAAAAAGAAGGAATAAAACAGTTGGGCGACTGGAAAGTCAGCGAGTGGGAATGGAGACAGGGAGCATGAAGCAGAGCCAAGAGGTCCCGCAAACATGGCATGAAATAGTCTCGTTTGTCCCAGACAGTCGCCGACTATATCTGTGAACATCATGTGAGAAGCTGCTGGAACAATGCTGGCCTGTTTGAAAGGCACATCATTATGCGCATGAAACATGGAGAGTTTGCTGCAGGAACATTACACATAATGTTATCCATTTAACTATTAGCTACTGGCATGAAAGGGCAGGATTATTAAAACTGGAGCAAAAAAAAAATCAATATGCTCCTCAATAGATAATCGATTCTGATGGAACTAATGTTTAGTATTACTCTCAGCTCATCTTTGTAGATTCACAATTGAACAGCACAGGAGTACATTCAGTCCATTGTGTCCATGTCATACAAAATAAAGGTTCTTTAGCCTCCTCCGGTTTCCCAGGTCTCAGTATTTATCTTGCAGCTCGTGGCACTTAAGATGACCATTCAAGGACACTGATGAGGGTTTCTGTGTCCACCAATCTTTCAAACAATGAGCTTCAAACCTCAACTATTCTTTGGTCATTGTTCCTTTTTTTCCCCACTCTGACTATTTCTACCAGGTGGAATTCTCTGCCTCAGAAGGCAGTGGAGGCCAATTCTCTGAATGCATTCAAGAGAGAGCTGGATAGAGCTCTTAAGGATAGCGGAGTCAGGGGGTATGGGGAGAAGGCAGGAACGGGGTACTGATTGAGAATGATCAGCCATGATCACATTGAATGGTGGTGCTGGCTCGAAGGGCCGAATGGCCTCCTCCTGCACCTATTGTCTATTGTTTTTCCCATGACCGCGATGGTTTTCTCCAAGGTCTTCGGTTTCCTCCCACACTCCAAAGGTGTACAGGTTTGTAGGTCAATTGGTTTGGTATATCCGCCCACCTATCTGGATTTGTGAATTTACTCAACAAGATCTTTCTATTTCCCTTCATGTCTTAAGTGAACTATGATTATTTACTATTTGTTCACTTGCATTCTTTGTCCTGCCCACATTTCTTCACATTAAATTTCATTTGTAACCTCTCACCCTGCCGTTTTATGTCCATTGATAGTAAGGTCCAAGTTTCAGAAAGGTGTCAACTTCACTATCAATCGCAATGCTAATATTGGTATCTTTTTGCAAACTCACCCGTGGCATCGACATTTAAGAGCAAATTATTTGCATACCATCAAAACCAAAGGACCCTGTGGATTTACATTGCAAGTGGAGTCCCACCAAAGCTTCATGTGGGTACATTCAAGTAAAATTCTATCTTAGGCCACAGCATGCTCTAAGACTTCACTGTGAAAAGCACGCAGAGGTGCTTCCAACCCTCAAATCTTTCCAATCAATCACCAACAACGTGCAAGTCCTTGAGGATGTTTTTAAATAGGTTGGCAACTAGATGGAAGTTCTTTGTTTTGCTAAATATTGGCACCTCCACACATAATTAACACTGGGCGTCAGCTGGATCATTACAGCTCAGCTTGACACTGCTGGGGTCAACATAATGGCCTCTCCAGCCTGCACACTTTCAGGAAATATAAATGACCCACATGCCACTGCACCTCAATAGTCAAATGCCATGGGTTCCACAAAAAACCCGCTAAAGGAACTTAAATAAAATATTGGAAGCAAATCAGCACCCATAATATCCATACAGTGATAATTTCACGGGCTAATTTCATGATCTAGATCTTTGATTTCTGATGCACCTCGCAAAATTCGTAAGTTCATAGGTCATAGGAGCAAAATGAGGCCATGAGGCCCATAGAGTCTATTCCGCCATTCAATCATAGCTGATCTATTTTCCCTCTCAACCCCGCTCTCCCCAAAACATTTGATTGACAAAGAAGGCAAATACATTAGCCTCTTGGTAAGTAAAGATCCATTTGTCAAACTGCACCCGGTTCTGCAACCAGACAAAGTTGTCAGGAAAAGACAGTAGGAAAATGGATCACGGGATTGGTTAGAAGAGCAACCAATTTAAAATCTCAAGTGTGCTGGTGCAGTCAAGAGTTTCAAAAGAATGGAAATCCAGCTAGGAAACCATTCCAGTAATTAGATTAGTTTAGTTTAGTTTATTATTAACAGTGAAAAGCTTTGGTTGCTAATCAGCCAGCGGAAAGACAATATATGATTACAATCGATCCCTTCATAGTGTACAGATAGATGGGAATAAATGGATTTGACTGAGCGCTGCTATTATGAATATGTTTTTGGCCATGATTTTGCACATGAAGATTTGGAGGAATATAAGGGAATAAAGTAAGAAATGTTGCTAGAGGAGTAGATATTTAAAAGTGTGGAGCGATTGTAATATGTAATTGTAGATCAGCTTCTGTGGCTAGCACACAAATAGTCACCTGGGTTGGGCGCCATCTTGTTAGTCATCTTGTTAGATTTGGTGGTCATCGGGGCAGATTTGATGACCGAGTCACCCAGCCCCACCAGAAACACACCCGTCATGGCACACTTGTTCTCCCAGCATCTCTGGAGCATTGTACCAAAGTAAGGCTGGCTCCAGGCTGGTTAATGAGGCCCGGAACATCACTGGGCCTTTCTGACTATATGTCCCACCACTTGATGACTGAGGAGGATATTTTCCCATCTTTTTTGACAAATGGTCAGTCCATACCTTACAATTCAGAATACAAACAGATGGTGAAAGGTTAAGCTACTTTAGTGCTTCTGAATGTTTTCCAAATGACTGCACAAAAATTGGCAGAGCGGTCAAGCCGACAGTCCGTGACCTGAATGATGTATCCATCTCTCAAGCTGAGTGATTTGCAGGCATGTCCTGCAGCTGATTAAAAAGAGCAAATGGCCAATAAGTTCAAATTTCTGTTTTAAACTCATCTCGACTGACCAATAACATTATTATTGAAGTGATCTCCCCATATGCTTGCAAAACTGGGTACAGTTCGGCGAACGGATCCTTACTTGCCCAGAGGCTAATCTATTTGCCTCCTTCGACAATCCTCTTCCTCCAATCTTTAAGTGTAAAATGATGCCCAAAAACATATTCATAATGCCCAAAAACATATTCATAATAGTCTGAAGAAGGGTCTCGACCCGAAACGTCGCCCATTCCTTCTCTCCCGAGATGCTGCCTGACCTGCTGAGTTACTCCAGCATTTTGTGAATAAATACCTTCGATTTGTACCAGCATCTGCAGTTATTTTCTTATACTTCATAATAGCAGCACTCAGTCAAATAGCTCTGACAAGATAATCAGCCCCAGAAAATAGAATTTAGCTTTAAAAACTGTTGGCAAGCTTTTATTTTACAAAAACAGCCAATCAACTAAAAACAAAACTCCATTAAAGCAGGTGAAAATAATACTCAGCTGCTTTAAGAGCAAAGTACCAACAAGAACAAACAGTTTTTCCCTTGCATAACTCATGTATACAGATGTTCAGCAAAAAGAACCTCTTAAAGCGATTCAATTCCATACATCTTTGGGGCGTTGACATGAACCAGCAACGCCTTCAACGCAGGTGGTAGAAAGTCTTCCTGTCTCTTGCCAACTCCAATCATCAAAATGGGCCAACTCGGCTCAGCCAAAGCTGGGCCACCAATGGTGTGGTAACCCGTGCATGTAAAGGTCAGTCAGTTCTACTCTAAGACACAGTGAACACCTCAGCATCAAGATGGGAACTCTTTGGGATCAACATAAGGTTGAACAGGAGGTTCATAAGATCATAAGTGATAGGAGTAGAATTAGGCCAATCGGCCCATCAGGTCTACTCCGCCATTCAATCATGGCTGATCTGTCTCTCCCTCCTAACCCCATTCTCCTGCCTTCTCCCCATAACCTCTGACACCCGTACTAATCAAGAATCTATCTATCTCTGCCTTAAAAAGATCTACTGACTTTAAGAGAGATCTTGGGGTCCAAGTTCATAACTCCCTGAAAGTGGCAACACAAGCAGATAGAGTGGTAACGATGGCAAATGGTTTGCTTGCCTTCATTGGTTGGACATTGAAAATAAAAGTCAGGAATTCTTGATGCAGCTAAATAGGACTTTGATTCGGCCGCGTTTAGAGTACAGTGGCGTTTCTGGTTGCCTCATTACAAGAAGGATGTGGAGGCTTTGGGAAAGGGTGCAAAGGAGATTTAGCAGAACGATGCTTGTATTAGGGGGTATTAGCAACAGGGTTGGACAGACTTAGATTGCTTTCTTTGAAACATCAGAGGCTGCAGGAGACCTGATAAAAGTTTATAAAATTATGAGAGGCATAGATAGGGCAGAGTCAGTCAAAACCCTTTTCAAGTGCTAAAGGGCATAGCTTTAAAGCGAGAGTGGCAAAGCTTAAAGGAGATGTGTGAGGAAAGGCGGTGAATGCCTGGAACATGCTGCCGGGGGCAGTAGTGGAGGCAGATATGGTAGTGGCATTTAAGAGACTGGATAGGCACATGCACATGCAAGGAATGGAGAGATATAGATTATGAGCTGGCAGATAAGATTTGGTCTTGGCATCATGTTCAGCACAGACATGGTGAGCCAAAGGGCCTGTTGCTGTGCTGTACTGTTCTATGGTCTATGTTTTCATGATCAGACCATGGGTTAAACATTTTCCACTCAACAACACGCAGCTGTTCTGGCTGTTATGGGAGAAGCTGCCAGGAATCGCCAGAAGATGAACCCCTGTTCGGGCCAGGAGAATAATCTAATTAACATCCTTTGCAGTTTCTGCTGCAAAGTGGCCATTAATATTTAAAGTGTGTTTAGATATATTTTGCTGCAATTAGTAACAGTCAAATCTTTGCAGCTCTGACAGGGCTGGGATTAAGAATACATTGCTCAATATGTAATACAAGGCTGAAGTGAATAAAACTCAATTTTTCTGCAAGAAGGAACTGCAGATGCTGTTTTATCAAACCAAAGATAGACACAAAAATCTGGAGTAACTCAGCGGGACAGGCAGCATCTCTGCAGAGAAGGAATGGGTGACATTTCGGGTCAAGACCCTTCTTCAGACTGAAAGGCACGGGAAAGGGAAACGAGAGATATAGACAATAATGAAGAGAGATATAGGACAATGAATGAAAGATATGCAAAAAAGTAACAATGATAAAGGAAACAGGTCATTGTTAGCTGTTCAATGGGTGAAAAGGAGAAGCTGGTGCCACTTGGGTGGGGGGGGGGGGGGGGTGGAGAGAGAGAGGGGTTACTTTAATTTTAGTGCTTAAGGAGTAAAGTTCATGGCCAAAATTTTTAGACACTATCCCTGGGCAGGTCTTGTCCTGTCAGTAGACAGACTCGTCGGAGATGGCAGCAACTGTAATATGTAGTGAAAAGGCAGTGAATCAGGGAGACATCTGCATTGATTCAAGGCCCTGCGAAGTCACAGGGTGTCGTGCACGCGAGCACATGGAAACTTTGAAACAGCACCGCGAATTGCTCGAGACCAAACGTACTCAGTCTGCGGCTTCAACAGTACGTGTGATCCTGAGGTATACAGTTTACAGTTTAGTTTGTTGTCACGTGTACCGAGGTACAGTGAACAGCTTTCTGCAGTTGCTTCCTGCACAAAAAGATGCTATCCAGTCAGCGGAAAGACACTACATGATTATAATCGAGCCATTTGTAGATACATGATACATTATGGATACAAGATATGGGAATAACGTTTAGTGCAAGGTAAACCCAGCAAAGTCCAATCAAGGATGGAACGAGGGTCACCAATAAGGTAAATAGTAGTTCAGGACCACTCTCTGGTTGTGGAGGGATGATTCAGTTGCCTGATAACAACTGGGAAGAAACTGTCCCTGAATCTGGAGTTGTGCATTTTCACACTTGTACATCCTTTGCCTGATGGGAGAAGAGGGAGTGTCAGGGTGCAACTCGTCCTTCATTATGCTGCTGGCCTTGCCGAGGCAGCGTGAGGTATAAATGGAGTCAACAAAATGGCTTTGTGTGATGGTCTGGGCTGTGTTCACAATTTGCTGTGATTTCTTGCGGTCTTGGATGGAGCTGTTCCCAAACCAAGCCGTGATGCATCCCGATAAAATGCTTTCTATGGTGCACCTGTAGAAGTTGGTGAGAGTTGTAGGGGACATGCCAAACTTCCTAAGCCTTTTAAGGACGTAAAGGAGCTGGTGAGCTTTCCTGGTCATTGCTTCAATATGGGTGGTCCAGGAGAAGTCGTTGGTGATATGGACCCTTAGGAATTTGAAGTTTTCAACCATCTCTACTTCGTCGCTGTCATTGCCGTCATTGGCATTCTGGGTATGCGGCAGGTGGTGAGTGAACCAACACGAGGAAACAAAAGCTCACCAACCTTTGTGTCACACATGCATCTGCCTGTAGCACTAACAGGAAGAGTCACCACAGCACAATCCTCACAGAAAAAGCTTAACTTCACATTGGGGAACTCGGTGTTATGTGCCTCTGACTCACTACTATCTTCAGAAAAGATCCACCAGCTCAGTCAATACATCTGAGAGGCTCAGTGAGCTTTCATAAGCAGTGGAATTGAATTCTACCTGCATTAATCATTTTATGCTTTGGTATATCTTCTGTTTAACATTACCATTAAGCTGTGGAACAAGTCCTAATTCAATGAGGAGTATGGAAGTGGTGTGCCACAAACAACATCAGGGGTACTAATCGGCAAGGTATCAACCTGGTCAATTCCAAAACCGATCTGCAGGCGTGTTTAAAAATATTGAAGATGATTTGTGCAATTCATTGCCACGGATGGCTGTGGAGGCCAAGTCAATGGATATTTTGAAAGCGGAGATTGGCAGATTCGTGATTGGTAAAGCCATCAGGGTTATGGGGAGAAGGCAGGAGAATGGGGTTGAGAGGGAAAGATAGATCAGCCATCATTGAATGGTGGAGTAGGCTTGATGGGCCGAATGACCTAATTCTGCTCGTATCACTTACGACCTTATGAAACTTATTAAGTGAACTCACACTCAATGGACCTGATCAAAGCTCTTCAGTCCTGCTGCTTTATTGGAATGGTGGTAGGCAATTGAACAATTAAAGGACGGACATGCTTCGCCTCTCCACTGGCCAACAGCAAAGTGCATAAGTAGAAGGCAAGCATTTGCAATACTCTGCAATCAGAAATGCTGAATGGATAATGAAGACAATGTGCATCTCATAGAGGACTAAAGCTAATAATAATTAACTCCATGATTGGTTAATGTGTCTGACAACATTTCACTCACAGATTAGTTAATACATGACTGGGGCCAATAATAATTAACACAACATGTATTTAATAGAGAACTGGACTGAAATGTAATTAACAGTGTGTTTAGTTAATCCAATGCAAAGGACTAATAACAATTAAATGAAAATGTAGTTAATATGGAACAGTTAAGAATTAACTGAGTTTGAACTTAAACAGGGCTGATAACAATTAATTATTCACATCCAGGTCCCTGCTAAAGAGCAAAGGAGTTTTTGGGAGAGTAGTGGTATGGATTTGCCAGCTGCTGCCGGTATCTTCCACCTTGTGGGAACTCGGTTCTCTTCTGCATTTCCGACATGTAAATGGAAACAATTGCAGATTTTCTCAGTGAGTAATTAGTGATATTATTTGACACAACCCCCTGTGTACTAATAACATAGGCGGAATTTTAAAACAGGACTGTGGTCAATAGGTAATAACCCAGTTTGTCGTCACCCGAGATCTGTGCTATCTGAATTTAGGCCGAGAAAAGGAGAGATACGAGTAATAATTACTCCAGCTTTCCGTTACTATTACTGATGTGGAGTTAATCCAGCTCTGTGGGGTGAATGCAAAATAGCTCACTCTGCAGCTAATACAAGACTGCTCTTAAATTATTAGCCGGAGAGACGTTTTACAAATAGGGAGATATTATCAATTTATTTTATTTTTATATTCACTCTGGTGAGGATCAACACAGTAATAGCTAAGCTATAAATCCTGTGCTCACTGGTAGTGTCACTGTTGAGTTCTGTTTGGATGGATCAGGCTTTAAAATTACAAAACTCACCCAACGTATCCATCCGGTTCCACAAAATCATTTCTGCATCCTGTTCACCCTCGGGGGGCAGTCTCAGTTTAAATGCACTTGGCACCCCATTTAAAAGCAGCTCCTTGCTGCAAAGCCAGATTATCGAGCAATGAACTCGCCATGCTTCAATTCATTAGTTAGTTCCCTTAATGAGGAGCGAGAAGGAGAAAACATCCTTTTTGACACATTGTATCCCTGGACCTGGCACAAAATCCTAGTTTGCAAAACGCATGCCATCATTGAAATATTTACAAGGGTTAAAATAAGCAAGAGATGTTATTGCAAAGTCTGTGAATGGTTACTTTGATCCTCAACTATCAAGTAACAAACAATCACCAGACAAAAACCGCAGTGCTATCGTTCGATCTAAGTTATTTGCTTTTGTTACAGATTTGAGGAAGGATATTCTTGCTATGGAGGGCGTGCAGCGTAGGTTCACTAGGTTAATTCCCGGAATGGCGGGACTGTCGTATGTTGAAAGGCTGGAGCGATTGGGCTTGTATACACTGGAATTTAGAAGGATGAGGGGGGATCTTATTGAAACATATAAGATAATTAGGGGATTGGACACATTAAAGGCAGGAAACATGTTCCCAATGTTGGGGGAGTCCAGAACAAGGGGCCACAGTTTAAGAATAAGGGGTAGGCCATTTAGAACGGAGATGAGGAAGAACTTTTTCAGTCAGAGAGTGGTGAAGGTGTGGAATTCTCTGCCTCAGAAGGCAGTGGAGGCCAGTTCGTTGGATGCTTTCAAGAGAGAGCTGGATAGAGCTCTTAAGGATAGCGGAGTGAGGGGGTATGGGGAGAAGGCAGGAACGGGGTACTGATTGAGAGTGATCAGCCATGATCGCATTGAATGGCGGTGCTGGCTCGAAGGGCTGAATGGCCTACTCCTGCACCTATTGTCTATTGTCTATAACTGCATGAGGAACATTGCAAAGTCCCATTTGTAATGGAAAGGACCTCTTCAAAAAATGACTTCTTGCTTTCAATTGTGCTTAACTTAATTATCAATACTATTGTTCAATGTATTATTCACTAACGACATTTGTTTGAAAGTGGCAAGATATCATTACAAAGAAAATCCCTTTTCGATTTTTGTCAAATGTAACAGAATTGATGTTTGAAATGATGAGAAGGAATGAATATAGTAATCAAAGCAACAACATGGTAAGTAATATAAATCAGACCTCATAGGGAGAACATTGGCTTCCCTAATTTCAAGTAATCCTTGCTTTCTTTCTCTCTCCATCCCTCCCCCTTCCCAGTTCTCCGACCAGTCTGCCTACTCCTGCACCTATAGTCTATTGTCTATTATTTTCACGCATCTATATACTAAAACTCTCGTTTGTTTGTTTGTTTGTTCCTGAACTACAGCCAAAACGGTACACGGTCCAGCATTTTGTGTCTACATAGAACAGCACAGCACAGGAACAGGCCCTTTGGTCCACAATGTGCCGGAAAAACATGATGCCAAGATAAACTAACGTGTAGGAAGGAACTGCAGATGCAGGTTTAAACTGAAGAGAGACACAATAAGCTGGAGTAACTCAGCGGGGACAGGCAGCATCTCTTGAGAGAAGGAATGGGTGATGTTTTGGGCCGAGACCCTTCTTCAGACTGCAGTGAATGTAGTGAATGGACCACGTGATCCAGATCCCTACATTCACTGCATATCTTTGTGTGTGCATCGCAGAGAATCACAACAGCCAAACTCAAAATGAAACTTTAAAGAAAAAACAAATGTTGCTCCAATTCCAACTGGATTCTGATCGGTTGATTGAAAGATACAGTATGGAAACAGGCCCTTCGGCCCATTGAGTCCATGCCAACCAATGATCTTTTGTATTGATACTAGTTCTATGTAATTCCATTTTTTGCATCCACGTAACCAATGAACTTACAAAACTGCATGTGTTTGGGGATATGATGAGAAAATGGACCACTGGGTGTCAGAATTTATGGGGAGAAGGCAGGAGAATGGGGTTAGGAGGGGGAGATAGATCAACCATGATTGAATGGCGGAGTAGACTTGATGGGCCGAATAGCCTAATTCTACTCCTATCACTTATGATCACTTGTTCCTGTTGTCCATGCCGGTCATAAAATGGCCTCCAGGTTAATCCCACTTCCAAGGTCCATGATCCTGCAGGATTATGGCTCCAATGCACATCAGGCACTTTTGAAATGTACTGAAGGTTTTCTGGCGTCTACCACCTTGTATCCCGGTGTATCCCAGAAACTCTAACCCCAAATCTCTTGTTCTAGCTCCAAAATGCCCAAACCTCGCTGGGTGATGTTTTTCCTTAACTTTCCACAAATCCTTCCTCTAATGAACCCAAACTTATGCTGCCGAGCCATAATTCCTTTCTGGTAGGGTCCTTACTTTTCACCCTGTCTCAGCCTGTATCATTTTATCCACCACAATCAAATCTAATTTCAGTATCCTTGGTTTCAATGAAAACCACACAACACATCCTGACAGTCTGAAGAAGGGTCCCGATCCGAAACGTCACCCGTTCCTTCTCTCCAGAGATGCTGTCCGTCCCGCTGAGTTACTCCAGCATTTTGTGTCAAACACACCCTGTGTAAGAAAGAACTGCAGATGTTGCTTTAAATCGAAGGTAGTCACAAAACACTGGAGTAACTCAGCGGGACGGGCAGCATCTCTGGAGAGAAGGAATGGGTGGCAGCACATCCTTATGTGATGATCTGAATGTGCACATACTTTGCTGCGGCTTGTGCAGAACTCGTTTGACCTCCTTGCTCAAGTATGCTGTGCTGCGGTCAATAAATGCAAATATCCAGCTTTCCAGCGTATTCACCTTATCTATCAGTTCTTCAGGGATATACATAAGCACACACAAATTAGGAGCAGGAGTAAAACACTTGGATCCTTGAGCTTGATCTTCCAATTAGTAAGATCTTGGCAGTTCTCAATGTATTTTAACTGCATGCCTCCTCAAGGTTCTTCCTTAAAAAATATTCAAAGATTCTGCTTTCACCGCCCTTTGATGAAGAATGTTCTAAAACTGAGAGAGAAAAATTCATACCATCTTTGTCTTAAATTGATGCCTACTTACTTTTAACGATCCAGATTCTTTCACAAAAGGAAATATCCTTTCCAGATCTCATTCTTCTAAACTCCAATGATTTCAAGCCCAGCTTGTCCAACCTTTCCTCATAGAATGGAATGGAATACTTTATTGTCGCATGTGACAAGGCAAAGAGGAATTATTTGCTTGCATACCCAGGGTATGCAAATAGCCACCACATAAGGTGCTGACAAGGTTACAAAGTACCCCTCCCCCCACCAGTTCCTCCTGTATTCTCCCCCCCCCCCTTCCCCCACACTGGGTCCTCCTTTGTTCGCCCGCCCCCCCCCCCCCCCTCACAGTGGTCCCCTCATGCTGGGTCCTCCTCCATTGTTCTTCCTTCCCCCCCTTCACGGCGGTTCCCCCATGCCCCCATTGACCGCCGACGTGAGGCCTCGTCACTGCTGCAAGGCTTCACCACCGCCAAGGCCCAACCGCCACCAAGGCACCATCGCTGCAAGGCTTCACTACCGTCACGATGCTTCACCGCTGCCACCGCCCCGTTGAACCCAAGGCTTTAATGCCGCCTAGGCCCCACTGCCGTGAGGCTCACAGCTGCCGTCGAAGCTCCATCGGCCCAGGCAGGCTTCGCCGCCCGGCTTTTCCACAGCCTCCTGGGAGGCCTGTGGGGCCGAGTCGGACCCACCGGGTCCCCAGTCTCTGCGGACCGCGCTCCTCCCCGAGATATTGATATGTGATATTGATGTCCATATGTTGACTTGTCTATTTCATACTGGGCTTGTAATGCTTCTCTGCATTTTTCAATGTATTCACAATCTTCCTTAAATTATGAATCCAATATACACAACTTCTTTGGAATTATGAAAGACATAGATCAGGTAGATAGTCAGAACCTTTTTCCCAGGGTGGAAATGTCAAAGACAAGAGGGCACAGCTTTAAGGTGAGAGGGCCAAAGTTTAAAGGAGATGCACAGGATGACTTTTTTTACATAGAATAGTGAGTGTCTGGAGTGCACTGGCAGGTGTGGTGCTGGAGGCAAAACAGTGGGAGAGTCTAGGACTAGAGGTCATAGACTCAGAATTAAAGGACATTCTTTTAGGAAAGAGATGAGGAGGAATTTCTTTCATCAGTGGGTGGTGAATCTGTGAGATTCTTTGCAACAGAAGGCCGTGGAGGCAAAGTCAGTGGATATATTTAAGGCAGAGAGAGATAGATTCTTGATTATTACGGGTGTCAACGGTTATGGGGTGAAGGCAGGAGAATGGGGTGAGGAGGGAGAGATAGATCAGCCATGATTGAATGGTGTATGAGTAAAATTGACCCTAGTGGGTGTAAGGTGGTGTTAATGTGGGGGGATCGCTGGTCGGTGCGGACTCGGTGGGCTGAAGGGCCTGTTTCCGCGCTGTATCTCTAAACTAAACTAAAACCAACGGCGGTCACAGGAAGAACGTACAAACTGCATACAGACGGCACCCATAGTTAGGATAGAACCCGGGTCTCTGGCGATGTAAGGCAGCAATTCTACCACTGCGCTAAATCCCTGCACTGTGCTTTCTCCAACTCAATTATTTTCTTTCCCCTCAACTTGTCACTTTCCTTTGGATCCCATGAGTGACTTTTTCTTGATCAATCTGCCCAGTGGGACTTTGTCAAACAACCTGCTGAAATCAATGTAGAGCACATCAAATGTGCATTAGCCTTCACAGACCCCCCCAGGGTTGCAATGCCTGACACCCTGTACATACAAATGCACTCACATGAATATTCCCAAATTTAAACGAGAACCAGCCTTGGAGAAAAAAACCGTTTACAAATCATTTCCCCGTAACAACCAGACACTATCGTCACTTAAAAACACAAGCTACCGGTTTCACCCCGGGAAGCCACAGAAGAGAGTTGGTTACTCTTGTTCCTCTTTCCATGGATGGTACCTGACCCGTTGAGTGTTTCCATCAATATTTGTTTTTATTTGAGATTTTCAACATCTGGAGTTCTTTGATTACCAGCAAAATCCTACCGTTAGTGACCAGCTAATTGATTTGTCAAGTTCGCTGAAATGCACAGTGGACTGCACTGAATCAATGCAGCCTTGTTTCTGACTGGATATTAGCCACGGATCTGAGTGGTGTCACAGTCATGCATCACCTGGATATTGACAATGCGCTATCCTACCCAGCTGCAATATCTTGCTGAGTTGACAACTGGCACTTGCACTTGCAACTGCAACAGGACGCAAGTTCACACTGCACTACACAGAATGCTCCTCCTAAAGTTGCTCTGCCACACACTCCTTTTGGCAAAAGGGAGTGAAAGAGTTTAGTTCAGTTTGGTTTGGTTTAGAGATACAGCGCGGAAATAGGCCCTTCGGCCCACCGAGTCTGCGCCGATCAGTAATCGCCCCATACACTAGCACAATACTAGCACTAGTACACACTGGGAACAATTTACAATTTTATCAAGCCCATTAGCCTACAAACCTGTATGTCTTTGAAAAGTCGGATGAAACCGGAGCACCCAGAGAAAACCCATGCAGGTCACGGGGAGAACATACAAACTCCATACAGACAGCACCCGCGGTCAGGATCGAACCCAAGACTCCGGTGCTATAAGACAGCAACTCTGCCACTGTGCCATTGTGCCAATTAGCTCTCTCTGAACAGAGAGTTTCAGAGATCTCGCTGATGGAACTGTGAACAAAGGCGGTGAGATATATTGCAAATGGGGGCAGCTCCAGTCCCGAGTGGCCACAAGGCGTATATTCATTGTTCAAAGTCACTGTGCTAAATCTGGTCCTTACCCTGGTGTGACACTGCAGAAGTAGTGAGAGCAGGTGACAAATTTCATGAGGATGTACTTATTGATGCACAAAACTTCACACACTGTTCCTCATCAATATTTGGGTAGAAGCAGCTGAAAATCAAAGGCCGACACACTCTCTTGTTAAGAGCCCTCTCCCCAAACTCCTCCAGTTCTCCTCTCTCTCAGTAGTTCCCTGATGTCACAGCATCATCCAGCACAGAAACAGCTCCTTCCGTTCACTATGTCCATGTCAACCATCAGGTATAATCTGTACTAATCCCATTTACTAGCAGGTGGTCTGTGGCCACCAGCTTTGGAGATTCAGATACTCATCTATACTTTCCTGAAATATTACGAGAGTATGTTTAAAAAAAGGAGTTTGAGGTGAGGAACTGATGGTTTTGATGTCAAGAGGCCCAGCGTTGAATGCGCTATAAGGTTTAGAGGGATATGAAAGCTTTAGAGGTATATGGGTCAAACGCAGGTAAAGCATCAGACTACCTTAGATAGGCTCTTGGTTTGCAAGGATGAGTTGGGCTGAAGGCCCTGCTTTCATGCTCTGTGACAGCCAGCACGGTAAGCAACCTAGATGCTCAATAAAGTATCAGTTACCAGATCCGAATCTTTACAGAGTCCAGAGACCGCATTAGGAACTTAATTTTGCAAATGTGTGGTTTATATGGGATTGGGTCAGACAACGAATGGAGATAGCAGCTGTAATACTTATAAGATAAAAGGCAAAAAATGCTGCATGCTGGAAATTTGAAATTTAGAACAGAAAATGCTGGAAATTCTCAGAAGATTAGGCAACGTCTGTGGATAAAGACACGAGAAAGTGTATCAGGTGAGGGATCTTACATCAAAATAGTAATATAATTTAGCCGAGTGTACTGACGACAGTCTATGCGATTAATTGAGTCTGCTGCTAATGTTGATTGAAGCTAATTATAATTAGGTCTCTGTTTAGCTTGTGCAGGACTGAGGCTCATGTTAATAACATGAGCAGGGCTAAATTAGATAGCCCCTGAAAGCAGGTGCCTCAGTCTTGATGAATGATTGGGCTAAGCCCATTGCTCTGGATGCCAGCAGGACACCAATCTTATGCTGCCTGCTCGTTTAGATCATTCTGCTGCAGTTAGTTTGAACCAGGCTGGTCAATGCTGCCTGTGCTGTAGCCAAGTAATGCACACCTGCACCTCTTAGAGGAGAGGTACCTGTTGACTGCAGCAGATGCTGGAGGCAAACAGCAGCAGGAGATGACTGGTGAAACAGCAAGAAAATGCACTAAGCCAGATGGAGTGTTTCCAGCTTTTAGACATCAAACTGGTTTGATTGGTGGTGGGGGTTGTGGAAAGGTGGGAAAGATACATGTGGTATGGATGAAGACCCTCCAGTCACAATCCTTGAGGCAATGGGAGTTGGTGGATGTGGTGATCGTTGTCACAAATTATGGTCTGAGATTAGTCGAGGTCATGATAACTAATGGCCTTTCTGGCGGCTGCACCAGTAGCCTCAATGCTACTTTATAGCAACACATGCTCATTATCTAGAATAATATACAGTGTTATCCCCTCCAAATGTCAGCATGTACTTGCATATATTCTCAGCTATTCAGGAATAACAAGCACATCACCTGAAGACATGTTTATTCACAAAATGCTGGAGTAACTCAGCAGGTCAGGCAGCATCTCGGGAGAGAAGGAATGGGTGACGTTTCGGGTCGAGACCCTTCTTCAGACTGAAGCAGGGTCTCGACCCGAAACGTCACCCATTCCTTCTCTCCCGAGATGCTGCCTGACCTGCTGAGTTACTCCAGCATTTTGTGAATAAATACCTTCGATTTGTACCAGCATCTGCAGTTATCTTCTTGCACTACCTGAAGACATGTGTTGGCAGGAATTGCAGATGCTAGTTTAAACCAAGGATAGACACAAAAAGAAGGGTCTTGGCCTGAAATGTCACCTATTCCTTCTCTCCAGAGATATTGTCTGACCCGCTAAATCAATCCAGTCTTTTTGTGTCTATCTTCACCTTTGCTTCCATTTCTCCAGCAGGAAATGGTGATGCAAGATTGCTCACACCAATAACGAACCAGTGGGGAGTGGGCATAGCTGCATCACATGAGACACAGAGGCAGCAATAAGTCACTCAGACCTTATGTCTTCTCCAATGTTCAATCGGATCATGTTTGGTTTACCTCAGTGTCTCTTTCTTGTACTCACTCCACATCCTTTGATCCCCTTTTATCTAAAAATCCATTGATCTCTGTTTCGAATATGTTCAATGACTGAGGCTCCAAAGCTCTCTTGGGTAGAGAAATCCAAAGATTCACTACCCTCTTTCCTTTCCACCTCAGTCTTCAATAGTCGATTTCATTGCCTGAGACCAGACCAGACCTTTGAGTTGAGACATCACAGCTGGAGAAACATCCATTTTCACAGCTACCTTCAAGCCTCTTAAAAATGTGATACATTTCAATGAGATGGCATGAAAGATAATTTAATTGGAACGAACTGAACCCAGCAATGGGATGGAAGCATGGAAAAGCCCACAGTCCTAATACCTAATCCTCCTTCACACACCCTGTATCTCCAAGCAGTTGCTATTGGAAATAATAAATGCCTAGTGGTTAACTTACTCATCAAGTAACCCAGAAACCAATACTGTGTTCTGAGAAGCAATTTCAAATCCCAAGTCCTGTATTAATCAGGCACTGAGTTGATTAATACACTCGGGGTGCAATGTGATTAGAAAGCCAAAGCACGAGAAGCAATCAAAGTAGCAATTGATATTGAACTTGTGATATTCAGTAACGTACAAAACGCGTTTATAATTGTAGCTTTTGTCATGGTTGATAAGCATAAGACTGTTTTATGTTTACTGTTTGCTGTTGCTGTTTAGAATATGCAGCACAATGTAATCACTGTTATGAAGTCCAAATATGATAAGGTCACAACTGCAGAAGGACAAGCGAGACCAAATGTTAGGAAGCCTATTAGGGGAAGCGATTATCAGTGTCTACGGTGGAGGTTATGTGAAAGTGAAGAGTTTTGCAGTTGAAAAGACTGAGTGATTGAGTGAATTTATGTTTTGTTACACTTATAGCTGTGTTCCTGAAAATAATCAGTTAATTGTATAATTTTCTATATGTCAATAGTCAACAGATGGTATAATTATATGTTTGTAGAAAGATGATGATTTGTTTGAATTTTACTTGGAAACTGAGCATATTGCATACTATGACTAGTTAAATACTCTTCCTGCCACCGCTGTTTGTTGAGAGTTTACGGTCTTCAAAAACAATGTTTCTTGGTCATACTATCCTCTGTTATTTGCGTAAGGAAATAGCAACATCAAAACTCCCACAGACACTTCCAATACAAACACTAAGGTGCTTTCATCACAGTGCATAATTATCACAGCCACTGGACATTAATAATTGACTATAATTAATTGTGGACAAGGGAATAATAATTATCTCCAAATTGAATTACTACAGAAAATGGACAATAATAATCATTATAGATTTTTGTTAATCTAGGAACGGGATGAATTAACCATTTAAGATTAATATTAGAACAGGAGAATAATGATTAACCCAATTTTTAATAGTTCCAACATTTGATTAATAATTAATAGTGTATAATACACACGATGACTCGGGGAATAGCTAATAATTGAGTTTGCAATTGATTTTGGCTTGGTTGTTAACAATTAAATCTGTATTTTAAAATAGGGAATAATAATTAATGCAATGTTTAATTAACGTAGGGATTGGGGATTAATAATTAACCCAAAACAGACCAGGAGAACAGTAATTAACAGTCTGTAATTAGTTGTAAATCTTCTGGACCAGTGATTAATAATTAATTAGGAAAACAGAATTAATAATTAAGAGTGCATAATTACTAATAAAGAGCCCCTGCTAATTAACGCATAGTTAGTGCTATCCTGGGAAATAAAATGGTGAAATGAACAGTTAGTTAATAATGGGGCTGAAGATAATTAATAAGTATTATAACCATTTAAAAAATAATAAATTGTGCACTATTATACAATAGATAGAAATAGAGGTAATAATTAACAATTAGCAATTAGTGGTTCATTGTTAAGTATTAATCCACGATCCTGCAGTAGTTATTCATTGTATTACTCATTGCTCCAAAGTCCCTGTTATCCTAATATCTTTATATTCTAATTCAGAGTTTATTTAAAGAAGGAACTGGAAGTTCATCATCAAAGAGAAATAAAATTAGGACAGGGAAGTAATAATGAACACAAAAGTAAAAAGTGGCACAGGGATATCAATAATTAATGCTAACCAGCAACTAATAACAAACTGTTAGTAATATAGGAATTTCTGCATTTACTCACCATACGATTACTTCTGGGGACAATTGATGCATAATTAGTAATGTGCGAATAATACTTGGGAAAGTGTTCATAATTAGTGCTTAATTAATTAGTTTAATACATGTGTAAATGGGTATTTAATACAGGGCCTGTATAATAATAGTTAAGGCTACATAATTTTGAATGGGAAATAATATTAATTCTTTGTTAATCACTACAGGAACTGAGGGATGATAATTAATTGTGTCATATCTATAGGATTAATTGCTCTCAGTGGACTATAGATTGGGTTGTAATGCACTAGACATTGATAGTTAATTTGGTGTATAATCATTACAGGGACTGAAGAGCAATAGGTAATACAATATGCAACTACTGTAGGGCCATGAATTAATAATTAACAATCTGCAATTTATACAATGACTGAAGATTAGTAATTGATAGTGTGAAAATAATTCTGGATAAGAGAATGTTGATAAACTCTATCTACCATTAATACATTAGGGACAGAATAATAATTAATAGATCATATCTGGACTTAGAATTAACAACTAATTTATATTTAATTTAGAGTATGTAATTAATATTGGGTCTGGTTAATAAGCAAGAAGAATGTAATTGATATAAGTAAGTAATACAGTGATTGGGTGATAGTCATTGATGAAATATGAAACATGTTAATACTTAACTAATTACAGAATTAAATGAATACTGGGTCTGGACATTTATAACAATGTGCGCTAAATTCTGGCCAGATGAATAATAATTACCTCAGTGTTTATCCAGGAATGGAAAGCAATAATCAGTTCCGTGGACTTTGAATATTGTAATAAGTATAAAAAATAATATAGGGAGTGGGATTTAATAATTAAAGCAGTTTGCATTCAATTCCATTCCAGAAATAATAATTTATTCAGAGATTAGTTACTTAGGTTAATATTTAACCCAAGTGTGTAATTCATAATAGCATTAGGAATCAATCATTAATTTAGTTGCAATTAATATTGGAGGAAGAAAAAGTGAATTAACATAGTGCATTATTAATATAATGATAATTAAAACTGTACATTTAATACTGGATAGGAGGAATGTAATTAACTCAGTTTGCAATCAACACTGATTGATTTAATACTCAGTGTTGATTGCAAACTGAGTTAATTACATTCCTCCTATCCAGTATTAAATGCACAGTTTTAATTATCATATATTAATAATGCACTATGTTAATTCACTTTTTCTTCCTCCAGTATTAACTGCAACTAAATTAATGATTGATTCCTAATGCTATTATGAATTACACACTTGGATTAAATATTAACTTTAACTAATCTCTGAATAAATTATTATTTCTGGAATGGAATTGAATGCAAACTTCTTTAATTATTAAACTCCTCTCCCTATATTATTTTTTATACCTATTATGCCCTGATCACAATATTCAAAGTCCACGGAACTGATTATTGCTTTCCATACACTGAGGTCATTATTATTCATCTGGCCAGAATTTAGCGCACATTGTTATAACAATAAATAACTAATTATTCATTTAATATAGGGCTGGGCACTTGATTAATGATATGTAATTAGTACAGGACAAGGAAGTAATAACTAACACTAACTACCATAGAGTCAGGGCATTAATAACTAACACAGTATGCAATCAAGACGGGGACTGGAGATTTGTAATTAATTGAAAACCTGGAGAATAATAATTTAAATTGTAGAGGAATTTAGTATTAATAATGCACAGTGTTTAATTAATTCTGGTGGGGGAAATAATGAATAAGTAGTAGTTAAATTTGGGACAGCTAATTAATAATTGACAATGTATAATTAACAGGTAACAGTTATGCACTGGTGAATAATAATACCAGGATTGTACAAAGTAGTGAACGCTTTATAACTATGACTAGGATTCATCATAGTTAATAATGTGAATGGAAACTACTGGTTAACAGCGCAAGGTTGGTGCTTTGTGAGTAAATACAATAAAACTCCATTAATCCAATGCACTTGGTCGTTCAGTGGTCCACACTATTGAGTGCTATTACTATTAATACCTCAACACACTTTAAATTCAGTTTATTTAGATATTACACAGTATTTAGGTAAGTTTAACATAAGCATGTGAACCAGAGCCCTGGTAACTGGAAAAGAGGGAACAGGAGCACATCAAGTCTCTTGCCCAGAGTAGGTCAATCGAGGACCAGGGGACATTGGTTTGAGGTGGAAGGGGAAAAGATTTAATCGAAATCTGGGGGGTAACTTTTGCACACTATGGGTGGTGGGTGTATGGAACAGTCTGCCAGAGGAGGTAGTTGAGGCAGAGACGATCCTAACGTTTAGGAAACAGTTAGACAGGTACATGGATAGGACAGATTTGGAGAGATATGGACCAAACGAGGGCAGGTTGGTCTAGTGTAGCTGGGACATGTTGACTGGCGTGGGCAAGTTGGGCCAAAGGGACTGCTTCCATGCTGTATCACTCTATAACTCTATGACTCTAAGCATCAGCTGGTGAGATAGATGCTGGTGAGCTATCAAAATTTCCAGAGAGATAGAGAATTATTGGAACTTGACTGTAATATGGGCTGAGAAATAATATTTAATGTGGCATATGATTAAATCAGGAGATTAATAATGAACAATACATTTTAATACAAAATGGGCAATAATAGTGATTAAATGTATGTGTAATTATTTTAAGAACGGGCTAATAATCAAATGCCTGTAATTAATAAATTTAGTGGGAAATAACACGACCCAATCCAAAATTAATATAATCTGGGAGTAATAGGAAATGGCCCAAAATTAATATAGGGGCAGTATATTAATAATTTAGCATGTATATAGGTTTAAAAAAATAATTAGGTTTTGTGGTTGAAATGACATATAGACCATAATACTGAATACAATGTGTAATTGATAAGGTCAATGAAGATTAATAGCTAATGGCTATAATTAGTACATGGCTCCAAGGATGAACAATGTGAAATTAATTTTGGGTGGGGAAATAATTGACTCTGTGTGCCCTTAAAACACAGATCGTAGTTTTGTATTCTAAAAACAAGGGCTGTGGAATAATAACTAGCAATGTGTACTGAATGGATTGACTCAATTGGAATTTGCCCTGAAATTAAATTAAACTGGGGGATAATAATTATCTGTGTAATTACTGGGCGGCACGGACTTGGAGGGCCGAAATGGCCTGTTTCCGGCTGTATATATATGATATGATATGATATGGGTTCACAGTACTGTTCTTAATGTAATTAATATAGTGTTAGGGGTGCAATATGGTATGGCTGGTGTTCAATAATTAACCTGTGTAATTTATACAGTGACTTGACATTAGCAATTAACAATATTAATTATAAGCGAAAAATAAGTCTGTTTGTCATTAATGAAGGAAAATAACTAAATCAATATATAATTAACAAAGGTGCTCTGGTTTAATAATTACTAATCTTAACACTATTATTACTTCCAAGCATTGGATTAAATATTAACAGTAAATAATTCTAGATTGGGGATTAATAAAACTTCAGTCTAATGATTACAGAATATTGATAACAGTGAATAATAATTAAATCCATGTAACATGAAGGCAATAATGTCATGCAGCCAATTCACTGACTGGATGTTAATAATTACCATAGAGCCCAACTAATCTGTATGGCATTAATAGTCAACGTTGCATATAATTAGTACAGTAACTAGGTACTAATGATTAACACTGTACTTAAATCTGGTGTTGGGCAACAATAATTAACAATGTGCAAATAATTTTATTTTGGCAAATAATGGGTAATTTAGTGCATAACTAATACAGAGATGGGGGACATTAATGCACTATAATCAACCAATGGGTGTGGAATGATAATTAACAGTATAGCTTTTGCACAATTACTTTCTGAATAATTTTATTCCCAGTGTAATTAATTTGTTGTGCAGTAATTGTTAATTACTAATTAAATATAGTGTGAGATTGTTAAAAAATAAGTTGCACGATTTTTGCATTTGGCATTAGAAATAATAGAATGCAAGAAATTGTGGACTGGGTAATAATACTTTGTTTGCCGTTAGCTCGGTGACTGAGTAATAATAATTAAACCCAAAGGGACTATGGCAAAATGTTTAACTCAGCATAACATCAACACAGAGACTAATAATGAATTGTGCTTAATTAATAAAGGAACAGGAACATAATTATTAACCCAGCTATACAATTAATACAAAATTTGTGAAGTAATAAGTTAAAGTATGCAATTAGAAGATGGACTGGAGATTCATCATTATTCTGTGTGATTTTTAAATAATGAATAATATTAATAATCAATTTGCTGTGTAATATGGATTTGGGACGAATGATTTACTTATGCAATTAATGTAGAAACTGATGAATAAGACATTCAATCTGCACTTAATGCAGGGACTGGGAAGTGATAATTAACACAGTCGGTAATACATACAATGCCTTGACTGAGGAATGAAAATTATCTTGGTTTATAATTAGTGAATGATGAAGAAGTTTCAATGACTCAATGAGTAATTGATACACGTAGCAGATTAATCCAGTCTGCCTTTGGCTAATAATAATAATAAATGGAATATAATTAAAATGGGATCTGGGGATTAATAATAAATGTCTATGCAATTAATATTGGCATTGTGAAGTAACAGTTAGTACTTTGTGAAATTAATGCAGGTACCAGGGATTAGATTAAAATTGGTCTTCAACATTAATATAGGTATTACAGAGTAATAAGTAATGTCAAGTGTACATGACTTATTACTCTGCAATAACACCCCCCCCCCCCCCCACACCCACATCACAAATAATCTAATTGATGGAAATCGATCTTTACCCTCCAATACAATTTTCAGCAATCTCCAAGCATTTTTCGCGTGAGTAACATTAATAATGTAATGTCTCATGGTATTCACTAATACCATTGGTTGAATAATGTCTAGTTTTAGGCTGATTATTCAATGAAATGAAAGAATTATAGCATGATATGTGTTACTATAGAAATGAACATTTCTGGCTTCTGGACAGTTGTCAAGGACAGAACCCTAATGGAATCTGGGGACTGCCTGCACAAGGAGGCAGCTTATTTATTATTGAGTTAATTTTATAGTCGTTACATTAGTGATGGCATGATGACAGTTTGCTAATTTAATTCCTAAGGATGATTAAAACAGATGCTACTGATGAATAATAGCCTTTCATTGGTACAGTGACTGGGAATTAATAATTGACTAATGAATAAGTTTAATTAATGCAATGAATAACAATACTGGGAAATTAATAACTACACTGCAAATAATATAGAAAATTTAAAATAATATAATGTAAATAATACTCAGCATTAATAATTGACAGCATTTAATTACTTCTGAATGGAGTAATCATTAAATGTGTAATTAGTACAGGGACATGGACATAATTATATCTACGTTTAACTGAAACAAGGTAATAATAATTATCATTAGTTAACTAACACTATTACCGAGGAGCACTATTACTAATTCTCTTACTAACTACATAGGAGTTATGGACAGAGTAACAATAACAAACAACATGTTAGCAGCACTGTGAAGTGGGTATTAATAATTAACACAGTATGTCATTTGGAGAGGCATACTGATGAAATATTAATTTAGTGGATAGTGAAGAAAGGATTGGATGATAATTAAGTGAAAAGCAACAACGTGAAAATAATACAAAGAGTGGGCAAATAATAATTGACACTTTGTAATTTATACCTGGAATAGGCGTGTAATTAATACTGGATACTTATTGCTTGAGTGGAGAATTAGAACTATTTCAATAATTATCAGAGTCAACAATGCAATAACAAACGACATGTAATTCATTCAGGAATTGGGATTTAATAATTACTATTTAGATTGGAACTGTGGAATTTTAATTAATTCCATGCATGATTAGTATAGGACTAGGAATAAATCATCAACATTAATTAATGTAGGGACTGGGGAAAAATAACTAACCCTGTGGAATTAATGGGGGAATTGAGGATGATTGGTAACTCAATATGTGGTCAATGCACAAAGACTGGGGAATTATAAATTTGTGATTAATACTGGGAGAGTTTATTATTAATTAATCTCACCTGCAAATAATCTGCGCTAGGAATAATAATTAGCACAGTGTGCTTTTAATATAGAGGAAGGTGAATAATGTTTGAATCAGTGTATCAATTGATACAGGTAATTGGGATTAAGAATTAACACTGATTAATAAAGGAATCATTAATAATTAATAGTGTGCAGTTCCGGAGTGGGAAATAATATCTAACTCGGTGTGTAATTATGACAGAGGCCAGAGCATTTTACAACACACTGAGCCATGGATCAGGCAATAATTATGAACAATGTGTGTAATTTAAATCAGGGACTAGGGATTAATAATTAATTATATGCAGTTAATACAAGAGAGTCATTGATAACAAATTTAGTGTATCATTAAGTATGGTCCTGCAAATAATTACTAATTTAGTGTGTAATTAGTACAGTGATTAGGGATTTGTTATCAACTCAAAGTTAAAACCGCCCGAGGTTTTTTTTGAGACTCAGAAATATTGGAGAAATTAGATAGTAATTAGAAATTAGATAGGATTTAAATATGTGAGTAAATATGTGAGTAAAGATGTGTTACTACAATTGTATGGTGTGATAACACCTGGAGTATTTTATGAATATTAATATTCTTGCTACAGAGTGAGTACAGGGAAAATTGGAACCTAGCTTCTTGGATAATGGACATGAAGTACTGGCAAACTCAGCGGATCAGGCAGCGTTCCTGGAGAACATAGATTAGTGATGTGTCAGGTCGGGACCCGTCTTCAGACTGATATGTTGTCAGACCTGCTGAGTTACTCCAGCACTCTGTGTTTTTGTTTTGTTGTAAACCAACATCTGCAGTTCCTTGTGTCCACATTCTTGGATATTGGGTTTGTTATATGAGGGAACTGAGTAGGTTAGGCCTCTACTTGCTGGGGTTTAGAATAATGAGAGTTGAAACAGAATATTCTTATAGAGCCAGACTGAGTATACATGAGGATGTTTCCCCTAGCTGAGGAGTCTAGGACTAGGTTCCCAGTCCCAAATTAAGAGGTGGGACAGTTAGAATGGGAATAAGGAATGATTTGTTTACCCACAGTGCTGAATCTTTGATGTATGTATATAAGAGTTGGTTGCATTTAAAACTAAGTTTGATAGATTTCTGGATATTGGATAAATCAAGGGATATGGGTAATGATCAGGACATAGTGTTAACACAGAAGATCAGCCAACATCTTGTTCAATGGAGGAACTGGCTCAATTCACCAAATAGCCTTTTTCTTGTTCCTATTTCTTATGTTTTAATACAGCCACTATCTATTAATAATAATTTGCAGGTGTATTGTACCTGGAATGGGGGTCAATAAATTATGCACGGTCTAATTAGTACAGGAGGGGAAAAATTACTCTAAGACCCTGAGGGGCTTTGATTAATTTAGTTTAGTTAGAGATATAGCATGGAAACAGGCCCTTTGGCCCACCGAGTCCGCACCGACCAACAAACACCCATACATTGTTTATTTAATCCTATGCACCAGGGACAGTTTACAGAAGCCAATTAACCTACAAACCTGCACTTCTTTGGAATGTTGGAGGAAACCTGAGCATCCGGAGAAAATGCATGTGATCACAAGGAGAACGTGCAAACTCCGTACAGACAGCACATATAGTCAGGATCCGAACCTGGGTCTCTGGCACTGTAAGGCAACATCTCTACCGCTGCATCACTGTGCCACCGCTTGAAGAGTATGTTGCCTCTTTTGGGAGAATTTAGAAGTGGATGTAATCATCTAAAAATGCATGACAATGATGAGTTTTTATTTGTCTTTGAGAGAGTTGAAAGACTTTGGAATTCTTCCTCAAAAACCAATGGGAACAGATTCTTAAATATCTTGAAGGCAGAGGCAGGTGTGTTCTTGCAAAGCTAGGGAATGAAAGGTTATCATGGGTAGGGAAGACAATCATAGGTAGTGTCAAGGTTATAATCATATCATTCATGATCTTATTAAAACTTGTGAGGCTAGTTTTTTTACACAGAGAGTGCTGAGTACCTGCAATGTGCTGCCAGGGGTGGTGGTTATGGTGGAGGGTATTTAAGAAAGATTTGGATAGGTGCATGGATATCGAGGGATATGGATTAAGTGCAGGCAATAAAGAGTTGGTCTTGGCATTGTGTTTGGCATAGACATTGTGGCAAAAGGGCCTGTTCTTGTGCTGTAATATTCTGTTTTAAGTGATGGTAGAGGTTTAAGGTGTCTCCTACCTCCTTCGTATGTAATTACTACAGGAATAGAGGACTAATAAACATTATTTATTTCATTAATAATAATGGCAAATAAGAGAACCATTAACATAGTTTGCATTTTGTGCAGAAATGGTCATTGTAATTAACACTGGGTTTGTTAATAATTCTATAGATGGACAATTAATCAAGACTCTGCAAAGCATTTGGATCGCAATAACGTAAGGAGTGGTTTAGCATTGGAGAGTAATCAATATCTGGTCTGCCATTAGTACAAGGTCTGTGGAATAATAAGTAAGCATGTGCAATTAATATTAATCGTGTGGAATTAAAATGAACAATGTACTTAATCCAGGAACTGGGTTAATAATGAAAGTCTGTAAACAGTACACGATGAGCATATTAATTAACTAAGATGAATTTATGGAGGTACTCATGTGATAAAATTCACATTAACAACAACTAGTTATTTCTGGGCAAATTACTATTTATTTTTGTGCATAATTTAATTCTCGTTTAGAGTATCATAACTAACAGCATTATATCACAATTGGATCCGGGTCTAATAATTAACATGTAATAAATATTTTACTGGAAATTAATAGTTAAAGTATTAATTATCAGTGTGTAATAAACACTATTTTTAATTAGATCATTGTTCAATTGGTGTAGAGACCGGGAATAATGGTTCACTTTACATTATTAATACTTAGACTGGGGATTAATAATCACTCAAAGTATCATTAGACACCTATTCGGATTGTGTAATTATACCATTAAGGATGAATAATTAACATTGTGTAATTAATATCAATTTTGTACAAAATTCTGTTAGTTGGAATTTTTAAATATGGGAATTTAGGAATTTAATTTGTGACTATGAATTAATTATTAATACTATGTAATTGTTACCATGTTTGGAGAGTAATAAGTAACATTCTGGAATTAATAAAGAGACAGAAATATTACTTAATATATAATGAATTCTTGAGCAGGGATTAATACTTGGTGTCTCATTAATATAGGAATTTACTTTTAATTATTCTTATCATGTATAATTATTTTTGAACTGAAGATTAATAATTAAGTGTGCATAATTAATTATGTTCAGCCTCTTAATAATTACTGCTGTGTAATTGATTCATGGATTAAAGGAAATAAATAACCAGATGCAGGGAAGAGGAAATAATAATGATCTCACCGTGTAATTAATACTAAACCGGGATTAATAATGGTGGAGATTAATATTAGACTACAAAGCGAGATAATAATCATAAGGAAAGAACTGCCGATGCTGTTTTAAAGATGGACACAAAATGCTTGCGTAACTCAGCGGGACAGGCAGCATCTCTGGAGAGAAGGAATGGGTGACGTTTCGGGTCGAGACCCTTCCCCATTCCTTCTCTCCAGAGATGCTGCCTATCCCGCTCAGTCCGAGGAAGGGTCTTGACCCGAAACATCAACCATTCCTTCTCTCCAGAGATGCTGCCTGTCCGGCTGAGTTACTCCAGCATTTTGTGTCTACCTTCGAGATAATAATCATTAGTTTGCGTTATTAAGACAGTGGCCAGAAATTGGCAACTAGTGTGTTTACTAATATGAAGACCAGTGGTTAATATTTAACAGTCTAGATTGGGTGCAATAACTCGCCTGGGGAATAAAAAGTAACTCAATTGGCAATTATCACTGGAAATGGGGAATTATAATTAACTGTGCTTTCGCAGTACTGACAGGGAAACAATGGCCATACTTGACACAACACCCAGTCTCTGCTTGCCCAGATTTACCAATTTCTGGACGTGGAGGGCCAAACGGACCGACTCTCTGCATCCGAGAGGCCGCATCGGGGAGGATTGCGCTCTGAACAGTGCGGCAGCCTCAGGCAGTGTGTCGAAAGGCCCCACTCCTGGAATGCCATGATAATCTTCAGCAGCGGAGAGATCACTGCGGCCAAAGGCCTTTGAACTATTTTAAATAGGCCTGACAGATATAAAACCTAAATCTACAATGTGTTGGCTTGACTTTGATGTTAAGTAACTCAAAAACGAATCCTAATCTGGATACTCCCTCTCCAGCATGCTCAAGGGTGAGTGCACCAGCAGAACGCCAGATCAGGTAATCCAGCATCTCACCTCCACTCAGCTGGCAGACTGGGCCGGAGGTCTGAGACTAATGAAGCCATGGGCTGAAAAACCAGCATCTGCACACTGTGTTTGTTCCACTGCAAAATCTCCTCAAGGTATGCCACCTTTGAAGATGTTCGCCCCCTCTCTTCGACGAGACTTCTGCAACACTCTGTCTCGCTGCACCCCCTCTGCCATTACTCCTCTTGCTAATTTCACCATTTGTAATCCTTCGTTAGCACCTCATCCCCAGACAACAGTGGACCGTTGTGGGCTCCATTTCTCCTGAGTCATCGATGCAGGCTCTGCGCTGTTCTGTACCTTCCCATACCTCCAGTGACCTCCCTCCCTGACTCTTCGTCTGATGAAGGGTCTCGACCCGAAACGATAGCTCTTAGGACTAACGGAATCAAGGGATATAGGTGGGGGGAAAACAGGAATGGGGTACTGATTTCGGATGATCACCCTTGATCATATTGAATGGCGGTGCTGGCTCGATGGGCCGAATGGCCAACTCCTGCACCTATTTTCTATGTTTCTATGTTTCTATGTCACCTATTCCTTTTCTCCAGAGATGCTGCCTGACCCACTGAGTTACTCCAGAATTTGTGTCTATCTTCAGCTGACAGCTGATGGTTCCCTACACAACTGTCAGCTGTTGATAACTCATTGTAGATGGATACAGGGACTGGGCAATAATAATGGACAAAACATGACTAGTACAGCGACGGGGTTTACACTAGAGTAATTAACACAAGAACTGAGGAATAATAATTAGCAGTTTTTTAATCAATGCAAGAACTGGGAAATAATAACTAAATGTGTAATTAATACTGGGACTGGGAATAATAATTAGCAAAGCCATAATGAACACTGGGACTGAGGGATAGTACTTAAACATATATTCAATGACTCTGGAAAGAGCAAATAAAAATCTTGTGTGTTAGTATTGCACAAATGAAGCAATAAGTCAGTGAATACAATGAAGTTCTGGTGCTATTAAAGAGTCATAGAATTATAGAGTGATCCAGAATGGAAACAGGCCTTTTGGCCCCACTTGCCCATACCGGCCAACATGTCCCAGCTACACTAGTCCCACCTGCCTGCATTTGATCCATATCCCTCCAAACCTGTCCTATCCATGTACCTGTCTACCTGTTTCTTAAAAGTTGGAATAGTTCCTGCCTCAACTACCTCCTCTGGCAGCTTGTTCCATACACCCGCAACCCTTTGTGTGAAAAAGTTACCCCTCAGATTTTCCCCTTCACCTTAAACCTATGTCCTCTAGTCCTCGATTCACCTGGGCAAGAGGCTCTGTGCATCTACCCGATCTATTCCTCTCATAACTATTGGGCCGCATCACACTGACTGATAACTGATGGTGCTGAAGGGAATTGTTGGGTTTCAGCTGGCCGTGCCTCAGCTGGCCGTGCCTCAGCTGGCCGTGCCTCAGCTGGCCGTGCCTCAGCTGGCCGTGCCTCAGCTGGCCGTGCCTCAGCTCTCGTCTGTCGGCTTTGCTGCCGGACTCGCAGTTGATCAGTGGAGGGGTGACTCCCCGCACTGCAACTCTGCCCTTGAGCTCCAGGCCGGGCAAGACTGTGGCAGGAACGACAACCCCATTCATTTCAAAGTGCTTCTTTGGAAATGGTTGAGCTCGGAGTTAGCGGTTGATTCAATTTCCTTCACTTTAGTGGGTTTTTAAAGCATTGGTATTTTACAATGACTTTTTTACATATGTAAATTAATTTTATATAAGTTTTTTTATATGTGACCATCCATGTTTATAAGACCTTCCACATGTGCAAACAGTTGAAGATCCTGTGTCGACCCTGAGCTGGTGGGTGAGGAGGATCGGCTCGCTCAGCTCTGCACATTGGGGAAATGTCAATGCAGGCAGGTGGGGACCAGGAAATGCAGGCGCAAGGACTTGTGGCTAGTGCTTTACTACAAGTTAAATAATAAGTCATGGGCAGGACTGTGTAGTATCACGTCAGGTCGTGCAGCTGCCTCACAACCCTGACAACTGGGGTTTGATCCTAGCATCTGTTTCTGTGTGTCTGTGTTCTGTGTGTCTGTGTGTCTGTGTGTTGTGTGTTGTGTGTCCGTGTTCTGTGTGTTGTGTGTCCGTGTTCTGTGTGTCCGTGTTCTGTGTGTCCTTGTTCTGTGTGTCTGTGTGTTGTGTGTCCGTGTTCTGTGTGTCCGTGTTCTGTGTGTCCGTGTTCTGTGTGTCCGTGTTCTGTGTGTCCGTGTTCTGTGTGTCCGTGTTCTGTGTGTGTCTGTGTGTCTCTGTGTCTCTGTCTGTGTTCTCTGTGTCTGTGTTCTGTGTGTCCGTGTTCTGTGTGTCCGTGTTCTGTGTGTCCGTGTTCTGTGTGTCCGTGTTCTGTGTGTGTCTGTGTGTCTGTGTGTCTCTGTGTCTGTGTTCTGTGTGTCTGTGTTCTGTGTGTCGTGTGTCGTGTGCTGTGTTCTGTGTGCTGTGTTCTGTGTGGCTGTGTTCTGTGTGTTGTGTTCTGTGTGGCTGTGTTCTGTGTGGCTGTGTTCTGTGTGGCTGTGTTCTGTGTGTCTCTGTGTTCTGTGTGGCTGTGTTCTGTGTGTCTGTGTGTGTGTGTGTGTCTGTGTTCTGTATGTGTGTGTGTCTGTGTCTGTGTGTGTCTGTGTGTGTATTTGTGTATGTGTTAAGTTTCACATTCTCCTTGTGGCCACATGTAGGTTTCCCTTGGGCGCTCCAGTTTCTTCCCAAAAGTGTGCTGGTTGATAGATGAATTGGCTATTGTTACTTACTTACCCCTGGTGCATGTAGCTGGGGGGAGAATCAAGGGCAGGTTTAAAGGGCAAGTTTGAGTTGCAGAAAGGTAAGTGGGGTTTGCTCTCAAAGTCTGCATAAATCACCACAAATGGCCTCCTTTGTGGTGATAAAACATGAAACACATGCATAATTTCAGTGCATAGTTAATACTGGACTGGGCTTAACAGTTAGCATTTGGTTAGTGAAATTGGGCTTTGGTGTGAAATCATTAATTTAGTGTGCATTTAATAAAACAAATAACAGCAAAACTGCAAGCTCCATCTATATTTATAAATCACCTTCAATAATACCATGCTCCCCTGAGCCACTAAACACAGCGATTACAGAAGAATATTTAAACTTAATGTGGAAGGATAGTATAACTAATGAAAACCTGAAGCTGTGGCCAGAAGTTTGTAGGAAGGGAATATTTGTATTGGCCCCCTACCCACCTCCCTCGCCCTGCTTGGCAACTATTCCCTGTGGTCGAGACTGGGTCCATCTAATGCTGAAGATGTGTAGCTGGAGCAGATCTCCATGAATCCTGGCATCTGCTGCTCCAGTTGCTGTGAGGCTGCCCCCAGACTGTTCAAGGCAACAGGGGCATTGGGGCAAACACTGCTGCAGCTGGCTGGCAGCCTCGATTCTTTGCCTGCGGCCTCTACCCGTCCCCATTCGCCGGGTCTGGATGCGCCAGATCAGTCTTGGAGTAGGTCAGCAAGGCTTCTGCACAATACAGGCCCCATTCTCAGATCATCTAAAACAGACCTGGGCTGTTCGCAACACTAGAGCAGAGATTTGTTCACACTGTGAGGCAATTTAATATTTTTTTAACTGTCCCGGGCCTTCTAATCTGCAGGTCTACAATCCCCATTGAAGATAGACACAAAAAGCTGGAGTAACTTACAGGCAGCAACTCAGGAGAGGAGGAATGGGTGATGTTTCAGGGTCGAGACCCTTCTTCAGACTGATGTCAGGGGAGAGGGAGATACATAGATAAGGAAGGGTGAAGGTGGGAAAACAGGGCAAAGGGAAAGGAGATCAAGAAAAATGTAGAATAGATTATTGTTAACTGGGAGAAGGTAACAACAAAGCAGAGATAAAATGTAGTCGGAGACAGTAAGACAGGTCGGAGAACTGGGAAGGGGGAGGGATGGAGAGAGAGGGAAAGCAAGGGTTACCTGAACTTAGAAAAGTCAATGTTCATACCGCTGAGGTGTAAGCTGCCCTAGCGAAATATGAGGTGCTATTCCCGCAATTTGTTCTGGGCCTCACTGCCATTGAAGGTAATGGACTCTCAAATCCAAGGCATGACTGAGAGGTGAGTCTCCAATAGAAAGTTGCGCTCCTTGTTAGTCTGAAGAAGGATCCTGACCTGAAATGTCACCTGTCCACGTTCTCCAGAGATGCTGCCTGACCTGCTGAGTCACTTGAGCACTTTGTGTCTTTTTTAGTAAACCAGCATTTGCAGTTCCTTGTTTCTGCTCCATGTGGGTCCATTGACATGACAAAGTCACTGTTGGGAGGCAACTTCTCACCCAGAACTTCAATCCAAGACCTGATTCTGATCCACCAACGCAAGCTAGCAAGATTTTCCCATTTGCTTCAAGTTGAATGTAATCATGTATAGTCTTTCCCCTGACTGGGCAGCACGCAACAAAAAGCTTTCCACTCTACCTTGGTGCACGTGACAATAAACTAAAATAAACTGAACTAAATGACCAATAGATGGCTGGAGTAGTTGATGTGGTGTGATGGATAAACCACCCTTTGCCATCAACATTTGAGTCACCAATACCCAGAATGTGCACCACCAGATTCAGGGATGGTGTCTTCCGAGCTATTATCAGGCAACTGAATCATCCCACCACAACCAGAGAGCAGTGTTGAACTATAATCTATCTCTGACTATCCTTGACCGGACATTGCTGGCTTTACCCTGCGCTAAGCGTTATTCCCTTATCTCAGCTGCACGGAGGCAGAGAGGAAAGCTCTTCAGCGGGTAGTCCATAGAGCTCAGAGGACCATCGGAACACAGCTACCAGCCCTGGAGGGCATCTACAACACACGATGCCTCAGAAAAGCCACCAGCATCCACAAAGACTCTTCACACCCCTGCAACAGTCTGTACGAACTTCTACCATCGGGCAGACGATACAAGGCCTTCTATGCCCGCACCTCCAGACTCAGGAACAGCTTCATCCCCAGGGCCATAGCTGCTATGAACCGGTCCTGCTGAGCCGGATGGTCACATCGCAGTGATCCGGCACAGATCGACTTGCACTTTATTCTGTTTTAAAACTGTTCTCATTTGTTTCATTGGGTTGTTTAAATTAATACTGACTAGCTAATTAATTTATTGCATCGTATGGGAGTTGCATTCCCAATCTCGTTGTACCCCTGTACAATGACAATAAAGATATATTGTATTGTATTGTATGTATCTATACACTGTAAATGGAGTGGTTGAAATCACGTATTGTCTTTCTGCTGACTGGGATAGCACACAACAACAAGCTTCTCACTGTACCTCGGTACACGTGACAATAAACGAAACTGAACATCTCAGGACGATTGACTAAACAAAATAAACACATAATTAACTTAAAGAATTTGGTTACTTTGAACGTACACTGGCAGAGACGTTCTCAATCCTAGTACATCTGAAGGTTGACATGTGGTGCCTGCATAGTGATGAGCTTACAATCAACGGCCCACTGCACCAGTGAGGGTCTGGTATGTCTGCAAAACCACATGATAGCTCCACCTGGTGCTCAAACATTGACAGCGATATACAGCACAAGTCTTGGCCCACCGAGTCTGCACTGACCATCATTCACACATTTGTACATAAAACTACCCTAACCTAATTTACCCTTCCCATCAACTGCTTTCAAATTCTAACACTTGCTTACACACCAGGAGTAAATTATCAAATTAACCATCAAGAAAACTGTAATGTCTTTAATAAGAGAACATCAGTGCTTTAGTGAATGGAAAAGCACGGGTTTTCACAAATATTACCAGTCTGGAAGGATCCTCATCCAAACGTTGCAGCGATTTATTCAGCCACTGAAAATAAAGTACCTACCCTACCCTGAGGTTGCAGGTGGAGTCAAAGAGTCAAACAGCACGGAAAAAGGCCTTTTGGCAAAACTCATTTATGCCGTCTGAGATGCCCCTTTCAAGCTGGCAACAATAGACAATAGACAATAGGTGCAGGAGTAGGCCATTCGGCCCTTCGAGCCAGCACCGCCATTCAATGTGATCATGGCTGATCATTCTCAATCAGTACCCCGTTCCTGCTTTCTCCCCATACCCCCTGACTCCGCTATCCTTAAGAGCTCTATCTAGCTCTCTCTTGGATGTGTTCAGAGAATTGGCCTCCACTGCCCTCTGAGGCAGAGAATTCCACAGATTCACAACTCTCTGACTAAAAAAGTTTTTCCTCATCTCTGTTCTAAATGGCCTACCCCTTATTCTTAAACTGTGGCCCCTGGTTCTGGACTCCCCCAACATTGGGAACATATTTCCTGCCTCTAACATGTCCAACCCCTTAATAATCTTATACGTTTCGATAAGATCCCTTCTCATCCTTCTAAATTCCAGTGTAAACAAACCTAGTCGCTCCAGTCTTTCAACATATGACAGTCCCGCCATTCCGGGAATTAACCTAGTAAACCTACGCAGTACTCCAGGTGCGGTCTCACTAGGGCCCTGTACAACTGCAGAAGGACCTCTTTGCTCCTATACTCAACTCCTCTTGTTATGAAGGCCAACATTCCATTGGCTTTTTTCACTGCCTGCTGTACCTGCATGCTTCCTTTCAGTGACTGATGCACTAAGACACCCAGATCACGTTGTACGTCCCCTTCGCCTAACTTGACACGATTCAAATAATATGGATAGTAACCTCCGATGCTATCTGTGTGGAGTTTGCCCGTTATCTCTGTGGCCACGTGAGTTATCCCCGGGTGCTCCAGTTTGGCCTCTGTAAATTGCCCCCCAGTGTGTAGGGAGTGGATGAAAAAGTGGGATAACATAGCACTAGTGTGAACGGGTGAACGATGGTCAGCAAGGACTACACCGGCCAAAGGGCCTATTTCCATGCTCTTATCTTTGAATTAAATTAATTTGCTGGCCCATATCGCTTTAAACTTTCCCAATCCATGTAGCTGTCCAAATGCCTTTTAAATGTTGTCATTGTACCTCTATCAACGACCACCTCATAGCTCGTTCCATCTACCCACCCCCCCACTGTGCGAAAACGTTGCTCCCAGAATCTGATGAAATCCTTTCCCCTTTCACGTTAAACATATGCCCTGTGGTTATTATTGCCCTGCCCTGGGGAAAAGACAGGATAAAGTGCATTCATCTTATCTATACCCCCGATGATTTATACACCTTCCATTAGATCACTTCTCAGCCTCCTGTTCTGTAAAGTGCTCCTAGCCTGCCCAACCTCTCCCTGTGGGTCAGGCCCTTGAGTCTTGTCAACATCCTCTGAAATCTTCTCTGCAGCTTTTCAAACTTAACACAATGTGTAACATTATCAACTACTAGACCAAGTGGACCCGTTGGTCCCAAACCTATCCTGCATTGTTGCAGCACCCTCTTCCCCCCCTCCCCCTCCCTCCCCCCTCCCTCCCCTCCTTCCCCTACCCCCTCCCTTTCCCCCTCACCCCTCCAGCCTCTCCCCTCCCCCTCCCTCCCCATCTCCCCTCCCCCCCAGCCCCCTCCCTCTCTCCTCCTCCCCTACCTCCACCCCCTCCCCACCCCCTCCCCCTTCCCCATCCCCCCCACAACATCCCCCTCAACCCCCCTCAGACCTCCCCCCCTTCCCCCCTCCCTCTCTCCCTCCCCCTCCCTCCCTCAGAGATAGATTTAAACATTAAAGTGTAAATAACTGTGAAAATATAACACCGATTTCAATGAAACTTCTTCCATTAGCACCAAAGGGACGATGGTGAGTTAGGTAGTCACAAGTCCCCAATCCAAAAAACTCTACCACCCCTACTATGAAACCAATTTTGAATTCAGTTGATTGATTGATTGACAGATACAGCATGGAGACAGGCTGTTCGGTCCACTAAGTCCACACCTACCATCATTTAGCCATTCACCCTAGTTCCAAGTTATCGCACTTAGTCCTTCACTCCCTATACACTCGGGGCAATTTACAGAGGCCAATTAACTTACCAACTCGTAAATTTTGGGGATGTGGGAGGAAGCCGGAGCACTCAGAGGAAAGCCATACACTCACAGAGAGAACATGCAAACTCCACACAGACAGCACCTGAGGTCAGAATCGAACCCAGGTCTCTGGAGCTGTGAGGCAGCTGCTCTACCAGCTGCGCCTCTGTATCTTTAGATCCAATGCGATCTAAATTTCCAGAGCAGCCGAATATACGGAAGCTTATCAAAGGGTTCGCTGACGTCCAAGTGGTCTACGACTTTGACCCTGCCCTCAACAATCTTCTTGGTTACTTCGTCAAAAAACTAATTCAGATTCCCGAGACACAATCTGCCTCACCCAAAACCATGCTATCTCTCCCTAATCAGCCTGGCTTTCTAAATCCCTCAGAATTCTCTCAATTAACATTTCTACCAAAGATGTTAAGCTTACTGCTCTATAGTTCCCAGTTTTTTGTTTGCAGCTCTTCTTAAATAGAAGTACAACATTAGCCACCCTCCAGTCTCCTGACACCTCATCCATGTCAAGTGATGATTCATGTATCTCAGCCAAGGCTCCAGCAATTTCTGCTCTAACATTAACACTTCTCTATAACCTTCAGCACGGGGCACTTCAAGGCTGTGAGCTCAGTCCCATTCTCTACTCATTCTATACCCATGACTGTGAATCCGGACACAGTTCCAACTCCATCTTTAAATTCACCGACGTACCATTGTTGTTGGATGAATTATGAGTAAAAATGAGTCAGACTATCAGAGAAGATCGATCATCTCCTTGAATGATGCCAGAATAACAACGTTGTTTTTGACGTAAGACCTAGGAAGCTGATTGTTGGCTTTAGGAGAGGAAGGCCAAGGATCTATGAACCTGAATTCATTGATGGGTCGACAGTGGAGAGAGTCAACAACTTCAAGTTTCTGGGAGTGCATTTCTCTGAAGATCTGTCGTGGGCCCAGCATATTGATGCAACCATAAAGGAAGCCCACAAAGATGTCTACTTCCTTAGAAGAATGACGAGATTTGGTATGTTGATGAATACTCTACTTCGAATATGGTAGAGAGCATATTGACTAGTTGGTAGACACAAAATGCTGGAGTAACACAGCGGGTCAGGCAGCATCTCAGGAGAAAAGGAATGGGTGACATTTCGGGTCGAGACCCTTCTTCAGACTGAAAAAGGGTCTTGACCCGAAACGTCACCCATTCCTTCCCTCCCGAGATGCTGCCTGACCCGCTGAGTTACTCCAGCATTTTGTGTCTACCTTCGATTTGAACCAGCATCTGCAGTTATTTTCCTACACATATTGACTGGTTGTATCACAGCCTAGTTTGGCAAGTCAAATGCCAAGGAATAAAGAAGATTACAAAAAGTGGTGAACATTGCCGATCAAAATTCTGGGTGCGTGACCTCCCAGCATTGAAGAGATTCAGCATCATGAAAGACCATCGTGGCCAAGCTCTCACTGTACTCTTGCCATCGTGAAGAAGGCACAGGAGTTCAAAATCAGTCATCAAGGTTCAGGTCTAGCTTCTTCCCAGCAACCATTAGGCTCTTGAACACTACAAATTCCGACTAAACCACAAACTACAAACTGTCTTGTTTGCACATGGGACTTTGGACTTTTGTTTTGCACGAATATTGCTTTTAAAAAAATGTATTGAACTTTTTTTGTTTATTGTGTTAGCTAGGAGTACTGTGTTTACAGACCTGTTATGCTGCTGCAAGTAAGAATTTCATTGTTTTGTTTTCGGTACATATGATAATGAAACCTTCTTAACTCTTAACTCTTTCCTCATTTTCTCAGTCCTATTAATTTTGAAGTGAGAAGCCCGCAAATGCTTCTCAATAATAGATGGTGCAAAAGCATTAAAGTCGACTTAAATCTCTTCAAGTCGTTCACCATTTTATAGAATACTTTCAATGCACAGTATCAAATTTAAAGAATTCTAGAAAGCACAGGAGGATTGCAAATTTATTGTAATTTAGTCGATCGAAATCTATCAGCAGCTTACTTTAGAGTAGTTTAATTTCGAACTGTAGCATGGAAACAAGCCCCTTCGTCCACCGTGTCCACGTTGACCATCGATCATAGACACAAAATGCTGGAGTAACTCAGCAGGACAGGCAACATCTCTGGAGAGAAGGAATGGGTCATGTTTCGGGTCGAGACCCTTCTTCAGACTGACCATCGTTAAGCCGCACACTAGTTCTACGTTACCCCAGTTTCGCAGCCTTTCCACGGGGGTCAATTTACAGAAGCCACCCAACCTAGAAACCACACATTATTGAAATGTGGGAGGAAAACAGAGCACCCGGAGAAAACCCAAGCGACCACTGGGAGAATGTACAAACTCCATACAGACAGCATCCGTAGTCAGGAACGAACCCGGGCCTCTGGCGCTGTAAGGCAGGAACTCTACCCTTGGGCCACTGTACCGCAGTGACAGTCTCCTCAAATAAAATTGGTTTGTGCTCTATTTTGTTGTGGTTCAGATGCGCAAGGTTAACAGCTTGTGTTGGCTGAAGGATGAACTGGTAACCTTATTGTGCCAATATCAATCCCTCAGCAGTATGTTCGCCACCACAAAAGCCTGCCAGCAATGTGTATGTCATGTTAGAGGCTATGTTGGAAACTATTCACCATCCACTGAGCACCAAAACAAAAGGATGACATTACTGAATTTTATGATCCGTGTAACACTAAACACTGAGATCAAAAGAATGAAAAATAAACAGGGCAAGCAATGAGAAGAACGTTGGTTAGAATTTGTGAATTCATTGTCAAGTCAGCCGAATGAAGGGAGAACAAAGAAGGAAAGTCAGAACATAAATTTCATTCAAATTCCGTGTTTTTAAATTTAAATTCAACATTTTTGAATTGTTGAGTTTTGGAGCAAGAACATTTATAGCGAGTGGTTATTAATTTACTAGCCTTAACTTTATCAGGTAGTTTCAGGGACAAGTAATGTCCAAATGCAGTAACTTCACGAAAGTCACTAGAAACTGATGCACGATGCCATTTGCACAATAGCTAAAACACTGCAAATTAACCAACGCAAATTAAGTGCGCTGCCATTCATAATTCACAGAGCATCCCCTCTTGTAGATTAAGAAAATACCTGCAGATGCTGGTACAAATCGAAGGTGTTTATTCAGAAAATGCTGGAGTAACTCAGCAGGTCAGGCAGCATCTCGGGAGAGAAGGAATGGGTGACGTTTCGGGTCGAGACCCTTCTGAAGAAACGTCACCCATTCCTTCTCTCCCGAGATGCTGCCTGACCTGCTGAGTTACTCCAGCATTTTGTGAATAAATACCCTCTTGTAGATTTGTGTATTCATAACAATTACCACCAATCACGTACAATTATTTTCTCACAACATTGTGCCCAATATCTTTGGCAATTCAAGAGCTGAGTTCTAGGGGACGCTTCATCAGAAAGTTCAATCAGAAGTCTTTAATAATTAGATCTGCTTATGTTGTTGCAATGTTGGTTTAATATTTATAATTTGTCATTGCCTTGGGGAGACAATGGTGGCTTTTTCCTGCTCTGATGTTCGATGTGCACATTTTGCCCAAAGACACAATTTACATGTTAGGATTTTCAAGAAACAAGCAGCTTGGTATTAATTCAGACATTCTCCAGGCCTTCCATCTTCTCTTTCATGTAGTGCACTGTCAGAAAGCAAATCAAACTTAACTGAGATGGGAGACCGAAGAATGTAAATGATCCAGAACCAAATACATTACTTTCCAGGTTATAATGAAGGGCTGAAGAATTTGTTTACTTGACCTTCAATCCATAAGGATCAGCCGGTGTGATCAGCAATCACGGAGAGCCGGTGAAAGATGTCTCACTGGCTTCACACTGCGCACACAAGCCTGGGTCAGAAAATGAATCTCTGATATCAAGCTAATCATCTGCACCAAGCGCTGAGGCCCAGCTCGACATCCTGCATTTCTTTCCCAATCACATAACTGAACTACAAAACCAGATTCACATAAATAATAAAGAAAGACGAGAAAGAATATTTTTACGTGTAAGGGTATGTATATTAGACTCCAAAGTTCACACATCTATAAACATCGACTTACACTCTCTTGGGTTCGACATCACAATATGCAGTCCAAAAAAAATGCCTTTGAACTGGGTAACAAGCACCAAAGGATTGATTCACGCCATGGTAATCTGGATTTACAGCAGTCACCCAGATCTTCACCTCTATAACTATAGCTGGGAACTGAATATTCAGGGGTACAAAACGTATCGAAAAGGCAGACAGGTGGGCAGAGGGGGTGGGGTCACTCTGTTGGTAAGGAATGATATTCACTCCCTTGCAAGGGGTGACATAGAATCAGGAAATGTAGAATCAGTATGGATAGAAATGAGGAATTGTAAGGGTAAAAAGACCCTAATGGGAGTTATCTACAGGCCCCCAAACAGTAGCCTCAACATAGGGTGCAAGTTGAATCAATAGCTAAAATTGGCATGTCGCAAATGTAATGCTACGGTGGTTATGGGAGATTTCAACATACAAGTAGACTGGGAAAATCAGGTTGGTAATGGACCCCAGGAAAGAGAGTTTGCGGAGTGCCTCCGAGATGGATTCTTAGAACAGCTTGTACTGGAGCCTACCAGGGAGAAGGCAATTCTGGACTTAGTGTTGTGTAATGAACCTGATCTGATAAGGGGACTCAAGGTAACAGCCATTAGCAGGCAGTGATCACGATATGATCAGTTTTACTCTACAAATTGAGAGGGAGTAGGGAAAATCGGAAGTGTCAGTATTGCAGTATAGCAAAGGGAATTACAGAGGCATGAGGCAGGAGCTGGCAAGAATTGACTGGAAGGAGGCCCATGCAGGGAAGATGGTGGAACAGCAATGGCAGGTATTCCTGGGAATAATGCAGAAGTTGCAGGATCAATTTATCCCAAAGAGGAGGAAAAATTCTAAGGGGAGTAAGAGGCACCCATGGCTGACAAGGGAAGTCAAGGACAGCATAAAAATAAAAGAGAAGAAGTACAACATAGCAAAGAAGAGTGGGAAGCCAGAGGATTGGGACTCTTTTAAAGAGCAACAGAAGATAACTAAAAGGGCAATACGAGGAGAAAAGATGAGGTATGAGGAGCCAATAATATAAACTAGCCAATAATATAAAGGAGGATAGTAAAAACTTTTTTAGGTATGTGACGAGGAAAACAATAGTCAAGGCAAATGTGGGTCCCTCGAAGACAGAAGCAGGGGAATTTATTATGGGGAACAAGGAAATGGCAGACGAGTTGAACCGGTACTTTGGATCTGTCTTCACTAAGGAAGATACAAACAATCTCCCAGATGTTCTAGTGGGCAGAGATCCTAGGGTGACGGAGGAACTGAAGGAAATCCACATTAGGCAGGAAATGGTGTTGGGTAGACTGATGGGACTGAAGGCTGATAAATCCCCAGGCCTGATGGTCTGCATCCCTGGGTAATTAAGGAGGTGGCTCTAGAAATTGTGGACGCATTGGTGATTATTTTCCAATATTCTATAGATTCAGGATCAGTTCCTGTGGATTGGTGGGTGGCTAATGTTATCCCACTTTTTAAGAAAGGAGGGAGAGAGAAAATGGGAAATAATAGACCAGTTAGTCTGACATCAGTGGTGGGGAAGATGCAGGAGTCAATTATAAAAGACAAAATAATGGAGCATTTGGATAACAGTAACAGGATCGTTCCGAGTCAGCATGGATTTACGAAGGGGAAATCATGCTTGACTAATCTTCTGGAATTTTTTGAGGATGTAACTAGGAAAATTGACAGGGGAGAGCCGGTGGATGTGGTGTACCTCGACTTTCAGAAAGCCTTTGACAAGGTCCCACATAGGAGATTGGTGGGCAAAATTAGAGCACATGGTATTGGAGGTAGGGTACTGACATGGATAGAAAATTGGTTGACAGATAGAAAGCAAAGAGTGGGGATTAATGGGTCCCTTTCAGAATGGCAGGCAGTGACTAGTGGGGTACCGCAAGGCTCGGTGCTGGGACCGCAGCTATTTACAATATACATTAATGACTTGGATGAAGGGATTAAAAGTACCATTAGCAAATTTGCAGATGATACAAAGCTGGGTGGTAGTGTGAACTGTGAGGAAGATGCTATGAGGTTGCAGGGTGACTTGGACAGGTTGTGTGAGTGGGCGAATGCATGGCAGATGCAGTTTAATATGGATAAGTGTGAGGTTATCTGAATGGTGTCAAGTTAGGAAAAGGGGATGTACAACGAGATCTGGGTGTCCTAGTGCATCAGTTACTGAAAGGAAGTATGCAGGTACAGCAGGCAGTGAAGAAAGCCAATGGAATGTTGTCCTTCATAACAAGAGGAGTTGAGCATAGGAGCAAAGAGGTCCTTCTGCAGTTATATAGGGCCCTAGTGAGACCGCACCTGGTGTACTGTGTGCAGTTTTGGTCTCCAAATTTGAGGAAGGATATTCTTGCTGTTGAGGGCGTGCAGTGTAGGTTCACTAGGTTAATTCCCGGAATGGCGGGACTGTCGTATGTTGAAAGACTGGAGTGACTATGCTTGTATATACTGGAATTTAGAAGGATGAGAGGGGATCTTATCGAAACATTTAAGATTATTAAGGAGTTGGACACTTTAGAGGCAGGTAACATGTTCCCAATGTTGGGGGAGTCCAGAACCAGGGGCCACCGTTTAAGAATAAGGGATAGGCCATTTGGAACAGAGATAAGGAAAAACTTTTTCAGTCAGAGAGTTGTAAATCTGTGGAATTCCCTTCCTCAGAAGGAAGTGGAGGCCAATTCTCTGAATGCATTCAAGAGAGAGCTAGATAGAGCTCTTAAGGATAGCGGAGTCAAGGGGTATGGGGAGAAGGCAGGAACGGGGTACTGATTGAGAATGATCAGCCATGATCACATTGAATGGTGGTGCTGGCTCGACGGGCCGAATGACCTACTCCTGCACCTATTGTCTATTAGATAGACACAAAATGCTGCAGTAACTCAGCGGGCCAGGCAGCATGGCTGGAGAGATGGAATGGGTGACATTTCGGGTCAAGACCCTTCTTCAAACTTCCCTCTATACTCATTGCTGGATGACTCATTGGAGTAGAAAGGCAATTTTTCAATCATCGCCCAAGGATCCTGAGGTGAATAAAACTGCCTTCATTGATTGTTGCGTGGTGCTTGTTTCTCTGGCACAGACCACAGACTGGTCGGGGAAAATCATTCATGACTCAGCATTGCATTTACTAATCTCCATCAGCCGTGCTGATTCACCTTCAGAGTCTGCAATAAGGGTGGCTTAATTTTCCTTTCCCCATTTTGGGAATGTTTTTGTTAACTGCACCAGGTAAGGTGGTAATGTTGAAAGGGGCAGCCTAGTTTAGTTTGGAGACACAGCGAAGAAACAGGCCCTTCGACCCACCGAGCCCATGCTGACCAGCGATGCCCGCACACTGACCCTATTCAACACACACTAGGAACATTTTACACTTACATCAAGCCAATTAACCTACAAACCTACGTGTCTTTGGAGTGTGTGAGGAAACCGAAGATCTCAGAAAAACTGGGAGAACGTACGAACTCCGTACAGCCAGCACCCATAGCCGGGATTAAACCCGGGTCTCCAGTGCTGTAAGCACTGTAAGGCAGCAAATCTACCGCTGCCCTGTAGAATGTATACTTTCCCTGAAACATGTGTTCAATTAAAGACAGTTTAAGCACAGCTCAGTCTTAACTCCAACATGTATTCCCAATCTTAGGTCTCTGAAATTTATTTTCCTCTGTTATTAGATTTTTCTAGAAGGTGGAAAGGTAAGGTAATAGGTAAGCCTATTTATGAATTTAGTATTTATTATTTACTAGTCTCCATTTTACATTGCATTTTTCTCCAAAGAAAATCTACAGCCATTCTCTTGGTAATGTCAAAATTTCAAAACTGATGCTCCCACAAACATGTAACAAATGCAAGCATACAAATGAAATAAAAACAGAAAATGTAAGAAATATTCAAATAGGGCTGACAGAGTGTGGAGAGAGAAGTGTTTCAATGACATTTTATTGGAGCCAGTGAAAGTTAATGCAAAATCATATTAAAAAATACAGTATAGGGTTTGGGGGAAGAGAGAATACCAGGGAAGAACTGTGATAGAATGCTGGACAGGAGAGATTGAAGAAACAATGCAATAACGCATGTAGGTGTGCAAGGTTTGGCCACTAATTCATACACATAAGCGCTGGCTTGGCGATCGTTTCGCTGAACACCTCCGCTCAGTCCGCCTAAACCTACCTGATCTCCCGGTTGCTAAACACTTTAACTCCCACTCCCATTCCCACACTGACCTTTCTGTCCTGGATCTCCTCCATTGTCAGAGTGAGGCCCAGCGCAAATTAGAGGAGCAGCACCTCATATTTCGCTTGGGCAGCTTACACCCCAGCAGTATGAACATTGACTTCTCTAACTTCAAGTAACCCTTGCTTTTCCTCTCTCTCCATCCCTCCCCTTCCCAGTTCTCTGGCCATTCTTCCTGTTTCTGACTACATTACATCGCTATTTGCTTTGTTGTTATCTCCTCCCAGCTAACAAAGATCTATTCTACATTTTCCTTGAACTTCATTCTCTTTGTCCTATTTTCACATCTTACACTTCCTTATCTGTGTATCTCCCTCTCCCCTGACATCAGTCGGAAGGGGCTCGACCTGAAACGCCACCCATTCCTTCTCTTCAGAGATATTGCCTGTTCCGCTGAGTTACTCAAGCTTTTTGTGTCTATCTTTGGTTTAAACCAGCATCTGCAGTTCCTTCAGACACACATAAAAACAGAAATATGCACAAACCGTGCAAATGTATATACACAGTCAAACATAAACAACCCTGCTCGTATACATAAATTGTATACAAATATATAACTGTACATGGTGGTGGCTCGTCGTAGACGTCGATAGCATGGTTGTGCAGTCTCCTGTCTTGTGGGATCGAGTTCGACTCGCGAGTCCGATGTGGGGGGATCATGTGGTGGCACATGAAGGGCGCTGTGGGGAAGATTGAGGGCTGCAGCCTTCCTCCTGCCTCTGGCACTAACGAGTCGCCTTTGGCGATAGTCTGCACATACTGTACATACCTACACACACACATACATTCCAATGCAATAATTCTGGGTTAAAGTATCAGCCACAGTCTAAGGAACAAAGTTTATGATGGGGACCAAAGGCAAAATGTTATGGTCCTCCCAAGATTCAGTCAAAGAAACCTTCTGATCATCGAGCATTGGCCGTTGGAAAGTTGATGATGACTCAAAGGCAGTGTGAGTTTGTTGATCCAAGGGACTCAGCATTGCGATGGAATCACTGCATGTTTTTCAATGAAGACTGCTTTTAAATAATGAGTCATAGAGCCCAAGAATGAATTCTTGCAAATGTCAGATCGAACACTGAGGAATGGAAAAATATGCCATTGCAGTTTATTTTCTAATGCCAACTTGATGGGGGGGGGGGGGGGGGTTGATGTGAAACTGGTGGGTCATAAAGAGAAACTGGAGAGGGGAAGCAAGGCCAATTATTTCAAAGACTTTATTCAGGTCAATAAATGTAAAATTGTCCCTTGTGTGTGCAGGATAATGTTAATGTGCAGGGATCGCTGCTCGGTGCGGATGGTGGGCTGAAGGGCCTGTTTCCGCGCTGTATCTCTAAACTAAACTAAACTAAACTAAATGGGGCCTTGTGGGCTGGGGGAAGGCCGAGGCTGCTATGCTATTCGAGACCATCAGCTTCCTCTTGTTGAAACCCGAGAGAATTTAGGATTGAGGTACCGAAGTTGGAAGATGTCTTTTCCATCCATGATGATCCCGGAAAAGTAAACCGAACTGACAAGGAAGGACCCAATTATGTTCTATGTGGTCCAGCTGTTAATTATTAAATCACTTGTTCCCTTATGTCCTCTGCAAGCTCACTTGCACAAACTACTGGGCCATTGCAAAAGAAACAGGGACTGTGTGGCCTTTTCGTATTGAACAAAATGTGTCGGTGATTGTCATGATAACACAATCTCCCATCATGGAGAGGAAACCTACTGTATTGCTATTTCATTTCACGAGAAATATGACAGGTTGGGGGAAGAGTTCATTACACTTCCCTCTGCCATTAACGAGCTTTGCACAAAATTAATCCTCACAACTTAAAATCAAGGTATGTCACAGATTATTAATAACTACATGATACTTGCTTGTTAATGGTGGCAGTTCCAAATAGAAGTGCTGATGTTTAGCTACTTCATTAGTAGTAAGTCTGGGACCTGCAGGCATGTGCTGCCAAAGCCCTAGACCCACCTGTCAGATTCGGAGTACGGAATCAATAAGATCACCTTGCTTCTAAGTCCTGCACCAAGACCTAGGTGAGGCAAAGTACTAACCTTTAATTTAATTTTTTTATTTTGGTTTTGTTAATGATTTTATTTTAAAAGATCAATGTCATTTACTTCATTTTTAATCATAACATCATAAGTGATAGGAGTAGAATTAGGCCATTTGGCCCATCAAGTCTACTACGCCATTCAATCTCTCTCTCCTAACCCCATTCTCTTGCCTTCTCCCCATAACCTCTAATAGTTTTTTAAATATCAGAGACATGTGAAAACCATAGCTACTGAAGCCAGGACTGCTGAGATCATTGGATGGAAGTGAGGGAGGAGGTATAAGGATAGGTGATACCTCCTGCAGTTGCAGGGAAAAGTACCTGAAAAGAGTGTGGTTTGGGTGAAAAGGGATCAGCGAACCAGGAAGTTACAGAAGGAGTGGTCTCTGTGGAAGGTGGAAAGGGGTGGAGATGGGAAGTTATGACTGGTCACATTGGAGATAATGTGTTGGGTGCAGTGAAAGGAGAGGACCTGGGGTATTCTATCCTTGTTCCATCTGGGGGGAGGGATGCAAAAGCAGAACTACAGGACACAGACAAGATGCGTTAAGCAATCTATCTATAACAACAGGGAGGGTAACCATGTTTACTTAAGAAAGAGGAGGTCTTGGATGTCCGAGAATCTAAACCCTCATCTTGGGAGCAGATGCAGGGGTGACAGAGAAATTGAGAGCAGGGGATACTGTCTTTTCAAGAGGCCGGGAGGGAAGAGGTGTGGTTCAGATACTGTGGGAGTCGGTAGGTTTGTAAAAATTAGGTATAGCGAGCAATTAACGTTAATGCAATGTTGACTTTCATTTCAATGGGTATGGAGAATGAAAGTGGAGTTGTTTTTTCTGTATTTCCAAGAGCATTAATGAGACTGTACATTGAGAACTATGTAAAGATTAATATCCATATTTGAGGAATTATGTACTTACATGGAGGTAACACAGACAAGGATCAGTTACTGATTCCTGAGATGAAGGGTTGAAATGCAAAGGAGGGTCAAGCAGGTTAGACTCACGCTCACTCACTCAAATTAAGAGGAATGAAAGACAACCTTATTCAATCATATAAGGTTCTGAGGGGCAAAGCCAGGATGAATGATTTCCCCCTCATCTAGAACCAAGGGAGACAACTTCACATTCAGGGGCCACCCATTTTAGACAGAGAGTGAGAAAATCTCTTAGGAATCTACCCTAGAGAAATTTCCAGTCGGAGTCCCTATCAGACAACAGATACATGTATGGGGAGAGAGCAGGAAAATAAAGCAGAGGCCAAGGATGGATCACCCATGGCAGAGCATGCTCTGGGGGCTGATTCCCCATTCCTGCTCCTGGTTTCTCTGTTTGCTTCACTCCCTCTACCCAGATATAGAGGAATGGCCAAATTAGGAGCAGAAGTAAGCCATGCAGTCCTTTGAGCCAAAGCCGCAATTTAATAAGTCCACAGCCGTTCGGCTTGTAGCTATAACTCCACATTCCCATCTATGTGTGGGAACCTCTCATCCCATGTTTACCAAGTCTCTATCTGCACCTGCCTTAGGAATATCCAGTGTGTAGGAAAGAACAGGAGATGATGGTTTAAATTGAAGGTAAACACAAAATGCTGGAGGAACTCAGCTGGAGGAACTCTTAATGATAGCAGTGGCAGGGGGTATGGGGAGAGGGCAGGAACGGGGTACTGATTGTGGATGATCAGCCATGATCACATTGAATGGCGGTGCTGCCTCGAAGGGCCGAATGACCTACTCCTGCACCTATTGTCTATTGTCTATTGACGGCCAGCATCTCTGGAGAGAAGGAATAGGTGACATTTTGGGTCAAGACCCTTCTTCAGACTGAAGGAGGGTCTTGACCCGAAACGTCACCCAGTCCTTCTCTCCAGTGATGCTGCCTGTCCCGCTGAGTTACTCCAACATTTTGTCTACCTTAGGAATATCCAGACTCTGCTTCCACAACCCTTCGAGGGAGAGGAATCAAAATCTCACTGCACTCAGAGACAAACTTCCTTCTCATCTAATTTTTAAACAGTGACCCCAAGTTTGAGTCATCCAGCATGGAAACAGACCCTTTGGCCCAACTCGTCCATGCCAACCAAGATGCCATGTCTAAGCTAGCCCAATTTGCCGGCGCTTGGCCTATATCTGTCTAAATCTCACATCCGTGTACCTGTCCAAATATCTTTCAAATGTTGTTATCGAAGTTAGACACAAAATGCTGGAGTAACTCAACGGGTCAGGCAGCATCTCTAGAGAGAAGGAATGGGTGACGTTTCGGGTCGAGACCCTTCGTCTGAGTACATGCTGCAACTACTTCATCTGGCAGCTCGTTCCATATACCCACCACCCTCTGTGTGGAAAAAGGCATCCCTGGGATCCCTTTTAATATTTCCCCTCTCACCTTAAACTTATGAATTCTAGTTCTTGATTGCCGTACCCTGGGGAAGAGAATTTGTGCAGTCACTCTATCTATTCCCCTCGTGATCATATACGGCTCATCCCCCTGTGCTCCAGAGATAAAAGTCCAAGCCTCCCCAATCTTTCCCCATAGCTCAAACCCTGAAGTCTCCTCTGCACTCTTTCCAGCTTAATAGCATTTCTTCCTACAGCAGATTGATTAAAATGGAACACAGTACTCCAAGTGCAACAATGCCAATGTTTTGTACAACTGTAACATAACGTTCCAACTTCTATACTCAATTCCCTGACTGATGAAGGTCAGCATGCTAATAGTCTTCTTCACCAGCAAAGCCATTTTCAGGGAACTACGTACTTATACACCATGCTACCTCTGCTCCACAACACTCCCCAGGGTCTTATAATTATTGTAAAAGTCCTATCCTGGTTTGACTTCCTTAAATGAAATAGCTACACTTACTGTATATGAATTAAACTCCATTAGCCATTCCTTGCCCACATGCCCAGCTGTTAAAGTTGCCACCGTAATTCTTGATAATAACCATCATTGTCTATGATACCACCTATGTTAGCGTCTTCTACAAACGCACAATTATGAAGTGTAAATTTGCATCCAAATTGTTGATATAGTTGACAAGGAGCGATGGCCCCAACACCGATCCCTGAGGCACACACCAGTCACAGACCTCCAGTTTGAAAAACAACCTTCCACCTTCACTCTCTGCTTCATTGCATGAAGCCAATTATGTATCCAATTAACTAGCTCTTCCTGCATTCCAAGCAGCCTACCATGCAGAACCAGATCAAAGGCATAGCTGAAGTTAACATAGACTACATCCCTCAACAATCTTCTTGGTCGCTTCTTCAAAACACTCAACTAAATCTGTGAGTCGAATCTCCCATGGCACAAAAACATGCTGACTATCGCTAATCAACGAGTGCCTTTCCAAATTAATATGTATCTTAATCTTCAGAATCCTCTCCTGTAACTTTCCTCCCACAGATATTAGACTTACTGGTCTTTAGAATCATAGTAATACGGCAAAGAAACAGGACCTTCGCCCAACTCGTTCATGGCAACCAAGATGTCCCATCTAAGCACGTCTCATTTGCCCGTATTTGCTCCATAACTCCCTCGAAATTACCTATCGATCTACCTGTCCAAGTATAGTTTAAAGGCTGTTGTAATACCTGCCTCAACTAACTCCACTGGCAGATTGTTCTAAATACCCACCACCTTCTGAGTGAAAAAGTTGCTCCTCAGGTTCGTATTAAATCTTGTCCCTCCCATCTTAAACCTCTCATCTCGGGTTCTTGATTCCCCTATCCCTGGATAAAAGACTTTGTCCTATCTATTCCCCTGCTGATTTTACACATCTCTAGTCATTTACCCCTCAGCTTTCTATGCTCAAAACAATAAAGCCTAGCCAGCCCAACCTTTTCCCTATAAATCAGGCACTCGAGTTCTGACAACATCCTCATAAATCTTCTCTGCATTCTTTCCAGCTTAATAATATTCTTCTCATAGCAATACGCCCCAAACTGAACACAATATTCCAAATGGGGCGTCACCAACATCTTGTACAACTGTAACATATTGTCTCACCTTCTGCACTCAATACGATGTATAAAAAGCCTTCTTTACCACTCCATCTACCTGTGATGCCATTTCAGAGAACTAAGTACCTGTTCTAGATCTTTCTGTTCTGCGACACACCCCTGATGTCTAGCATTCATTGTGAAGGTCCGGCCCGAGTATGACTTCCCAAAATGCAATGTGTCGCAAAATTCCATGCTTCTGCCTATTCTGTCAATTGAACATGCTGTCATTTACTTTTGTGGTGTATTCAAGTCGTCCAATTGCTTCACTACTGTATCGGATCCTGCCCCATAAGGCACAGAAGAGTACAGTACACAAACAAGCCCTTGGCACACAATGTACATTCCGAACCCAATGCCAGGTTAAACTAATCTTTGCTTGAACGCGATCAATTTTCTGCACACAGGGTATCTATCTTCCTAGCTGCAAGCAAATTAATGCTCCCATTTGCCTTCATCACCACACCTGGCAACACGTTCCAGGCACCCACCACTCCCTGTGTTAAAAACATGCCCCACACATCCTCTTAAACTTGACCCCTCTCATCTTGAAGCTATGCCCTCTAGTCTTTGGCATTTCCACGCTGGGGAAAAAGGTTCTAAATGTCTACCTTATCTATGCCTCCCATAATTATATACACATCTATCAGGTCTCCCTTCAACCTTCGACGTTCCAGAGAAACAATCCAAGTTTCTCCATCCTCTCCTTATAGCTAATGCCCTCGAGTCTTTTTCTGCACCCTCTCCAAAACCTCCACATCCTTCCTACAATGGGGCAACGTGAACTGCACACAATAGTCCAAATGCAGCCCAACCAAATCTAAAGAAGGGTCTCGACCCGAAACGTTACACATTCTTTCTCTCCAGAGATGCTGTCTGTCCCGCTGAGTTACCCCAGCATTTTGTGTCTATCTTCAGTTTAAACCAGCATCTGCTGTTCCTTCCTACATAATTCCCCAGCGAATTTTGTTATAGATGCTCCCACATGACAAAATGACCTGTTTACACCAACACGATCAAAAATCCTTGGTACCGTAAAAGTTGTAGTCCCATCATGAATCCTGTGGCAGGATCTCAGTGGAGGCCGCTGAGAATGAAAGGGGGACACAGCAGGGGGCCACCGGTGGCCATTTGTGGTGGCAGGGCTGGTTCACCGTTGTGAGCAGAAGGTCAGACTGTTTGATGAACCTTTTGTAACCTTGTTGGCTCCAGACTCTTGCGTACTGCCTAGGTGAGGTCTGCTGTTTTACATGGTTTTACAGGGTTGTTTGCAAAACAAAAGCATTTGCAAACAAAAGCAGGTACATGTGGCAATATAGTAACATTGAATCATCATTAAGGGTATTTAGTGTCTCTTGCCAACTGCAAGGGGACCAATTATACCTGTTCTACTGAACGGTGGTGCAGCGGTAAAGTTGCTACCTTGCAGCGAATGCAGCGCCAGAGACCTGGGTTCGATCTCAACTATGGGTGCTGTCTGTACAGAGTTTGTACGTTCTCCCCGTGACCTGACTGGGTTTTCTCCGAGATCTTCGGTTTCCTCCCACACTCCAATGACGTACCGGTATCTAGGTTAATTGGCTTGGTAAATGTAAAAATAGTCCCTAGTGTGTGTAGGATAGTGTTAATATGCGGGGATCGCTGGTCGGCGCAGACCCGGTTGGCCCAACGGGCCTGTTTCCATGCTGTATCTATAAACTAAACTAAACTAAAAGATAGACACAAAATGATGGAGTAACTCAGCGGGACAGGCAGCATCTCTGGATAGAAGGAATGGGTGACGTTTCGGGTAGAGACCCTTCTTCAGATGGTGAAAACCTGCATCTGCAGTTCCTTCTTACACATACCTGTTCTACTTGCTGTTAACCAGCCAATCCTTCGTCCATGTCAACATGTTATCTCCTACAGTACGAGTTTCTATTTTCCCCAATAAGGTTTGATGCAGCTCCATAGCTAGACCAGTAAATAAAGATAATTACCGTTATTTTATTTTTTAAGGAATGCTTATTTATTTTTGCTCTCCACTTTGCTGCTGTAACCCTGCAAATTTCCCCGTTGTGGGACAAATAAAGGATTTTTTTTTAAACGCCCTGTAGGAATGTGGGTATAGAACATCTGCTAGTTTCCCTGTATCCAGAGCACATTATGTTGTCAGAGAACTCCAATAAATTGATCAAACTTGAAATTCCTTCCATTAAATAACATTGACTTTGCCTTATCCTTTGCCTTATTGACTTTGTCTAAGTCCCCTCGGCCTTTCATCATATCTTCTACGATTTTCTAAATGACGGATGTTAAGGTAATTACCTGGTGTTTTCTTGCATTCTGTCCCCCTCCCTTTTTTAACAAAGTAACTACATCGGTTATTTCTAATCTAATGGAACTTTACTCAGACCTGGGCCCTTTTGGAGAATTAAATTTGTTTATTCCCTATAATGGGGTCTGGAAAAGCTGAGACCATGAGAAGCAACAGATAAATGGAAGTTCTGCATTTGATGTCCCCAATGTAGGGGGTAACCACGTTATAATTCTGCACCTTCTCCAAAGCCTCTACATCCTTCCAGTAATGTGACCAGAACCACACGCAATATTCTAAATGCATCCAAACCAAAATCTCATGGGGAAGCACCATGACTTCCTTACTCTTATACTCAATTCCCTGATCAATGAAAGCGAGCATATCATATGCACTCTTTATCACTCTCTCCAGTTATATTATCACTTTCATGGAGCTATGAACCTGGACCCCAAGATCCCTTTGCTCATCAGTACTGTTAAAGGTCTTTCCATCAACCATATACCTTCTCCTGAGATTTGACATCCCAAAAAGCAAAACCTCACACCTACTCAGATTGAACCTTATCTGCCACTTCTCTGCTCATTTCCGTAGTTGATCTATATCCTGCTGTCTACTTTGACAACCAACCAACTTCAGCTACTATGCCATTAACCTTCAGAAATGAGGACATTAGTCTGGAGAAGGGACTCGACCCGAAACGTCACCCATTCCTTCTCTCCTGAGATGCTGCCTGACCTGCTGAGTTACTCCAGCATTTTGTGATACCTTCAGAAATGAGGACATTACTGTGATAGGTGCAGCCAGAAGCTCAGTAACATTTGGTGAATGGCTCACTTCTCATATTAAAAAGCCTTCCGGCAAGGCATAGCTCTGGAGCTTGGTGGAATACTGTAATACTCATTTGCCTGGACAAGTGCAGCTCCAACACCCTCAAGAAACTCAACACTTCAGGATAAAGCAGCCTGTTCGACCAGCACCCAATCCGTCATCATAAACATTAATTCCCTCAACTCCCAGTGGACTGAAAAATGGTCAATGGTGCACAAGGTATTAGATTATTCTGACACCATCTCCCAAACGTTTAATCTCCACCAACTAGGGCAAAGATTTTGGACGCATGAGAACACCATCTCCTGCAGATGTCTTTTGGTTTAAGGTAGACACAAAATGCTGGATTAACTCAGCGGGACAGGCAACATCTCTGGAGAGAAGGAATGGGCGATGTTTCAGCTCGAGACCCTTTTTTAGTTTAGTATAGTTCAGAGATATACAGCTTGGAAAAAAGGCCCTTCGGCCCACCGAGACCATGGCGACCAGCGATCTCCATACACTAACACTATCCTACACACACTAGGGACAATTACATTTTTACCAAGCATACAGGTTTGTAGGTTAATTGGCTTGGTATAATTGTAAAATGTCCCTAGTGTGCAGGGATCACTGGTCGGCAAGGACTCGGTGGGCCAAAGAGCCTATTTCAGCACTGTATTTTTAAATTAATAAACTAAACTACTGTAAAATGCCCTTACTTAGAGTGGATGACACCCTGTACAAGATCCCTCATGATTCATTTAAGTCGCCACTCACTCTTCTAAACTCTAATGCATTCAAACCTAGCCTGTCCAGATTTTCCTCCTTTAACAAAGTATTCAGCCATTGGTCTGGTAAGTCAAGTTGATCATCATATACACAAATATGGTGAGGTACATGTACAATGAAAGCCTTCTTTTTGTCATTTTCCACGTCGTAAAATTCTTCCTTAAATAAGGAGACTAAAATTGTATACAATACCCCACATGTGGTCTTATCATTGCCCCACATAAATGAATTTTAGAACGGAGATGAGGAAGAACTTTTTCAGTCAGAGAGTGGTGAAGGTGTGGAATTCTCTGCCTCAGAAGGCAGTGGAGGCCAGTTCGTTGGATGCTTTCAAGAGAGAGCTGGATAGAGCTCTTAAGGATAGCGGAGTGAGGGGGTATGGGGAGAAGGCAGGAACGGGGTACTGATTGAGAGTGATCAGCCATGATCGCATTGAATGGCGGTGCTGGCTCGAAGGGCTGAATGGCCTACTCCTGCACCTATTGTCTATTGTCTATTGTCTATAAGAATAACCTCCCTGGGAAGCTGGAAAGGGTACAGAGATTTACGAGGATGTTCCAAAGTCTGGATTGTCTGAGCTATAGGGAGAGGTTGAGTAGGTTGGGACTCTATTCCTTGGATGGCAGGAAGATGAGGGGTGATCTTATAGAGGTATATAAAATCATGAGAGGAATAGATCGGGTAGATGCACAGAGTCTCTTGCCCAGAGTAGGTGAATCGAAGACCAGAGGACATCGGTTTAAGGTGAAGGGGAAAAGATTGAATAAGAATCTGAAGGTTAACTCAGGCAGGGACTATCTCAACATTTAAGAAACAGTTAGACAGATACATGGATAGAACAGGTTTGGAGGGATATGGACCAAACACAGGCAGGTGGGACTAGTGTAGCTGGGACATGTTGGGTAAGTTGTATCACTCTTCGACTCCCTGCTATTGTGTTCAATTCCCTTCGCAATAAATGATCAGCTTTCCTCATTACTTACAAGCAGAAGCTTTTTTTTCTAAATCATGCACTCAGTCAGGCATCTAGATCTGTCGATGTTTCAGAACCCTACAACGTCTCAGGATTTAGATAATATGTTCTTTAATTTCCCTGGCACATTGAGCAATTTTACATTTCCCTACATTCCTCTCTATTTGATCAATTACTTGATCTACACCCCTCTGTGGCCTCCTTAAATCCTCTTTACAACCCATTTTTGGTTGGAAATTCAGCAAAGTTAACAACCACATCCCTTGCTGCCTTCATATACCCCCCTTAGGTGATAAACAAATCTGTACATAGCACTGCAGTTACGCTCTTCCCTACTTTTATACTCAATCTCTTGGAATATTCCATCTGTTTGTTTTTTTTGTTACTTGCTTTACTTTCATATCTTTCTGTTTTCAATCGGTATGTCCAAGTCCCTCTGTACACCACCATTCTATCCTCTCTTCCCATAGAAGCAATTCCTCCTAGCGAGGTGGACAGGCGTACAATTCCCTACATTGTGCTCCAACTGCCAGAACTTTGCCGTTGGGCTCGAAGGGCCGAATGGCCTACTCCTGCACCTATTGTTTCACTTAAACTCCTCCCAATTTGCTTCTCAATTAACTTTGCGCTTTCAACAAATTTAGATACAATGCAAACAGTATCTATCCATGTCTATCTGACCCGCTGAGTTACTACAGCGTTTTGTGTCTGTCTATCTATGTCTATGTAACTGTAATTCTTTTTTGTGCACAATCCGCAGGCATTGCCAGTTTCATTTCACTGCACATCGTGTATGTATGTGTATGTGACAAATAAACTTGACTTGACTTGACTTGATCTACACGGTATGTACATGTCAGGATCTTGCCTATCGTACACATAGAGGCACAAGAAATTGCAGATACTGGAATCTTTGAGCAAAAGACTGAGTGCTGGAGGAACTCAGCATGTCAGGCAGCGTCTGTTTAGAATCCGTGGAGCATCTGAAGAAGGGTCTCAACCTGAAGTGTATGAGACAATAGACAATCGGTGCAGGAGTAGGCCATTCGGCCCTTCGAGCCGAATGCGCATCCCCTGCGGGCGAGCTGCCCGACTCGCTGGGTTCCTTCAGCACTTTGTGAATTGCAGTTGAACAAAAACAAAACCCGGCACATGCTTCGGGATCACGTGGATGAGGTGACTTCAGGCCTGTGACTGCCAACGATGTTTGGATGCTTGCCCTGAAAACGTCGTCACAAGACCACCATCTCTCCCCACAGCTCCACATCCTCCATTCTCCGCCAGTCGGCGAGTTACACAGATTCTTCAGCGCCCTGCTCAGTGTTGGGCGGCTTCTTCTCCCACAACCATCCGTACAACTGATGGAAAGGAAACCCACGGCAGAGAATGGCTCATTGAAGGGCAGCCCCTGTTTCCCTGGACCGTGGCCCCAGAGATCGATACATCAGTCCATGACCTGGACACCTTGGGGGCAATCCTGGCCAGATGTCCCCACTGCACTGGGAAGCATCGCCGACTCTATCTGACCGCCGTGGGGCCGGCTTCGGGTGTCTACCCAACAAAAGGATCTCGACCCGAAACGTCACCCATTCCTTCTCTCCAGAGATGCTGCCTGACCCGCTGAGTTACTCCAGCATTTTGTGAATAAACAGCTAACAAATGTTTGCTGCTTCCTTTAATCATCGTTACTTTTTTTGTTTTTGTTTTGCATATCTTTCATTCGTTGTTCTTTGTCCCTCTCCACATCACCGTCCATATCTCTCGTTTCCCTTATCCCCGTTGTTCTTTATCCCTCTCCACATCACCGTCCAGATCTCTCGTTTCCCTTATCCCCTGACCAGACTGAAGAAGGGTCTCGACCCCTGAAAACGTCACCCATTCCTTCTCTCCAGAGACGCCGCCTGTCCGGCTGAGTTACTCCAGCTTTTTGTTTTTGCTTCCACATCTCGGATCTCCTTCGTGGGAGGGAGGGCTCGCTTGTTTTGTGTGGGATTTGGAGGCGGGGAAAGGTGTGTGGGGGGGGGGGGGGGGGTAATAGAAACGAGATCCGCACATGCCCATCCTATCTTTCTCCAGTGGGGGCAGCTCCACACACGACACTTGGGCTCTGGCGGCATCGGAAGCAACAGTAGGAGGAGGTTGCGGAGTCAGGGCCGTGAGCTGGGGAACCTGCTGAGCGCTGCCAACTACTGCACGGGTTGACTTCTGCACCGAGACCACAGCGTCAAGGGACTAGTCGCCGTCAGGCATCACCCTCCCATACCCCCCACACCCCCCCATACCCCTCACACCCCCCCATACCGCCCTCACACCCCACACCACCACCACTCTCCAAACTCACCGGGTGCGGCTTTATTTATCCCTGGCAGCCCAAACTGGGAGAGGGGGGGGGGGTGTGTAAATGTACCGGGGCCAAAACTTAACCATTCGCTGCCGTTGAAGATTTTCTCTCTCCTTCCTTCTGCCCCCTCAACCTCTCTCTCTCCCTCTCCCCCTCTCTCTCCCTCTCTCTCTCTCTCCCCCCCCTCTCCCTCCTTCTCTCTCTCTCTCTCTCAGTGTTGCGCTGCGCGAAAGCTTCCCATTGCTGGCAAAGAGTGATGTTTGGAGAGGGAGGAGGGGAGGGCAACAGTTCGCTTCGCAGGTGCTCGCAGTCTCCGTCTGCTCCATGGGTCTGGCCAGGGCCGGGGCGACGACGGTGCGGCCGACATAGCGCGTCGGGGTCTGCGTACTGAGTGAGAGGCGACGGTGAGCCGCGGGCACCCGGCGGCGATGCTGAGGATGGGTAAGCGGCCATTCATTCACCCACCCTCCCGCATCCACTGCGGACCGCGGACCGCGCCGCCACAGTCACGGCCGCCGCCACCACCACCACCACAGTCACGGTCACGGTCGGCTCCGATGCCGCTTCAAGTTGCCCGCGATCACAATTCCCCGATCACTTTAAAGTTGCGGCAATCTTCCACCGCACGTCCGAGGGAAAGACACACTCACACACACGCACACACTCACACACACGCTCACATACACACACACTCACACACACACATACACGCACTCACGCACACTCACATACACACACACTCACACACACACACTCACGCACACATACACACACACTCACATACACGCACTCACACACACGCACACATACACGCTCACCCATACACACTCGCACACTCACATACACACACACTCACACACACTCACTCTCACATACACGCGCTCACACACACTCACATACACGCACTCACACACACGCACACATACACGCTCTCACTCACACACACGCGCTCACACACACACTCACACACAAACACACACACTCACAAACACACACACACACACACATACACACACTCACACACATACACACACTCACACACATACACACACACTCAAACACACTCACTCACACACGCACTCACACACGCATTTCAGGACGCCGCGGATGAAAACAAAATGCAAACGGCTGGTGTGAGGCTGCAAACACGCGATTCATTACAATAACTTTTCTCTCTCCCAGGTCTCGGGGTAATTGCACTACTAAGTGGTCGAGTTGCAGTGTTGGTGATGGCACCCACAGTCTTGTTGAGCCTCCTCTCCGGCGCCGAGCGAGCGTGCCCCAGTAATTGCAGGTGCCACGGTAAGATAGTGTACTGCGAATCGCTCAGCCTCCAGGAGATCCCCCCGAACATCTCCCCCGGCTCCCTGGGGCTCTCCCTACGTTACAACAGCCTGCAGACGCTGGAGCACAACCAGTTCGTGGGTCTCAACCAGCTGACCTGGCTGTACCTGGACCACAACTACATCGGCCTGGTCCACGAGCACGCCTTCAACGGCATCCGCAGGCTGAAGGAGTTGATCCTCAGCTCCAACAAGCTCACCGGCCTGTTCAACAACACCTTCCGCCCGGTCACCAACCTGCGCAACCTCGACCTCTCCTACAACCAGCTGCAGTCGCTGCAACCCGAGCAGTTCCGGGGGCTTCGCAAACTCCAGAGCTTGCACCTGAGGTCCAACAACCTGCGGACCGTGCCCGTCAGGATCTTCCAGGACTGCCGCAACCTGGAGTTCCTGGACATGGGCTACAACCGCATCCGGAGCCTGGCCCGCAACGCGTTCGCCGGCCTGGGCCGCCTGGTGGAACTGCACCTGGAGCACAACCAGTTCTCCAAGGTCAACCTCGCCCACTTCCCCCGCCTGGTCACCCTGCGCATCCTCTACCTGCAGTGGAACAAGATCAGCGTGGTCATCCAGGGCATGTCGTGGACCTGGAGCTCGCTGGAGAAACTCGACCTGTCCGGCAACGAGATCCAGGCCATTGGGCCCAACGTGTTCCAGTGCGTGCCCAACCTGAGCACGCTGCACCTGGACTCCAACAAGTTGACCACGGTCGGCCAGGAGATCCTGGAGTCCTGGATCTCCCTCAGCTCCGTCAGCCTCTCGGGGAACATGTGGGAATGCAACAGGAACATCTGCTCGCTGGTGAACTGGCTGAAGATGTTTAAGGGGAGGAGGGAGAACACAATGATCTGCGCGGGGCCAAAGCAACTGCAGGGAGAACAGGTGGTGGAGGCGATCGACAACTATAACATTTGCATTAAAACTGAAAGAGTCGCCACCCACGTGGTGCCGGAGCCCCCCAAACTCCAGGCCAAACCGACGTTTAAAACAAGGCTTCCAAAGGCCAACTCGGAGAGCAAAGGCCAAGCCCCAGTGCCCGCAGCCACCACTCCCCCACAACCCAGCGCCGACACTGAGGACATCGAGCCCGTCTCCTTTCACAAGATCATCGCGGGCAGCGTGGCCCTGTTCCTCTCCGTGCTACTCATCCTTCTGGTCATCTACGTGTCCTGGAAACGGTACCCGGCGAGTATAAAGCAGCTCCAGCAGCGCTCGCTGGGCCGAAGGCGACGCAAGAAGAGGCAGTCGCTGAGGCAAATGGTGCCCACTACCCAGGAATATTACGTTGATTATAAGCCTGCACACACCGAGGCCACGGAGATGCTGATGAACGGAACAGCCTCCTGCACCTTTAACAAATCTGGCTCCAGGGAATGCGAGGTATGAACTTCTCATAACCCACAAAACATGGGTTATAGAGGTAAACATGTGAACTGTGGCCGGTGGTCTTAAATGTTTGCCTGGGTGAGATTTGGCGGAATAGTTATTATTGATTGTACCCTGCATATAGTATATTATTCCAAGGTGCCCACATACCTACCAAAAGATCAGAGGTTTTTGTTTTTTTTTCATCAACAGCTATTGATGTTAATAAATGCATTCACCGAATTGTTTCTTTGCGGGAAATGTGTTACTGTTATGATCACAGTCGTGCCTTTTGTATAAAAAAAAAATCTCTTGTTTGCCACTATCTTGAAGTCGGCGTTGCATTCTTGCCAAGCTCCAAGCTGAGGCGTTAAAAACTTGTAGATTTGTACATTGCCGATCCTGCACGTTGCATTTAATTGATTTGATTGCTGGTGCGATTTCCGAAGCTCGGTCGTTGCCTTCTGAACTTTAATTTATGCACTACTGTTCCTGATTGCCGTGTTTCGTGGAGCGCTGCAGGTGATTGAATCTTGGTGGTGGCTGACACCCGGACACAAGGAGGTCTCCCTGACTCTAAGCCTTCAGAGTGCAGAGAGAAAGGCCATTGTCAGCAGATTGGACTCGATACTCATTGACCCATCTTGCTTGAATGCTAGAACAGACGTTTAAAACGGCAAGATGGTTCAATGGGATGGATTGGGACAAGTCATCGTGGACATGGGGCGGGGGTCATAATCATAATCATAACACTGAACATATGGGAGGTGGTCTTGGAACGGAGGGTGCTCGTCAAACTGCAGAGCATCCTGGACAATACAGCTCACATTGGTCAATCTGTGGAATACCTTCAGCAACAGACTGGTACCACCGACAGAACGCCACAGGAGATCCTTCTTCCCTGTGGCTATCAAACTGTACAACTCCTCCCCCTTCTGTCTTGGGGTAGACTGAGATTGACTCCCCTCCTCTCCCCAATCTTTGCACATCTCCAATCCTTTCCCACTCGTCACTTTAATTTAATGTTTCGTGTATTTTGTGTTTTACGACTGTTGGCAGACCAATGTCCCCTCCTGGGATAAATAAAGTTCTATCGTACCGTATCCATATCCATTTACCCGCATATCCATTTACCCATCTAAACGTCTCTTAAATGCCTCTACTGTATCTGCCTCCACCACTAGTCTCCGCGTCCCAGGCACTCGCCGTCCTCTGTGTAAAAACAAAACTTGCCCGGTACATCTCCTTTAAACTTTGCCCCTTTCACCTTTAAGCTATGCCCTCCAGCGTTTGATATTTCCATTCTGGGGGAAAAAAAGTTCTGAAAATTTAGATCTGAGCCTTCGGGAATATTATCAGGGAGCATTTTTCCCCCACTGAACGGTCTGAATCTGGGACTCTCCTCTAAGAGACTGTTGATGCTCAGGGTGAACTGCACCCGAGAAGGGTTCCTGTGAGCCGACAGTGTATTAATAGTGAGGAGCCTCAAAAGGCGGAATAGCAACCTCTTCTTCATTAATACCACCGAACAGCAGATATCTTGTATCCCTCGCCTCGCCACGAGGGAGTGCGCCGCGTTGCCTCAACTGAAGTATTTGAAGCAATATTAGCTTTCTTTTTTAATCCATAAAACACGATATCAACCGTGTGTGATGTGGCCGTGTTGTCGCGAATTATTTCAGGCAGTCAAGGGTGCTGAGAATAGGGTGGGATTTTCTATGGGGTCTACTGTTTGACATTAGCTGAGAAAAAAATATCAAAAGTGACAAAGCTTGTGGCTCTGAGTGAAGCCACTCACTTTTCACCCGGAGATTGTCATTTCGACGCCTGATTGCAAAAGCTAATCAAGTCCCGACCTCCTCCTTCCCGTCTCCTTCGCTTTACCTAGTTTGACTGTTTTATAATATGATGGTATTCTGAAAGACTTGTCAACGCAAGTTCAGCTTTATGTCGATTGAACGTAAGTTCAGTTTTATGTGGATTGAAGGCGAATTCAATTTTGCATAGTTCAAGTTCGCGTCATGTGCAGATTGAATATTTGAATTAGTAAGAGATTTTCTCGTAAATCCCCATGGATTTAACATCTCTCTATTATTGTAAAATGTTGCGAGGACGTTAAGACATTAGGACACCTGTATGAAATACTCCCGTCAGTGGCAGGACTTGCACGTTGCAGTTCTTGGTCCACGTACACGAGGTTCGTGAGCGGCAGGGGTTTGCCAAATGGGCGCGGTGCGTTGGGGCGGGGAGGGACGCATCTCCTGTAAACAGTGACTGTGCTGCCATCCCCTCCTCTGGCCATAAGAGCAACTCACACAACGAGGTCCTCCAACTCTTTTTTTTGTCCGTCCCGCTTCACTCCAGAAATTTGCTCCCGCTTCTATTCAATAAACAAATCTATTCCTATTCACCAACTCTCCCCCGGCTTAACCACCCTTCCACCCTTCACTTAAAATACATGTTCGAAGCCTCACCAGGGTGGAAGTGGAGGACTGGGGTTGGGGTCGCCCACGATAACCAACGAGCAGGGCTGGGAGACGGAGAGGGACACTTCCTTCCCGAAGTCCATTGATTTCAGCTGAAGGATCTCGACCCAAAACGTCATCCATTCCTTCTCTCCAGAGCTGCCTGTCCCGCTGAGTTACCCCAGCATTTTATGTCTATGGTTTAAACCAGCATCTGCAGCTCCTTCGTACAGATTTCAGCTGAAGCTTTGGTGCTGAAGGGAGGGGGGGATGAGGAAGTAAAATCAGGGTAGGTCGCAGACTACATCTCAAGCAAGACCTGACCGTTGACAAATCTAAATGCACAAAAATAAGCGTCTGCAAACGGAACTATTAAAGCAACTTGTACTTGTTTGTGAAAACTGAGAGTTTAATCATTTGTGCAGTTCTGTCTAACAAAAGGGTAATGGCACATATGAATGGTTTTACACAGTATGTGGAACAGGATCGATAAACTAAGGAGAAATAATTAAATACGCGAAGAAGGTATTTTAAATTCTGGCAGGCTAATGCAAAGAAAAATCTATCACACAAAGCCTTGTTCAGAGAGAGAGAGAGAGAGAGACTGTTAATTAACAGTGCACTGTTGCCTTTGCCAATTGTGCTCCATCAGTTTTATAGAGTCATCTCTCCAGTACTTTGTTGTATAGGTAACTAAGATACTGTTGGTTTTTAGGACTAAACGTGACTGTTATGCGCACAGAGTTGGCGTGCTGGCGAATGGAGGCTGGAACCCCATACACCAACACTTCCTTTATAAACACAATCAAAAGGACGTGCATAATGATCACTGTGACTTAGGATGCAAACGTTCAATTACAGTTTCATTCAACCTAGGCAGAAAGAAAAACCCAACTGGATCAATGACCAAAAGTCTCTGATCTAAAATGCTCTTTCTCTTTCCAGCGATGCTGCCTGGCCTTCTGATTGTTCACAGGATTTTGTGTTTTTATTTCGAATTTCCACCAAATGCACGATTTGTTTTACATCTGTGTAGTGTTGGATCACTAACTCCCTCATATCATTCTTTTTGCCAGTGATCTTTTAAATACTGGAGCGCAGGAGGCTGGTGGGTGATCTTATGGGAGTGTTTAAGATCATGAGGGGGATAGATAGGGTGAATGCACAGAGTTTAGTTATTTAGTTTAGCTTAGAGATGCAGCACGGAAACAGGCCCTTCGGCCCACCGATTCCACGTCGACCAGCGATCCCCGCACACGAATACTATCCTACACACACTAGGAACAATTTACCATTGTACCAAGCCAATTAACCTACAAACCTGTACGTCTTGAGTGTGGGAGGAAACCGGAGATCCTGGAGAAACCTCATGTAGGTCACCTAGAGGACGTACAAACATTGTATGGACAGCACCTGTAGTCAGGATTGAACCCGTGTCTCTGGCACTGTAAGGCAGCAACTCTACTGCTGCGCCACCGTGATGCCCTTTTACCCAGGGTAAGGGAATCAAGAACCAGTGCACATAGGTTTAAGATGAGAGGGGCAAGTTTGAATAGGAACCCGTGGGATAAATTTTCATTCAGAGGGTGGTACGTAAATGGAATGAGCTGCCGGAGAAGTTGGTTGAAGCAGACACTATAGCAGTGTTTAAAAGACGCTTGAAAAGGTACATGGATAGGAAGCAGTTAGATGGAAATGGGTCAGACATAGGCAAATGGGACTGGCTTAGATAGGGCATCTTGATTGGAATGGGAGAGTTAGGTCAAGGGACTGTTTCCATGCTGCATGTCTCTAATAATCTATAACTCGATTACTTCGATAGAACAATAAACCCGTTTTTCTGCATGTGGCACATTTAAGTTCATAAGTTATAGGAGCAGAATTAGGCCATTCGGCCCATCAAGTCTACTCCACCATTGTAAGCTTAATAAAGAAAATACATTCTAGAAATACCCAGCGGATCAGGCAGCATCTGTATCCAGAGAAACATTTTATGTCCTGGACCTGACATCACAAAACTGACTGGGCTACTTTACTCTCTCCAAATGTGCTGCTTGGCCTGCTCAGTACTCACACCATTTTCTGTTTTTATTTCAGACGTCCAGCATTACATTAATGCTGTGGCAAACACACTGCACCCTGCACTGATGGACAAGAGTCATATTTATTTCAAGCAGCATCAGGTTTCCATTTCACTTCCACCTCCTGAAGATAGATGCAAGGGCAGTGATACAGTGCCACTCAGGTCAATAGGCGTTACTGCATTCGCCTACACTTCACCGATTAATACTATTCTATTCACTTGCTTCATTTTTATCATTGCAACTGGATATAAGAATTGTAAATATGTATGTTTGAGTATGAATACATTTTTTCCATGCAGTTTATGCACAGCATCTGCAACCCTAATATCACCATTCATCACAACGCTGTACACAAGTCTTCTTCTACTCTCATTGCTTCTCACTCTGCCCTCAAGCATTCCTTTGTTCCTTGCACAGCAAATGTAAGCATTAATACACTGCTAAAATGTTTTGCTGCTCTCTGCTTGTTACTCCCAGTTTCTCGGGAATAAACTCCCCTGTAACTCTTGTTTTTAACCTGCTGCTGTTTGATAGAAATCTTTACCAGTCCATCACCCTTTAGCTGAATCCCAGATGGCTGTGTGCTCCTTGCCCGATGGTGGAGTGGAGAGGGTTAAGTGCACAGCCACAGGGATTACTCGAGGAATTAGAAGCAGATCTAAAGACTGAAGGAAGACTTTGCGCCGGTATTTAAAATGCTGAGCATATTTCATGTAAATGTAAACAACCTATACCCATTTAGATTGTGAGCACGGAAGGTGAGCCATGGATTTCAAATGAACAAAATTCATAGCGGTTATCTTCCTTACCTCTCAGATTACATTTTTTTTGTCTCAGGCTAAAGTATTTGCTTTCTTCATCAGTCACAGTTCCATGAAACTTGCAAAATATTGCCAACTTGGTTTTTTTGTTCCAAATTTTCTCTTTCCTGGAAACCCATTAAATGAAGGGAGCTTGATAATGCCATTGACACAATGCCAGCAGGCATTATGGAACACGTTCTGTGCTGGGACAGAGAACTGTCGGCTTCATCCAAGCTTCTGATCAGTGTTCCTGGCAGGGAGAGGCTGCCACTGGTAATGTCGCTTCATAAATTGAATCCTCATGGATTCACAGCGCCCACAAAGAGGTCATTGACTCACGATTCTTTTCCTCACAGTTCTCCGTTAGTTTACTCCTCTGCTCTTTTCCCAGAGCCGTGTAAATTTCCCCTCTTCAACTTTTTATCCAATTACTTTTGGAAATGTACCTGATTCCATCACCCTTCCTGGTGGTGCCTTTTTGAAGCAGGTTTCTGCAGAAAATAATTTCTCATTATCTCCCCAACAAATCTGCAAATCACTCACAATATTTCAAAGCACACGTTGTCATTGGCTTTTGTGCTTTCGACCTGGGAATGCTCCGAGCTGTTACTAAGTGCCTCAATTTGACATTCCAACAAAGTCAAAGCGAAAAAAAGGTGACCAAAATATTCATGAAATTCTGCTGTATTGTTTATTTTAAGCTACAGGGTGACTGTCCGTAATTTGCATAAGAGAAAGATCACTGTTTTATGCATGAACCATAGAGAAAGTATATGTAAGACAGTGAATAGGATGAAATTATTATTGATTAATCAGGTTTCCAACTCGTGGGGAATTCAACACAATGTTTTAACAGCCAAAGTATCTCCACCTATCTGCAGAATTTCTAAGTGACAAAAAAAGGACATGTCCCCTTTCTCCAGGTGACATTTTCCTCTTGCCCTGACAGCGAATGCATATACATATTTTAGCGGATGCATATTTAATTTTTTTTTCAATATTTCCTCAAGACACAGAAAGGAACCATTTCATCCATCAAGCCTGTGCCAGCTCTCAGTGCAATCCAAACAATTCCATTCCCTCACTAATTTCTCTGCAACCTTTTTTCTTACAAGTGGCCATCAACACCCTGATTTCCTGCCACCCATCGCATTGCAGTTCACAGAAACCAATTATTCTGTCAACCAGCATGTCTTTGGGATTTGGAAGGAAAGCCACGCAGTCACAAGGAAAACCAGCAGACTTCACATAAACGGCACCAGAGATTAGGGTGGAACTGCAACCTGCTGTGCCACGGTGCTGCCCTCCAAAGTCCATTCCTTTTAGTCAGCAAAAATCATGTGGGTTTACTATCATAAGCGTCGAGTTCAGTGCCTCCAGGAAGAGCATTTCCTATATGTGCTCTGATGGTGGGGAGCTGCTGTGACTTTGCAATCCATGCTGAACTCTCATCAGCAGCTCAGCAGTTGACCAAAGGCTAGCAAGTCTTCCAAACTTGTTGGATCTGCACAGGGAAATGACAGTAGTTACAGTGCATTCAGAAAGTATTCAGACCCCTTCACTTTTTCCACATTTTGTTACGTTACAGCCTTATTTTAAAATGGATTAAAAAAAAAAAATTAATCATCAATCTACACACAATACCCCATAATAAAAAAGCGAAAACAGGTGTTTAGAATTTTTTGCAAAGTAATTAAAAAGAAATAACTGAAATATCGCATTTACATAAGTATTCAGACCCTTTACTCAGTACTTTGTTGAGGCACCTTTGACAGCGATTACAGACTCAAGTCTTCTTGGGTATGACGCTACAAGCTTGGCACACCTGTATTTGGGTAATTTCTCCCATTCTTCTCTGCAGATCCTCTCAAGCTCTGTCAGGTTGGATGGGGAGTGCCGAAGCACAGCTATTTTCAGGTCTTCCAGAGATGTTCGATTGGGTTCAAGTCCAGGCTCTGGCTGAGCCACTCAAGGACATTCACAGACTTGGCACGAAGCCAATCCTGCGTTGTCTTGGCTTTGTGCTTAGGGTCGTTGGCCTGTTGGAAGGTGAACCTCCGCCTCAGTCTGAGGTCCAGAATGCTCTGGAGCAGGTTTTCATCAAGGATCTCTCTGTACTTTGCTCCGTTCATCTTTCCCTCGATCCTGACTAGTCTCCCAGTTCCTGCCACTGAAAAACATCCCCACAGCATGATGCTGCCACCACCATGCTTCACCGTAGGTATGGTATTAGCCAGGTGATGAGCGGTGCCACTTGGCATTCAGACCAAAGAATTCAATCTTGGTTTCATCAGACCAAAGAATCTTATTTCTCATGGTCTGAGAGTCCTTTAGGTGCCTTTTGGCAAACTCCAAGCAGGCTGTCATGTGCCTTTTACTGATGAGTGGCTTCCGTCTGGCCACTCTACCATAAAGGCCTGATTGGTGGAGTGCTGCAGATATACTTTCAATCTGGAAGGTTCTCCCCTTGTCACAGAGGAACTCTGGAGCTCTGTCAGAGTGACCATCGGGTTCTTGGTCACCTCCCTGACCAAGGCCCTTCTCCCCCGGTTGCTCAGTTTGGCCAGCTCTATGAAGAGTCCTGGTGGTTCCAAAGTTCTTCCATTTAAGAATGATGGAGGCCACTGTGCCCTTCAGGATTAACATAAACTCAATTTTGATTGTCATAGCAAAGGATCTGAATACTTATGTAAATGTGATATTTCAGTTATTTCTTTTCAATTACTTTGCAAAAAAATTTAAACACCTGTTTTCACTTTTTTATTATGGGGTATGGTGTGTAAATTGATGATTAAAAAAAAGAATTTAATCCATTTTAAAATAAGGCTGTCACATAACAAAATGTGGAAAAAGTGAAGGGGTCTGAATACTTTCTGAGTGCACTGTATGTGAGAAAAGTTGAGCATTTCCCGATGAAATTGGCTAACATTTCCTGAGAGGTGCAGGGGTAGGTTATTCTGTCTGGGCTCATAAGCTATTTAAACAGCCCTCGGGTATCCTGTATCCCACCTTCATTCTCTCACCTTTGAGCCACTTCTGTTGCTCCCAGTTAAAATCTGTTTGCTTCAACTTTAGTTTTCACCATTATACTGACCAAGCAACTGGAGCTCTTGGGAAAACGACTCCATAATTCACCTGTCCTTCGTGTGGAAACTATAATCCTAATAATGCTCCTGGCTTTATTTTTACAATTCCGCAATCTTATTCTGGATTTCCCCTTCGGGGGAAATAGTTCTTTAAATCATTTGATTAGATCTCGCACACAATTTTAAACTCCAGCTTATGTAAGCTGCCCTCATTATTTATATTCCTATTGTCACATTAAGCTAAATTGTATGCTCTCCAATGCCAATATATCCGTCCTGTGATGCAGTTTCTAAAGCTGTGTACAGTACTCCAGAAGTGGTTTATCCGAAGCTCTCTACTGCTAAAGAATAACTTGATCCTCTTGAAATTCCAACTTGCTTCAAAGAAAGACTAAAATTCCATTCTCTGTTTTTAGTTATTTTCTTTGCCAGAACATGGGCGGCAGAATTAGGGTGGCGCAGTGGCACAGCGGTAGAGTTGCTGACTTACAGCGCCCGAGACCCGGGTTCGATCCTGGCTATGGGTGCTGCCTGTATGGAGTTTGTACGTTCTCCCTGTGACCGCCTGGGTTTCCTCTGTGTGCTCCTGTTTCCTCCTACATTCCAAAGACATGCAGGTTTGTAGGGTAATTGGCTTCTGTAAATTGTCGCCCGTGTGTAGGATAAAACTAGTGTGTGGGTGATCATTGGTCAATGCAGACTAAGTGGGTTGAAGGGCCGGTTTCCACGCTATATCTCTAAACTAAACTAAACACTAGCAATTAATGATTTATTTCTTAAGGCGCCTAAAACCCTCTGCTTCCTTGTAATAACACGTATCTCAGCATTTAGAAAATATTGCACCGTTTTCTCAGATCCAAAGTTGATAACCGCACACATCTCAATTTCAAATTCCACCTGCCACAGCTCTCATGTTTATTTGAGAGAGAATGGCATTTATTTGGCAACTTTTGTGAGCTTGGGACATTTAATTGTCTTCAAATGGCACAAGTGCTTTTTTAAAATGTAATTACTGTTATAGTGAAGGGAACATACCTATCTATTTTTCATTATAACGTCTATTGCCTAATGTCTACGCAGCTGCTTCTACTAACTTTTGGTGTCATCTGCAAATATGAGATGCTGCTCTCTCTAGCTTGGAAAGTCAGCCATGCAGCACTGTTGTTTTGGCATTATATACATTTTAAAGTATGTTGGATGCAAGAAAGCCCGATACGAACAGTGTCATTGTGTGTCTTCCGAAGGTTTGTCAGGGGACTTCCTGGCATGAGTCACACTTGCACATTTGAAATGCTTTTGGAATTGGATGCATTTCAAATGAAGTTTTTGCCTGCTCAAACCTCTCTTTGGAACATTGTGAATGGCTTGAGTTCACATCAAATGGTTTTAGGCACTCCAAGGAGAACCATGTGATTTTAGTGTAGTGACAGGCTAGGACACCTCTGAGCCCCTACATATGTCTCTGGAACATCTCCCATCAACTATGGTACGTCCACCTTCACCCAAATACATGCTGCAAGGCTGACTGGCTGCTGTGAATTGTCCCTCATAGAAACATAGAAAATAGGTGCAGGAGTAGGCCATTTGGCCCTTTGAGCCAGCACCGCCATTCAATATGATCATGGCTGATCATCCAAAATCAATACCTCATTCCTGCTTTTTCCCCCATATCCCTTGATTCAATTAGCCCTAAGAGCTAAATCTAACTCTCTTGAATACATCCAGTGAATTGGCCTTCACAGCCGTCTGTGGCAGAGAATTCCACAGATTTACAACTCTCTGGGGGAAAAAGCAGGAACGGGGTACTGATTTTGGATGATCAGCCATGATCATGTTTAATGGCGGTGCTGGCTCGAAGGGCCGAATGGCCTACTCCTGCACCTATTTTCTACGTTTCTATGTGAAATAGTTTTTCCTCATCTCAGTCCTAAATGGCCTACCCCGTATTCTTAAACCGTGACCGCTGGTTCTAGACTCCCCCAACATGGGGAACATTTTTCCTGCATCTAGACCGTCCAATCCCTTAAGAATTTTATATGTTTCTTATAAGATCCCCTCTCATCCTTCTAAATTCCAGTGAATATTCCAGAGCTTGACACTGTTCTCTGGAAATCCTGGGCCATTGTGGTTTAAAAGTGAAAACTGCAAACAAGAAGCCATTCCCATGGTATGTTATTTAGTGAAGTAACTTCTTCAGGCTGGTTCAACAAATCCTACGGACTGCTACTAGTAACTCAGTGAATACCACTGATTAGCAACTACTGTTGTCAATATGAACTCTTAAACTATTGTGAAAAAATTACTGAGTTAGTTAAGGGAACTGTGTTTATGTTTTGTAAGACTCTGTACCCATCTACTCAATGGGAGCACAGATTGGAAAATCTATGTCGAGATTCAATGCCCAATAGCAGTACTTTCGATTACCTTTTTGCCATGAAAATGAATGGCTGGAGAATCAGTAGCCACATTCGTAAAACTCATTGATGTCTTCCTTCCCCCCCCCCCCCCCCCCTAACCTGTGATCTCGTCACATGGGATTCCACACTAACACTTGAGAACTGTGGCAGTTTTAAGGTTGGGCAGCAACTGATGAAAAATTTCTGACACGATTCTGGAAGAGCTGCCAAAGCACGAGGGAAGCTAGACATTCTCATTTACAGCTTTTAACATAAACATCTCCATCTCTTCTTTGTAACGCTACTAAAGACTTTTTAATCAATCACCACCCTCATTTCTGCTTTCTTGGCCTGATCTTATGTTTTTTTGTTGTCTGATGGCCATCCAATGAAGCACATTTGGGCACTCTATTACCTTAAACATGAGATATATTTCAATCCCATGACCCATATTTGGTGATTTTTAGGCTCCACACTCCCCGTCAGTCGCATGAAAAAATGCAATTTAGCAGTAATACAGTGGCCACTTCTCCTGTCCTTTTTCTGTTTCCGGCTAATTTGTCCTTGTCAATGGTTTTATTGTTGCATATTACTCCATTCGCTGAATGAATTAAGCAGTCACAAAGCCTCACCGCTGTGATAATGCATCAGTCAAACTGAGGCTTTCCATTAAGGCTGTTTAACAGGGCTTGGCTATGATTTCCCATCATGGAGTCACTTGGAAGTGTGGCCACAGGTAAAGGGGTATCAGAATATCACACTTTATTTGACACCATTGCAATATGCAGATTAAATATTAATCTGAGGACATTGACATTATATGTTCAGACATCAGTCTGAGGAAGGGTCTTGAAACGCCATCCATTCCTTCTCTCCAGAGATGCTGCCTGTCCCGCTGAGTTTCTCCAGCTTTTTGTGTCTATCTTCGACATTAAATGTTACCTTGTTAGTGTTAGAACTGGTTCACTGCTGAATGCTCTGATCTTTGATTCAGTAGATTATACATTTAGCCCATACACCAGAAACTAGAGCATATAATTTAGACTATCTTTTGGTGAATAAATGCTGTAGACTATAGAAAGTATTACGCCTCCCAAGTGCACTCTAAAAGATCTTGTGGCATACTTATTTTTTAAATGGAAAGGGGGTTCCTCATCTCATCCAAGCTAATATTTATTCCCTAATCAACATCACTATCGAGATGCCCTCTGTCCCGCTTAGTTACTTCAGCATTTTTTGTCGATCACTATAGCAATAGGTCGGAGTACAAGAGCAGAGATGTCTTGATGTGGTTACAAGGGCTTTGATGAGAATATTGTGCACCGTTTGGTCTCTCTAACTAAGAGTATAGCTGCAATGGAGGAATGCAGCCAAGTTTCACCAAATTGATTTCAGGGATGAAAGGTTTCTTGCATGAGGAGATCAAAAGCAGACGTGGCCTGGGATCTCTTGAGTTTAGATGTCTGAAGAATAACCTTCATGAACTGAAAATACATTTGTACAGGGCTTGACAATATGGATAAGTGCGAATGTTTCCAGAGGTCTCAGTATCACAATAATGGGTCGGCCATTCAATGAAGAGATGAGAAAACATTTCTTCACCCAGATGGTGGTGAATCTTTAGAATCATTACCCCAGAGAGCTGTGTTGAGTCACTGTGTATAATTGATACAGAGTTGTCGAGTATTTGTGTCATACAGCATAGAAACAGGCCCTTTGGCCCAACTCATCCATGCCGACCAAAATGCCTCATGTAAACTAGTCCCATTTGCTTACGTTTGGTCCATCAATATACTAAAACTCTCGTTTGTTATCTTGTTTGTGACTGAACTTCAGCCAAAACGGTACACCATAGCGCGACAATTTTAGGCCCACCTTACTCCGTTGTCACTTTAGTGATAATGCAAGTAGTTTTATTGAAATCGGTCTTATATTTTTAAAGTTATTCACATTTTAAAGTTTAAAAGAAGAGGATGGGGAGGGGAGGAGGGAGGAGGGAAGTGGGGGAGAAGGAAAAGAGGATCGAGGAGAGAGGGGAGGGGGGTGTTGAGGAGAGAGGGGAGGGGGGGAGGACAGGGTGCTGCACCAATGCAGGAGAGGTTTGGGCCCAACGGGTCCACTTTGTCTAGTATCCCTCGAAACCTTTCCTCTTCATGTACCTGTCCAAGTGTCTTTTAAATGGTGTTATAGTATCTGTGTCAACTACCACCTCTGGCAACTTGTTCTATATACCCACTATCTTTTGAGTAAAATAGTTGCCCTTCAGGTTCATATTAAATCTTGTCCCTCTCACCTTAAACAAACCTCCTCTTGTTTTTGATTCCCCTACCCTGAGTAAAATACTCTGTGCATCTACCCTACCTATTCCCCTCGTGATTTTATACATTCTACAAGATCACCCCTCAGCCTCCTGCGCTCCAAGGAATAAAGTTGTGACCTGCCCAACCTCTCTCTATATATAGCTCAACCCGTCGAGTTCCTCGTAAATCCTCTCTGCATTCTTTCCAGCATGATACATGTTTAGATATTGTCCCAGAGAGACGAATGGGGAACAAGATGGGGAGATTGGTGCCAGGGAAACCATTGGGATGCCAACCCAGATGTGAATGGATCCAAATGGAAGACTGTTACCAGGGAGCAAGTTAGCATCAGAGTGGGCTGAAGAGAAATTAACAGGGTGGCGTGCGAGGAGATCAGCAGTTCAGACGGCAGAAGCAATATTAATAGAAAGAGTGCAGAGAAATCCATTAGGCCCTTGGAGTCATCGGCCGGGAGTGAAGATGAATTGTAGAGGTGGCACCAGATGGGAAGATAAATGTAGAATTCATATTCAGGAGGTCTCATGCATCCCTGGATGATAACTCAATAACCTCACAGATGGTTTAAAGACCCACCAAACAGCTGGATTAATATCTTCTGATAGCCTCAGAACTAGAGTAAAACTTGCTAAACTACAACTGGATTAACAGCTCTCAATCGCCATACTCCAATGAAAACTTGATAATTTCACAGCTTTGCTCACAGTTAATACATGCTGATAAACTCACAGTTAAATCTTCCCGATTCACAATGGTACTCCTTCTTACTAAAGTCATCAGATGGATAAAAGCCATGCCAGACAACTGGATAAATATATTTCAGTATTATCACAGAGAGATTAAAACCCCATCATGTGGTTTTATTATTGCCTTCAGATAACACATGTGGTTTGAGGTCCCAACACAATGATGTACGAAAAGCATCACATTCATTCATTCATTTCGTACAATGATGTACGAAAAGCATCATCCATTTCTGGATTCAACTATCCTCTTACCTTCACAGCTAGATTAAAATCCAGTTCCTTCATACAGGGTTAAACCATTCTCCCATTTTCCCAGCCAGATTGAAGCCCACTTTACATGCCTGACATAAATCCTTGTTCCTTGCAACCTCATTAAAACCCTCACCACCACCCAGAACTGGATTTAAACTTTATCATTCCTTGCAGTTTTAAAACCTGACTCATTCACAGATGAACGAATATCCCCGTTCCTTACAGCTGCTTTAACACCTTTGGATCCATTCACATCTGGATTACACTGCATAATCCTTGCAATTGCATTAAAATGTTTCCATCGAATCACAGCTGGATTAAAACTGCATTCCTTTATACTGGATTAAAGTGCGCCCATTCATTTCGAGATTTAGTAGCCTATTCCCCCCAGCTGTAATAACCAATATCCATTCCGCTTTGGCCAATGCGATCTCAGTCAGAGAGTTGTAAATCTGTGGAATTCTCTGCCTCAGAAGGCAGTGGAGGCCAATTCTCTGAATGCATTCAAGAGAGAGCTAGATAGAGCTCTTAAGGATAGCGGAGTCAGGGGGTATGGGGAGAAGGCAGGAACGGGGTACTGATTGAGAATGATCAGCCATGATCACATTGAATGGTGGAGCTGGCTCGAAGGGCCGAATGGCCTACTCCTGCACCTATTGTCGATCTCCCAGTTGCCAAACATTTTAACTCCCCTTCCCATTCCCATACTGACCTTTCTGTCCTAGGCCTTCTCCACTGTTAGAGTAAGGTCACTTGCAAATTGGAGGAACAGCACCTCATATTTTGGTTGGGCAGTTCACAACCAAGCAGTATCAATGTTGAAGGTGGACACAAAATGCTGGAGTAACTCAGCGGGTCAGGCAGCATCTTGGGAGAGAAGGAATGGGTGATGTTTCGGGTCGAGACCCTTCTTTAGACTTCAGTATCAATGTTGATTTCTCTAATTTCAAGTACCCGCTGCATTCCCTCTCCCTCCTTCCCCCACCCTAGTCATCCTGCCAGTTCCACTGTTCGCATCCATATATCCATTCGTTATCACCTCTTCCACAGCCAACAATGAACCATTGTGGGCTCCACCTTTCCTTGGTCTGATTTATTCTGAACCTTTTCAAACCTCCTATTGCCCTCTCCCCTGACTCGCAGTCCGAAGAATCTATACACAAATAGATTTGGTGCCGAGAACCACGAAATCCATGAAAATAAAGCACCTAGCCTCAAATTCAAACATATGCATAGTTGAGCCTTTGTTATTGGCGAGAAAGCAGAACTAATATAAATTTGTTCAAATGGTTTTGCTTGCCTCGGGCTAACATGTTTTTATAATGGCAGAGCTTTACGTAGCATAAGAAAAAATCTATCAAGTTAAATCAGAACATTCAAATCAGCCTGACACACTGCTGCCTCCTGCAATCCTGCGGAACACATCAATTTTAGCACCTTTGCTTCCACCCCGCCCTTAAATTTGCTTAGACCATTTCTAACACGTGTCTCCCTTTTCAGGATCTCCATCTCAGGATACAATCGAGATAATGACGTTTATTTTAAACTCACTGACTCCCACAGTTACCTTGACTTCACTCATCCCATCCATTCTCTTGTAAGGACTTTGTCCCTTTTTCCTCAGTTTCTTTATCTCTGTCACATCTCAAGGCGAGGCTTTCCTCTCCAGGGCATCAGAAATGTCCTCCTCCTCCGTGAAACGTGGCGGGCACTTCACGGTAGTCGATGGAGCGCTCTTTCAAATATCCTCCATTTCTCGGACTTCTGCTCCTATCCCTACTCCACCTGCACAGAACAGAGTGAGCCCCCTTGATCCTCATCTTTCACCCATGCGGCCTCCGCATTGAGCGTGCCATCCTGTGTCATAGACGCCAACTGCAACAGAATCCCAGCACCTGTCACATCTTCCTCTTTCCCCTGGGACCATTCTCTGTGTGTGAATCCCTGATTCACTTGTCCCTACCCACCCACCCACCCTCCCTTTCCCCTGGCACTTTCCCCAATTGATCCAAACACCCCTTCCAGGTCAGGCAAAGAATCACATGCCCCTCCAGTAATTTCCAGAATCCTCTCCAGTAATTTTCCCACCACAGATGTTAGGCTCACTGGCTTACAGCTCCTGGGCTTTTCCTTGCAGCTCTTATTAGATAGAGGCACAACATTAGACATCATCCAGCACTTCATTCTATTGTACCCATGTATCATATGCTTTGATGAATAGAATGTAGAACAAACATTTCACTGTCTACGTCACAATAAAGAATCCATTGAACAAGGCTACTCAACTGCCTTTTCACCAAAGCCTGTGTGACACATAATAAGCAGCGTCATAAACAGGCTGGAAACTTGTTTTCATCCATTTTATGCCATTGGACACAGTCATAATTTTTCCCTTGGCTTTATCAATCTAGGCCCAACTTCAGCAATGACAGAGAACTCAACAGAGTTTGTGACCTAGACTCAAAGGAGAAATATCCGTGGGATAAAATACCAGGGCAAACCGGGATAACATTTCATAGAAAAATTACCAGAAGGAGCAAACTCAAATCAAATGGTATAATAAAGTCCAATGGCGAGAAATTCGATAATGACGCGTCACACTTCTGTGAGCTAAGTAATTCAGTTTCAATGAAAAATCAATGGCAAGGGAAAATGTCTGATATTTCTCGACCTTGCTGAAAGGGAAACCTCGGGAAATAATATTCAGGGGCGGAATTAGCAGTCCCCTAGACAGGTGTGGATTGATTTAAGAAAACCAGCCTGGATTCATTAGAGTAAAAGCTTGCTTACTTAATGTGCTAGTTCAGTGATGAGGTAACAGACAGGGGCAATGAGGGAATTGCATTTGATGGGGTGTAAACAGCCTTTGAAAATGCGTTTTTGTAAATTGCCACAAAATAAGTTTGTCATTGGGAGATTGAAGCCCATGAAATAAAAAAGTCTGCAACAACACGGTTAGAAAATTGACTGCGTGACAGGAAACAGGGAGTAACAGCGAAAGCATGCTTTTTGGGCTGGAGGAAGGTGGACAGTGGAGTCCCCCAGAGACTACTACTGAGACCATTGCTTTTCTTTGTATGTCTTAGTGATTTGGACTTTGTTGGCAGGACTTTATTTTCTCATTTGTAGATGACATAAAACTTGGAGACATAGTGAATTGTGAGGAGGATTACAATGGTCTTCAAGGAGATATAGATATTACAACAGAATGGGCAGATTACGTTTAATGCACAAAAATATAAAGTGGAAATAGGCCCCTTGCTCCACCAAGTTCGTGTCGACCAATGATCACCCGTACACTAGTTCAATCTTACACTCTCGTGACAATTTACAGAAGCCAATGAACCTATAAATCTGTACGTCTTTCTGTCGTATGTTGAAAGACTGGAGCGACTGGGCTTGTATACTCTGGAATTTAGAAGGATGAGAGGGGATCTTATTGAAACATATAAGAATTATTAAAGGATTGGACAAGCTAGAGGCAGGAAACATGTTCCCGATGTTGAGGGAGTCCCGAACCAGGGGCCACAGTTTAAGAGTAAGGGGTAGGCCATTTAGAACGGAGATGTGGAAAAACATTTTCACTCAGAGAGTTGTGAAGCTGTGGAACTCTGCCTCAGAAGGCAGTGAAGGCCAATTCTCTGGAAGCTTTCAATAGATAGAGCTCTTAAAGGGAGCGGAGTCAAGGGATATGGGGAGAAGGCAGGAACGGGGTACTGATTGTGGATTATCAGCTATGATCACGGTGAATGCGGTGCTGGGTCGAAGGGCCGAATGGCCCACTCCTGCACCTATTGCCTATTGCCTATTGTCTTTGGAATGTGGGAGGAAACCAGAGCACCCAGAGAAAACCCACATGATCACAGGGAGAATGGACAAACTCCATACAGACAGTACCCATAGCCAGGAGCAAACCCAGGTTTGTGGCGCTGTAAGGCAATAACTCTACTACTGCACCAATGTGCCGCTCAAATGTTTTAGAGTCATAAAGTCATAGAGTCTTACAACGTGGACACAGGCCCTTCGGCCCAACTTGCCCATGCTGACCAACATGTCCCAACTACACTAGTCCCACTTGCCTGCATTTGGTGCATATCCCTCCAAACCTGTCCAATCCTTGTACCTGTCTAAATATTTCTTAAACTGCGATAATTGTGATATTGGAAGCACTAATTATTATTTTTTATTTGGTTCACATTTTGGAAGTCTTGTTTTTCTGTTTGCATTGTGGAGTTGCAGGCTGACAGAAGGCTGTGTGTGAACAGTTGGAATGGCAGATTTCTTTTTAATTTGCATACAAACTGCATTTGTTGATCCACTTTTGAAGTAAAAAATCTTTCGGCCTCATCATACAAACGTGAATAAGATAAATGAGAAAGAATTAGATTTTATCTACCATAGATCCGACATGTATTATGTTTCAACCCTAACAAGAAGCAATGATTTCCTTCAATCGTACAATATTGCTACAGTTCGGTTCTTTAGCCAACTCTTACATCAATATATTGACTCCCAATACAAGGAATAACATTTGTTTATGCCTTGGGCATGTCAGGGAAGGTTTGGATAAGATCAAAGTAAGCTAGAAGCTGTTCCAATATCACAATTGACCAAACTAAGTGAAAGAAGATAATTTTATGTATTCCTATGTCCCCTGAAACACAGTATTAAAGTTTGAGGGGCAGATTTTTTCAATACTTTCATAAGAATGGTTAAATGTCCTTTACATCTGGATTCATATAACTCACAAAGGGCAACTCAAAGAATTTTGTTAAGATGCTCCAATGAATTGAGTTGAGTATTTTGTTGTGTCGAAAGCATGTTTTTGATGTGAGTTGCTGCTGCTGTTATTATTGAAGGAAAAAAACAAGTCAATTACACCCTATCTGTGATTTTCAACTACGAATAGTCATGTACCCAGTGAATTTCAGTGGAAGCACAGGTGGGATGATTGAAGGATCATGTTGTAAATAAAAGCTCAACCACAAATCCAGAAACAGGATTGTGTGTTGCAATAAAAAATCGTAAATAATTGAAAGTGTTGTGTTGCAGCAGGCAAGGTTAAGCACAGAGCTATACTGTTGAGCTTAAGTTTACAATTTTGTATTTGTTGAACTGTGTCACTCAATTGAGCGCTGCACTACATGATAATGCACGTTGTATCTTGCAAAAATAGTAAATCAAAAAAACACTCGGCATTTGTGGAGAGTCAATATTTCAGGTGTAGCACAGGTTGGGTGAATGGCATTGTGGTGAGGGAGATGTCCAATAAACAGCTTACTTAACCCCGAGAACCAAAGGACCTGAATCAATCAAAGACACCAGAACCCAACTCCAACTCTGGAAGAAACCACTTCAGCAATAGCAGAGGATAAATTCTTCAGCGTACAAAGGGGACTGGAATGTGAAGCTCGATGAAGAAACTTCTTGGTTGACAACATTTAACACACCAGTTAGAGGAATTCAAGATGTTTGTCAGCAAAAAATAGTGAGACCCAGAGAGGGTGCCAAGGAGCAGATCTATGACATCAGATCTCTGGAGTAGATGAGAAAACCCACACCAATCATCCCCACAAGGCAGTGGAAAGAGTGGGAAATGCTGAAAAATGCACAAAAAGAGAAAGAATCCCAGCTTTGAAGAATGTATATGCACCAAGTGGGGTGAAGCTTCCCTCGTCTAGAACATGCAATGATTAGCATGTAAAAAAATCCTGCATTACAGCTTCTCTAGGTTTGCCGTCAATGGATCAGCTTTCATTCCCTTACTATATTGTCAGTGTCCGTGTGAGGCAAATGCTGAACCACAACATTACAGACTATGCTGCTGCTAATGTTCCAGCGCATCCAATGGAAGCCTCCTTTAAAATAGTTTGAGGAGGAAGGAACTGCAGATGCTGGTTTACACCGAAAATGGGTAACTATCTTTGGTTCAACTAGTTTGATGTGTTTTAAATCTGTCCCATTTAATCCATCAGCAGTTCCATTCAGGATCAAGGAAGGAAGCAGGATGGCAGGAAGGTGATTAATTCTACCAATGGCATCATGAATCGATACACCTATGCAGACATGGTCATGCACACATACCCCCATCGGGTAGCCACAGTCTTCAGGAGTGAAAGCCAGCTGATGCTGGAAATCTGAAATGAAATGCAGAAAGTACAGAAGGTGCATTACGACATACACCAGACTGTAACTAAAGCCCAGTAACTCAGAACACCAGCAGACTGTAACTAAAGGCCAGTAGCGCAGCGGTAGAGTTGCTGCTTTACAGCGAATGCAGCGCCGGAGACTCAGGTTCGATCCTGACTACGGGTGCTGTACTGTAAGGAGTTTGTACGTTCTCCCCGTGACCTGCGTGGGTTTTCTCCGAGATCTTCGGTTTCCTCCCACACTCCAAAGACGTACAGGTATGTAGGTTAATTGGCTGGGTAAATGTTAAAAAATTTTTTTTTTTTTAATTGTCCCTAGTGTGTGTAGGATAGTGTTAATAGTGTTAGTGTGCGGGGATCACTGGGCGGCGAGGACTTGGTGGGCCGAAAAGGCCTGTTTCCGCGCTGTATATATATGATATGATATGATATGAATACACCAGCAGACTGTAACTAAAGCCCAGTAACTCCGCACACCAGCAGACAGTACACCAGCAAACTGTAACTAAAGCCCTGAACCCAGTACACCAGCAGACTGTAACTAAAGGCCAGTAACTCAATACACCAGCAGACTGTAACTAAAGCCCAGTAACTCCGCACACCAGCAGACTCAGTACACCAGCAGACTCAGTACACCAGCAGACTGTAACTAAAGCCCTGAACCCAGTACACCAGCAGACTGTAACTAAAGCCCAGTAACTCAGTACACCAGCAGACTGTAACTAAAGGCCAAATACATACACCAGCAGACTGTAACTACAGCCCAGTAACTCAGTACACCAGCAGACTGTAACTAAAGGCCAATAACTCAATACACCAGCAGACTGTAACTAAAGCCCTGAACCCAGTACACCAGCAGACTGTAACTAAAGCCCAGTAACTCAGTACACCAGCAGACTGTAACTAAAGGCCAAATACATACACCAGCAGACTGTAACTAAAGCCCAGTAACTCAGTACACCAGCAGACTGTAACTAAAGCCCAGTAACTCAGTACACCAGCAGACTGTATCTAAAGGCCAAATACATACACCAGCAGACTGTAACTAAAGCCCAGTAACTCAGTACACTAGCAGACTGTAACTAAAGCCCAGTAACTCAATACACCAGCAGACTGTAACTAAAGCCCAGCAACTCAATACACCACCAGACTGTAACTAAAGCCCAGTAACTCAGTACACCAGCAGACTGTATCTAAAGGCCAAATAACGATACGATACGACACAATACGATAGAACTTTATTTATCCCAGGAGGGAAATTGATCTGCCAACAGTCATAAAAACACAAAATACATGAAACACAAAATACATGAAACAAACATAACCACATACACCAGAATGTATCTAAAGCCCATTAACCGCACACATCAGACTGTAACCGAAGCCAAGGTAACCACACACATCAGACTGTAGACTGAAGCCGTGATAACTACAAACACCAGACTTACTAGAATCCATGCAGACAATATCCACTGCGCTACCTCATCCATCACCTTCATCATCTCCTCTTAAAACTCAATCAAGTTCGTAACTTGCTGTGGATCCATCAATCCATGCTGATTGTATTGCTGCGGATCTATCAATCCAAGCTGATTGTCCCTAATTATCTACTTCCAAATCAGAGTAAATCCTATCCCAAAGAATCCTCTCCAAAAGCTTCCTTGCATAAGGCTCAGCAGCACATAATTTCCTGGATTATCCCAACTTCTCTTCCTAAATAAAGGATCCTCCTTGATCTCAAACTACCCAAACAAATTATTACACTCCACGCAGATCTCACTATTCTCCATGTCCTTCTCTTTGGTAAACGCAGATGCAAAGTAATCATTTAGTATCTCAACCACATCCTCCAAGCATAAATCCCTTCCCTAATCCTTGAGCATTCCTGACATCCCCGTTAACCTCTTGTTTTTAACTCATGTGTGAAAAGCCCTAGAATTTTTTTAAATTCGACTCATCAATGACATTCCATGGCTCCTTTTGGTCTTTTCTAATTGCCTACTTGAATTCTCTCCTGCTGTCATTATATTCCTCAAAAACCCTGTGAATTCATCTTCCTGAACCTTTCATAGGCTTCCTTTTTTTCAACCTATTTCCAAACTCTGGTCATCTGGTCATCCAAGGTTCCCTTACTTTGCCAACCTTATCCCCCCTCCTTACTGGAACATGGCCAGCTTGTTTCCTAATACAATGTTAAGTATGATCCCATCTCAAGTTGGACTATCCACATACCGTTTGAAAAAACCTTCTTGGATATTTCTCACAAATTCTACCCCCATCTCAGCCTTTTGCATAAAGGAAGTCCCTGTCAATATTGGGGAAGTTAAAGTCGCCCACAGCGACAACCCTATTTCTGCTACACCTACCTGTAATGTGTGTACACACCTGTCCCTTTATCCCCCACTGGCTATTGAAAGGTCTACAGCCAAAATTCCATTACAGTGCTTCCACCTTTCTTATTTTTGAGCTGCATCCATATTGCCCCCAATGGATGAAGCTCCAGTATGTCCTTTCTGTGCCGCTGTGAAATTTTCCCTGGTTATTAGAGGAACTTCTCCATCTCTTTAACCTCAACCTCTAATCTGAAAATATCAAAACGCTAGAATGCTGAGTTGCCAGTCTTGTCCCTCTCCCAATCAAATCTCTGTAATAGCCACAACATTATAGCTCCATGCACTAATCCAGACTCGAACTTCATCCACTGTACCCATAATACTCCTCGCAACTAAATAAATATAACCACACCCCATCAGTTTCACCGTATTCATCAGACTTGTGTAGGAAGGAACTGCAGATGCTGGTTTACACCGAAGATAGGCACAAAATGCTGGAGTAACTCAGCGGGACAGGCAGCATCTCTGGAGAGAAGGAATGGGGGATGTTTCAGGTCGAGACCCTTCTTCAGACTGAATGAGAAGGGTCTCGACCCGAAACGTCACCCATTCCTTCTCTTCAGAGATGCTGCCTGTCCTGCCGAGTTACTCCAGCAATTTGTGTCTCTCTTCTTTTTGAGACTTACTGGTCAGTCCTTCCATTTGTTGACCTGCTATTTTGGTTCCCACCCTCTGCCACCCTCCCGAGAAACACGAGCAAATCTGTCAGCAAAGGTCCTGCTTCACCTCCCATCCAGGTGCAATCTGTCCCTCCTACACAAGTCCCACCTACCCTAACCAGAACCTGAACCTGGGACCCAGCAACAATCCAACCAAAAGCTTCACTGATTGTCCTTTGGAAATGGTTCCAAATCTTCATGTATGACACTGGGTTTGTAATGAATGGATGGGGGAAGAGAGAGGCTGTTTCAAGATCAACCGGTCACATGTATGCATTTGCTTTCCAAATTCACTACGGTACAACACTAAAGTGCTTTATCAAGATCCTTTGCTTTTGTTCAAGGAAATAACAGATCATTACGAATGAGGCTTGCAATAATTCCCTCACATCTTGGTCCATGGCTTCACCAGTCAGTTCAGTCTCAGTCTGGTACGAATAGCAGGTCATTCCCAACACTTCTTTGGACATTCCATTGCACTGCTGGACGACTTTGTGTCTTCCTTTCTGCATTGGGCTGTCTTTAAAATTGTGACATAGCTGGATTTCTGTACCGATTGATGGAGTATTCAATGGTGACGGACTGGAGAGGACTAGCAATGTCCATTCAAACTGAATAAATGTACGAGTCATTCCTTTCCGAGACATTTACTGAACCTCTGGAATGTTGGTGTTAACTCGCTGCAGTAGCACCTGGTGGCGTTTTGGCTGGAGCACAAACTGCATGGAATAGCGGGAATGCTGATGATGATCACCTTTGTCGGGTCTCAAGGGGGTTAGAGAATCGTATCGATGAGAGTTTTCTTTATTCCTCCTGCTTTTTTCTTCTCTCTGTGCTTTCCATTCTCATTCCATGTTTGATGGTTGAGTAGAAGAGGTGATAGAGTCATAGAGTGATAGAGTTGACAGAGTGATAGAGTCAGAGTGATAGAGTCATAGATTGATTGAGTCATAGAGTCATACAGTGTGGAAACAGGCCGCTCGGCCCAACTTGCCCACCCCGGCCAACAATGTCCCAGCTACACTATTCTGCTGCCGCAGAATCTCCTGTCTGCACCTCTGACCATCGAGTCCCCTACCACGAGCGCTCTGCCTGACGTCACTCTTCCCCATTGAGCCTCAGCACCAGGGTTGGAGTCACGGCCCTGGCTGCCACTCAATCTTGTCGTGTCGTCCGCTCCGACAGCTCCCACGAGAATGTACCTGTTTCCGATAGGTACAGCCACCGTGGGCTCCTGCACTCCATGTTTACTTCTCTTCCTCGTTGTCGCCCACCTTCGCTCTTCCTGTTTCCTCGGTGTGACAACGTCACTGTCGGTCGTGTCCAGGAAATTCTTGTTTTCCTGAATGGTCCTGAGATTTAGATTTAGAGATACAGCGCGGATACAGGCCCTTCGGCCCACCGAGTCCGCGCCGCCCAGCGATCCCCGCACATTAACACTATCCTACACACACTAGGGAAAATTCTTACATTTACCCAGTCAATTAACCAACATACCTGTACGTCTTTGGAGTGTGGGAGGAAACCGAAGATCTCGGAGAAAACCCACGCAGGTCACGGGGAGAACGTACAAACTCCGTACAGACGGCGCCCGTAGTCAGGATCGAACCTGAGTCTCCGGCGCTGCATTCGCTGTAAGGCAGCAACTCTACCGCTGCGCCACCGTGCCGAGGTCATCCAGCTGCTGCTCCACTTCCCTAACACGTTCATTCAGGAGCTGCACCTGGACACAACTTCTGCAGGTGTAGTTGTCGGAAGCACCAGCAGTATCCCTGACTTCCCACATCCTGCAGGAGAAACACTGTAACAACTTGCCTGCCATTACTTCAGTGGACAAAATCACAAATTATGAATGAGACACACTCATAGGTTGAGTGAAACCTATTCCCTTCTCTGCTGCCGATAGCCTCCTTCTGCACAGCAATAAGTCACAAGCTTAAAATATCGGGGACACACAGAACCGATTCAAGTGTAGCCTCCTTGCCTCAGCCTCCTCGCCAAAGACTCTTGAGCCAAAGACTCACACTTTACCTCCCAAGGCACTTCACCTCAACAAAGCCGCTCCCAACCTGGGACTGTAACTTTTAGGGCTGAGGACAAACAGCAGGAAATGTTCAGTGGGAATGCTCTGACCATCCTTGTGTGGAGCAGACACGATGGGGAAGCTGTTTGTCTCTCCCAGCCTGTCATAGAGTCATAGAGTGATACAGTGTGGATCAACTTGCCCACACTGGCCAACATGTCCGTTCGGCCCAACTTGCCCACACTGGCCAACATGTCCCAGCTATATTAGTCCCACCTTCCTGCACTTGGTCCACAATCCTCCAAACCTGTCCAATCCATGTACCTATCTAACTGTTTCTTAAACAATGGGATAGTCCCAGCCTCAACTACCTCCTCTGGCAGCTTGTTCCATACACCCACTACCCTTTGTGTGAAAAAGTTACCCCTCAGATTCCTATTAAATCTTTTTCCCTTCACCTTGAACCTATGTCCTCTGGTCCTCGATTCCCCTAGTCTGGCCAAGAGACTCTGCATCTACCCGATCTATTCCTCTCATGATTTTATGCACCTCTATAAGATCACCCCTTATCCTCCTGCGCTCCAAGGAATAGAGACTCAGCCTACACAACCTCTCTCTATAGCTGTCATTTCTGTATGTCAAGTCTGTGTAGAATGCCACAGAACAACAAACAACAGCTTACACAGCACATTTAACACAGTAAAACTTTCCAAGATGGTTCACAGAAGTGTTGGACAGCAATCTGACACTGAGCCATAAAAAGAGATGCTAGGCAGAAAATTAAAAGCACAAACAAACAGATAGGCTTTAAGGTTTTTTTGAAGGGACGATGAAGAGGCGTGCAGAGTTCAGGACAGAGTGTAAGGGCAAGGTAACAGAAGGTACATCCACCAGTCGCGGAGCAAAGTGAAACACATATTTCAAAAGCAAGTGACAGAGGAATGTCAACCCCTTGGAAATGTTCATTCAGCCCACATGCTGCTAAAACTTAGTTAGGGCTTCAAACATTGCAATCAAACCCCAACTTGTTTTGAAATCAACGGCAACATTTTAAGAGCCTGTTCTTACGATCTTTACCAGATCCATCATTAAGAAGCTCCTGGGATCATTCAGTTGAAGGGGTTTCAATAACTGATTGCTGTTCTATGCCTGAACCATTCCCACCACCTTCGTCTTGTCAGCAGAGACCAGCAGATGGTCTGACTGTTCTTTGCAGCACGCATTAGAATTTGATGAAAGACTTTCTTGAACGGCACACAATATTTTGTGTGGTCTCACCAATGACTTGTACAGTTGGAACATGATGTCTCAACTCTTGTACCCAATGCCCTGATTGATGAAGGCAAGCATACTAAATGCCTTTGTCATTGCCATGTCTATTTGTGTTGCAACTTTCAAGGAACTACATGTTGTGCTATGTGCACCACTCTGGCCAGATGAGTTAGGTGATGACTCTTTGGCAACGTGATCCGTTGCCTGGGGAGGATCAAAGGGGAACTCACCAAAGTATTTGCCCTCTGCAGAGCTGCCTTGTTTTTTTTCTGTTTTTGCCTCCAGCTATTACAAGACAGTTAGAGAGAGGAGGGCAGGGAATAACAAGTGTGCCTTCATGAATGTAAATCAGAATTGAAACATGGAAGTCTTTCTCTGCAAGTTACTTTTGTTTTTCACTGTCCAAATCTCAGGCAAACTTATCTCTCTGAATGACCAATGCATCTCTTGCTACCAACGTAACAAACACAGATTATTTTGGTTGCTATTGCTTTGAGGTTTGTGCAAACTTTTTGTACACAGTGCGGATACTTTTTTTCTATTTTACACACGCACTTTACAAAGACTTTAGCTGTAAAACACTTTAGAAACTGTGGATCTCATCGCTTTCTTGCCTAAGAGCGGCACAGTGGTTCTGTGGTAGAGTTGCTGCCTTACATCGCCAGAGAGCCGGGTTCGATCCTGACTACTGGTGCCTGTCTGTACGGAGTTGGTACATTGTTACCGTGACCTACGTGGGTTTTCTCCGAGACCTCTGGTTTCTTCCCACACTCCAAAGACGCACAGGTTTGTGGGTTAATTAGCTTGGTATAATTGTAAAATTGTCCCTCGTGTGTGAGGGATAGTGTTAATGTGTGGGGATTGCTAGTCGGCGTGGATTTGGTGGGCTGACGGGCTGAAGGGTTTCCGCGCTGTGTCTCTAAACTAAACTAAACCAGGATATCCTAAACTTTCTGCAATCGGGACAACATTGCATTGCATATTTTAGTGGGATGAGGTGTTTTGGAACAGGCTTGTTCAGTTCATTTTCATTTGCCGCAAGCCATGAGCTGATAGATATTGCAAACTCTGTTGCAGCTCATCATCCAGGCTGATATCCCACTCCTCCCGGTACTGAAGGCATGCAGCATGGTCACAGATTCCACCTCTCAGGCTGGCTTTGCCTCACTGTCTGGGTGACTACTTGAGATCCCACAGAATCATTCAGATAAGCTTCGGGATTCCAGGCTCCTTGTTTGTTGAACAGTATTGCTCCCCAATCACCGTGCCTCAAAAAAAAAAGGCTGGCTGCCCATTTAAATGTTTGCTGCATTCTTGTGTGCTGATTGGTGATTCGGGACAACATGATGTTTTGAATGATGTTGTGTCAAAACACAAATGTTCAGTTCATTCTGTCTGTCAATTCTTCGATAAATGTTGGCAATTACTCTAACTAATGAATTCAGGGAATTCCTTTGTCATTTGTGGAGTTGAGTTTTTTTTCCTTTTAGGTTGACACCATACATACTTCCTTTGATTAAGAAGGATTTGATTCCGTTCTCTGATGCAAGACTTTCCGTCGTAATTAATGTTCTGTTCCATGTCACCATTTATTTTCCTCGGCCCTTTCATCTTCCGTTTTGTTAATCATTAATTCAGTTTTACATCCCCTGATGACAGCCCCGCAGTTTTTGGTTATTTTGTTCTGCAGCTGGATGCTGATGAAGCTTCACTCATTGTGCAGCTCCTTGTCATTCTCCTTCCATCTCTTATTTCAAGTCACTTCTTATCCATTAGCATTTTTATTTAACTGCTCTTGTTCTCTAATCCCAGGACCCAGTAAATCTTTCCCTTTCTTGGTTCGGATCTTTTCTGATGTCCTAATTCTGCAGTCTCCTCACATCGGTGTGCGCGCAGATAGACCATGGAAGGCACAAGCAACTGTTTTAATGCGTGCAAGGGTTGCTTAGCACTTACACCTCTTTATTGGTGCAGCTCGAGGGATGCTTGCCAGCCTTCCCATCTGCTCCGAGACTGCTATCTTCCAGCTAAAAGAACTCAGGAGCTGAAAACCCAGTGGTTTCCACTCTGATATTCAGATCTGGGGCTTGAGCTCTGATCGTGGAGTTGGCGGCCTTTCCTGGGGACCGGCCCGGCGCTTCATGCCGCGGGCGTGGCGCAGACTTTAACATCGCGGAGCTTGCGATCCTTTGCTGGGGATCGACTGTGGAGATCTCCAACCGCGGGGCCTGTGGGCTTTAACATCAGGAAGCCCGCGGTCTATGGTAAGAAGAAGCCGACTCGACAGTAGGGCAGCACGGTGGTAAAGTTGCTGCGCCAGAGACACGGGTTCGATCCTGACAACGGGTGCTGTCCATACAGAGTTTGGACGTTCTCCCTGTGACCACATGGGTTTTCCCCGAGTATTCCGGTTTCCTCCCACACTCTAAAGACTTACAGGTTTGCAGGTTAATTGCATTTTAAATTGTTCCTAGTGTGTAGGATAGTGATATAAGGGTGATCGCTGGTTGTCGTGGACTAGGTGGGCCGAAAGGCCTGTTTCCGCGCTGTATCTCTAAAACGTCTAAAGACACGGTAGGCCGAAGAATCTGTTTTTCGCTTTGTATCTCAAAACTAAAGTTTTTTAAAAAGCAGAGGTCCAAAGCTATATTAGAGTACAAAATTAGTTTGTGCTTATTGAGAAATATAACTCAAAAGCAGGTAAATTACATAAGGCTAACTCCGAGTTACATTCATATGCACTTACAAAGGCAGGATTAATCAAAACAAAGCACAAAGAGCTGAAGGAACTCAATGGTTCTGCCCCATATAAGCATTTTACATTGCGCAAGTCCCATTAAATATTAGGGAAGTGACCTAAAGTCGCCTGCTATGACAAGCTTGTTGTTTTTGCAAATTTCCGTAATCTATCCACGCATCTGGGTGGTGCAGAAGGTTTTTGACATGCTGGCCTTCATCAGTCAGGGAATTGAGTGTAGACGTTGGGACGGAAAGTTACAGTTGTACAAGATGTCGGTAAGGTCACCTTTGGATTATTGTGTTTCATGCTACAGGAAAAATGCCATTTAGCAGGAAAGAGTGCAGAAAATATTGACAAGGTTGTTGCCAGATCTAGAGGGCGTGCACTATAAAGAGAGGTTGGGCAGGCAAGCACTTTATTTCTTGGAATGCAGGAGGCTGAATAGTATCATGAAGTCATTCAGCACGGAAACATGCCCAATGTGTCCATGACAACAAAGATGCCCCATCAAAACGAATCCCGTTTTTTCTGCATTTGGTCTATGTCCCACTAAACCTTTCCTATCCATGTACCTGTTCAAATGTATTTTAAATATTGTTATTGTACTGCTTCAACTACCTCCTCCAGCAGCTGAATGAAAAAGTTGCCACTCAGATTCCGATTAAATCTTTCGCCTCTCACCTTAAACATATGTCCTCTGAGTCTTGATTCCCCAAGCCTGGATAAAAGACTCTGTGCGTTCACCCTATCAATTCACCTTATGACTTCATACACCTCTCTAAGATCACCTCTGAGCAGATGTGGGTATAAGACCATTTACCCCTTCACTCCTTATATTTATCTCAATTGCACTTTCCTGTACTAATCCCAATATCCCTTGATCTAACCTGACCAGTTAAGGCATAGCTGTTTCCTATCAATGAAGAACGGCTGTGAATCATGACTTATTATTGTGTTTATCTCAACTCGCAAATAACCAGATCGAGTGAAGTCGAGTGAATTTCCTACAAAAGCAACATTCTGCAGATTCTGGAAATCAGAAATAAATAGAAACTAAAAATAGCGGAAATGCCCAGCAGGTCAGGCAGCATCTGTTGTGAGAGAAACTGCTTTAAGAAATTAATTCATTCTGCCGATGCCTCTTGATATCAGTGGGGCTTTAAAATTAAGAGCTCTCAGGGTTCTCCCACAGTGTAAAGATTTACGAGTTCCAATAAACTTAGCTGTTTATTCAAATAGCGCCTTCAGACTTACTCTGGAAGCTTCTGTGAGGAATGTTGCAACCTGGAGAGCAGTTAACATAAGGTAGCAGCCTTAAAGCAACAATTACCCTTTCACAACCAATAACACATATTCTACAGAGAGGAACATTAGAACAGCAGAAGGCCATTTATCCCCCAGAGCCAGTTTTATCATTCCAGCCGATTACAGCTGATGTGTGGCCTGAGTCTGTAACAAAACCTCTACATTTACACAGAAACACTGCTTCACACAGAACCTGTCAAAGGAAAAGCAGAAAAAAAACTGCAGACACTACAAATCTGAAATGAAAGTCGAAAATTCTGTCATACTCAGCAAGTTAGGAAGCATCTGAGGAGAGAGAAATGAAGTTCACAACTCAGATCTATGAAAAAAGGACACAAAGTGCTGGAGTAACTCAACGGGTCAGGCAGCATCTCTGGAGAACATTTTGGGTCGGGACCCCCCTTCAGACTCAAGAGGATCCCGACCTGAAACATCACCTATCTATGTTCTCCAAAGATGCTGCCTGACCCACTGAGTTACTCCAGCACCTTGTGGGGGGGTTTTCATGAAACAGTATCGGAAATGGGAACTTCCCTTGACAAAAGTTTGAATAATCTTTCAAGTTAGATAAAAGGAAGAAGGGCAGAGGCAGTGAAGGGAAGCTGACAATGCTCATCATCAGATCCGTGTTAATAATTAGATTTTAAAAAAGCATACTTCTGTGTGAAAAGAACTGTAATATGATTTTTTTTGGGGGGGGGGAAGGCTGAAAAAGATTTGAGACCTGGGAAATTGAGTAATTCTCATTGGAACTGCTAATCTTTGACATTCGATACATAGATACATAGACAACAGGTGCAGGAGCACGCCATTTGGCCCTTTGAGCCAGCACCGCCATTCAATATGACCATGGCTGATCATCCACAATCACTACCCCGTTCCTGCCTTCTCCTCATATCCCTTGATTCCACTAGCCCTCAGAGCTCGATCGAACTCTCTTTTGAATGCATCCAGTGAATCAGCCTCCACTGCCTTCTGAGGCAGAGAATTCCACAAATTCAGCCTTAGCAAATTCTGCCAGGGATCTGGACAGAGTATCCCAAGCAATGTTGTGAATTCATTCATAAAAATGATAATGGGTGATTGTTGATGGAGGATTATGAATGAAATCTTCTTGGCAACTTTGTTGTCTCAGGAAGTAGCAGGTGACTTAGAGGAGGCTGCAGTCACACAAGTAAACTGCCAATCAGCTTTAGACTAGTTTACAGCACGGAAACAGACCCTTTGGCCCACCGAGTCTGCACTGACCAGCGATCACCCCGTACACGAATGTGTAGGTCAGCCCTTGTCATCAAAGATACTAGTTGAGCAAGATGAGAACCACTCCATTGAATTCCCCTATACTGAAGTGTAGTACGCAAAGGAGCGGAGCGTCCGCCATTTTAGTAGGCAAAACCCACCGTTCGTTATGCCTCTCGCAGTGTAATCAGTGTTTTGGGGGAACAGTATAGACAATAGACAATAGACAATAGGTGCAGGAGTAGGCCATTCAGCCCTTCGAGCCAGCACCGCCATTCAATGCAATCATGGCTGATCACTCTCAATCAGTACCCCGTTCCTGCCTTCTCCCCATACCCCCTCACTCCACTATCCTTAAGAGCTCTATCCAGCTCTCTCTTGAAAGCATCCAACGAACTGGCCTCCACTGCCTTCTGAGGCAGAGAATTCCACACCTTCACCACTCTGACTGAAAAAGTTCTTCCTCATCTCCGTTCTAAATGGCCTACCCCTTATTCTTAAACTGTGGCCCCTTGTTCTGGACTCCCCCAACATTGGGAACATGTTTCCTGCCTCTAATGTGTCCAATCCCCTAATTATCTTATACGTTTCAATAAGATCCCCCCTCATCCTTCTAAATTCCAGTGTATACAAGCCTAATTGCTCCAGCCTTTCAACATATGACAGTCCCGCCATTCCAGGAATCAACCTAGTGAACCTACGCTGCACGCCCTCAATAGCAAGAATATCCTTCCTCAAATTTGGAGACCAAAACTGCACACAGTACTCCAGGTGCGGTCTCACCAGGGCCCGGTACAACTGTAGAAGGACCTCTTTGCTCCTATACTCAACTCCTCTTGTTACGAAGGCCAACATTCCATTGGCTTTCTTCACTGCCTGCTGTACCTGCATGCTTCCTTTCAGTGACTGTTGCACTAGGACACCCAGATCTCGTTGAACATCCCCTCTTCCTAAATTGACACCATTCAGATAATAATCTGCCTTTCTATTCTTACTTCCAAAGTGAATAACCTCACACTTATCTACATTAAACTGCATCTGCCATGTATCCGCCCACTCACACAACCTGTCCAAGTCACCCTGCAGCCTTATTGCCTCAGTATGTGTGATGATACCATAAAAACGCAGAATATATCTCATCTATCAATTCACAGATTTTTGTTCTTTTTCTTTTTAAATGTTTCTGCAAGTTTCTGCCTACTAAAATGGCACCATGACATACTACGGTTTTTAGGGTCGAGTGGTCTATCTTGCTCTGCTCTATTATCTTTGCTCGTCACTCCACTGCCCATCAGTGGGCTTTAGCCATCGCCTTACCTGAGTCCCAGACTCAGCGCCGGGCCCACAGTCCCCACGAGGCAGAGTCCCACATCGACCGCCTCAAATATTCCACCCCCCTGACTTACTCTAACCTCTCCCCTCCTGAACGTGCAGCCCTCCACTCACTCTGCAGCAACGCCGACTTAGTTATCAAACCCGCCGACAAGGGAGGTGCCGTGGTAGTCTGGCGTGCTGACCTCTATTGGACTGAGGCCAGACGACAAATCTCAGACACCTCCTCCTATTTATCCTTGGACCATGACCCCACAGACGAGCACCAGGCCTAAATCTCCAACACCATTACTGATCTCGTCTCTTACGGCTCTCTGTCCCCTAAAGCCTCCAACCTTATTGTTCCCCAGCCCCGCACAGCCCGTTTTTACCTTCTCCCCAAAATCCACAAACAGAGTTGTCCTGGCAGACCCATTGTTTCTGCCTGTTCATGTCCCACCGAATTAATTTCCACCTACCTCGACTCCATCCTATCCCCCCTGGTCCAATCCCTCCTGCCTATGTCCAAGACACCTCACATGCTCTCTGTCTCCTCAATAACTTCTGTTTTCCAGGCCCCCACTCCCTCATCTTTACTATGGATGTCCAGTCACTCTACACCTCCATCCCCCCACCAGGATGGTCTTGAAGCCCTCCGTTTCTTCTTCGATCGTAGAACCAGCCAATTTCCATCTACCAATACTCTCCTCCGCCTAGCAGAGCTGGTCCTTACCCTCAACAACTTCTCCTTTGACTCCTCCCACTTCCTCCAAAACCAAGGCGTAGCTATGGGCATTCGCATTGGCCCCAGCTCTGCCTGCCTATTTGTAGGATACGTCGAACATTCCCTGTTCCAGGCGTATACTCCCCATCCCCGAACTCTACCTCAGCTACATTGACGACTGCATTGGTGCTACTTCTTGTACCCATGCAGAACTCAGTGACTTCATCAATTTCACCACTAATTTCCATCCTGCTCTTAAATATACTTGGACCATCTCCGACATCTCCCTACCGTTTCTGGATCTCACCATCTCCATCACAGGAGACAGGCTAGTGACCGACATCTACTACAAACCCACTGACTCCCATAGCTATCTAGACTGCACTTCTTCCCACCCTGTTTCCTGTAAAAGCTCTATCCCCTACTCCCAATTCCTCTGTCTATGCCGCATCTGCGCCCAGGATGAGGTGTTCCATACTAGGTGCATCGGAGATGTCCTCATTCTTTAGGAAACGGGGGTTCCCCTCTTCTATTATAGATGAGGCTCTCACTAGGGTCTCCTCAATATTCCGCAGCTCCGCTCTTACTCCCCCTCCTCCCGTTCGGAACAAGGATAGAGTCCCCTTTGCCCTCACCTTCCACCTCATCAGCCATCGCATACAATAAATCTTCCTCCAACATTTCCGCCAACTCCAACGCGATCCCACTACTGGTCACATCTTCCCATCTCCACCCCTTTCTGCTTTCCGCAGAGACCATTCCCTCCTTAACTCCCTGGTCCACTCGTCCCTTCCCAACCAAACCACCCCCTCCCCAGGTACTTGCCCCTGCAACCCTAAGGAGATGCAACACCTGTCCCTTTACCTCCCCCCTCGACTCCATCCAAGGACCCAAACAGTCTTTCCAGGTGAGGCAGAGGATCAACTGCACCTCCTCCAACCTCATCTATTGTATCCGCTGTCAACTTCTCTACATCGGCGAGACCAAGCGCAGGCTCGGCGATCGTTGCGCTGAACACCTCCACTCAGTCTGACTTAACCAACCTGATCTCCCAGTGGCTCAGCACTTCAACTCCCCTTCCCATTCCCAATCTGACCTTCCTGTCCTGGGACTCCTCCATTGTCAGAGTAAGGCCCAGTGCAAATTGGAGGAACAGCACCTCATATTTCGCTTGGGCAGTTTACACCCCAGCGGTATGAACATTGACTTCTCCCACTTCAGTTAGTCCCTGCTTCCCCTCTCTATCCCCTCCCCTTCCCAGTTCTCCCACCATTCTTCCTGTCTCCTACTACATCCTATCTTTGTCCCGCCCCCTCCCCTGACATCAGTCTGAAGAAGGGTCTCGACCCAAAACGTCACCCATTCCTTCTCTGCCGAGATGCTGCCTGACCTGCTGAGTTACTCCAGCATTTTGTGTCTACCTTCGATTTAAACCAGCATCTGCAGTTTTTTTTCCTATGTATTCTTTAAAATCATTTGCAACTAGGAAAATAACTTGTTTCAGTAAAACATCTTTTGGCAAGCCTTTCAGAGTAAGGAAGCAAAACCATGGACCTTATTTTTGGAAATTTCACTGTGCCGAATCACATGTGACAATAAAGTATTCCTATTCCTATTCCTAAATATACAATTACCTTATTCCTGATAATGCTCATTGTTGCCTTGTAGTCCAATTCACTGGTCTGCACTGCCTGAGAATAGGCCCACCCCACCCATGTCCTACTCCACAAGCCTTGGAGCACTGGATTGTGCCTCAACCATCCTTGGTCCAACATTTTGCATGCCGAGGCTTTGCAAGGCCATACTTATCAGGTGCTTAGAATTCCGTGCATGGTAGTGCCAGAAGGAAACGTAAATATGTTTGAACATGGTACAGATATTGAAGCTTTCACTTTAAGGCACATTCACAGGAGAAAGGTTTTCCTTCTCCAATAACAAGGTATTTTAACCCTCAATCAACTGCAAACGCTGTGCTCCTTCAATTCTGTCTTCTTTGATTTTCATCACTCCCACCAGCAATGCCTTCAGCCACGTACATTGCAAGCTCTGGAATTCCTTTCTTAAACATTGTTTTTCCTTTCTGCCTTTGTTTCCGCCAATCTTCTACCATTATCAGACTCTTGAAAGGTCCTGTTATGAGCTAAGGATGTATTCCCGAACCCCCAATCTGCCTCGTTGCTGTCCTTGACCCCTTTCTATTATCTGCACTTCCTTTGCAACTGGAACACTGTTCTGCACGATTTGATTGTATTCATGTATGGATGTTTTACTTGGTTAGCACGTAAAACAAAGTTTTTCACAGTATGACAATAATAATAAACCAAACCAACAAAGATTCCTCTATGTATTTTGATGAACATTCAAGATATTTATATTTGATTCAGGATCCAATTTTTCTGAATTGCATTTTTGGACAGTTTGCAACAGGAAGAGATGCTGTAGAATTCCAAATACTACCTTCATTTAGTCCTTCTATGAGTGTGGTGAAATAGCACTTCATGGCTAAGTAAAGGCAATGCAAGGGCAATTATACAAAGATTTCCTTTTTATGCATCAGAAGGTCTGCCCATTGCAGAAGACAGTAATTGTTGTTGCGATCTATTGCTCGAGTGCAAAGATATGGCATTGTCCAGGATCAACCAATAATTAAGAACTTTGGCAACCCTTCTGGTATTAATTCAATCCCACCACAGCACTCGCCCACATCTCTCCTTCTCTGCAACTTTGCTCAATAAAGGATGTGCAGAGATTTCTACAGGTATTCCTATCAGCAACGGCATTTTTGACATGTAAACCAATTTGATATTGGAATGCAGAAAGAATAACATTTCACAATCTGCTCATGACACCAAACTTGGAATGTGACAAATCGAGAAGAAAATACCAATTAACTGCAACAACTTGGTGGGCTGAAGGGCATATTTTCACATTGTATCTCTAAACTCTGTAAAACATTGCTCTGCAAAACAATGGTTCAACAGTGCTTTATTTGCAACCTATGCAAACTGCACAGTAAAATTATTTTTGCATATATTACGCATGCAAGCCCCGCCATTTTTGGTGCCATTATCCAAAGTCCGAAGTCTCTTAGTTGCTCTTAGTAGAGAGAGGTGTGAGGTAATGCACTTTAACAAACTAGATTGGGAGAGGCAAAATAGTCTTAATGTTTAAGGAGTGTGAAAGAACACAAGGACCTAGGGATACATCTTAGATCTTTCAGGGTGTCAGCATAGTTAGCAACATTTAAAGGGTTCCAGGGTTTTAAAAAGTCGAGATGCTGAGTACAAAATAAAATTATAGTGAACATTTATAACACTGGTCAAGCCATATCTTGTGTAATGCCTCCATTTCTGATCAGTGCATATTAGGAATGCTGAGAGGGTACTTGAGAGGGCACCATGAAGATTTACCACAATGGTTCCAAGGATGAGAGATTTTACCTATCAGATTAGTTAGGAGAAACTGTGGGTTGGTTTTCCTTGAGGCAAAGAAAGTTGAAGAAAAACTTGATAGAACACTGCAAGATATTAACAGGCTCACATAAGGTAATCAAAGTGAAGCTGTTCCATTATCTGATCGATCAAGGACCAGGGTCACTGGTTTAAGGTTCTGTCAAGAGTTACAGGAGAGTGTGAGGAAAAATGTTTTTACACAGTGAGTGGTAATGACTAAAAACTCAATGGCTACAAGTGTGGTGTAAGTAGAGACAATCAGTGGTGTCAAGATGAAATGGGATTGGCACTTAAGGAGATAAATTTGCTGAGCCACAGGATGAGTGGGGAAATGAGACTAACTGAATTGCTCCATATTCTGTATCATGATGACTATATAAGTCAAGAGTCAGAATGTTTCATTGTTATATGCACTGGGACTGGGCCAATTAAATACTTAATTACTGGAGCTGTATAGACACATTAAATGCAATAATATAACAAATACATAAATATACGCAAATTGGAGGAACAGCATCTCATATTTTGTTTGGGCAGCTTACAGCCCAGTGGTATGAATATTGAAGATAAACACAAAATGCTGGAGTAACTCAGCGGGACAGGCAGCATCTCTGGAGAGAAGGAATGGGTGACGTTTCGGGTCGAGACCCTTCTTCAGACTGATGAATATTGATTTCTCGAACTTCAAGTAACCCCAGCGTTCCCTCTCTCCCTCCCCCACCCAAGATGCACTCGCTTCTCATTTTCACCCAACAAATAGCTAACGATGGCCTGCTTCTTTTATCATTGTTACTTTTTTGCATATCTTTCATTCATTGTTCTTTATCTCTCCACATCATCGTCTATATCGCTCGTTTCCCTTATCCCCAACCAGTCTAAAGAAGGGTCTCGACCCGAAACGTCACCCATTCCTTCTCTCCAGAGATGCTGCTTGTCCCGCTGAGTTACTCCAGCTTTTTGTGTCCATCTTCAGTTTAAACCAGCATCTGCAGTTCCTTCCTGCACATAAATACACAGGTCCACCACCGATTTTCCGGCACTGGTTCCAGAGACTTTCTAGGTTGCCCGTATTCAGGACCAACAGAGGTCATGGCCCAATGGTACCGGAATGGTCCGCCTAGGCCACCAAGGAGCCAAGATACTGGCCCACAAAGGCAGCCTGGTAATCGACTGTGGGGATGGACCTGTCGGCTCTGGCCGAGCCGGAGTTCCAGAGCCCCAGCTGCAGGGGGCAAATTCGATTTGCCCGTCTTGAGGTCGAGATCAGCCTCCTCACCCGGCCTCGGTGGCACATTCTCAGGGGGACTTCCCAGGGGGATTTCATGTGCGCTCTCAGAATTTTGTCCAGTTTAAAGGAGGTGCCGGACCACCAGTTGCCGGAAAATCGGTGGCGGACCTGTGTAATCAATTACAAGATATACTAGTCCAAGTGGACCCGTTGGCCCCAAACCTCTCCTGCATTGGTGCAGCACCCTCTCCTCCGCCACTCCCCTCACCCCTCTACCCCCTCCCCCCTCCTCTGGTTCTATCTGTATGGGGTTCGTACATTCTTCCTGTAGCTGTGTGGGTTTCCCCCCACATCGCAAAGATGAGCAGAGTGCCTGGCAAGGTCAAAGTAAGTGGGAATTTTGGGAATAAATGGGAATTTTAAACCTTCTGGTGTCTTCGGGGGATCAATAATGTAGAGGCGGGCAAAAGGGTGGTGAATATAGTCTTGGTAAGGGATCGGACACGGACAACAATTTTGGTAGCTAGGGACTGTAAGGCAGAAGCCCAGCACAGGTTGTTCACAGGCATCTTCAGACTGTGACGTAGCTGTACAGGAGTGTGTAGTCAGAGAGGGTATGGAGTTTCTGATGGGAAGGTGCCAATAGCTCCAACATCATCCAGGACTGAATGTTGGGAAATCACCCTGATGTGGCAGATATAGTGGGGGAATAACAACGTTCTGATTATCTGGAGGGCCAGGCCTTACAAGGACAAGGAAAAGCTTTCACCGCCCCACATCAGCAACACAAGGTTGGAACAGAGCATCATTTTAGGATCACAGGTTGGGGGGAGATGCTGGTTCGAAGTTCTTCAGGGCAGAGGTCAAGAATGTTCCACGGTGTCCATTTTCTTTACTTGCTGTTGGCAATGGTCAACTGCTGAAACTGCCCATCAGCACCGAACGCTGGGAAACTTCCCCCCAAAGCATGATTTGTACGCAGCGCTGATGAACATTCCAGGGTATTTCTAGAAATAAAACTTCCGCCTCCTATTTTAAATTGCGTTATCTTTATTAACGCAATAAATGTTATTATTATTATTGGTTTATAAAACAAACCAAGCTGAAACAAGTGATGTTTTGAGATTATTTTGTCGCTCCATTCCAGCTGCACACTGCGCTGTCACTGCTGATGCCTCTCCTCACCTCCAGTCTCCTGACCTTGCATCCTTCTCCTCCCTCGTGCCCTGCCCTGCCCAGCAAAGAGCCCCACTCCTGCCCAGCCCCTCCTTCCCCACACCACCACTGCTCACCTCTCCCCAGCTCCCTCCCGCTCTCCTGTTCCAGCCCACAGCCTCCCGTCTTCTTCTTCAGCTCACCGTTCTCCCGTTCCCCTCCTGCTCCCGTTCCATCCATCTGCCACCCTGACCCCACTCCCACATCCCCCGGACCTCCCCTGCTGTCCCAACTTGACAGTGGATCCCGGCGCTAAACGGTTGGTTGGATCCATAGAAACATAGAAAATAGCTGCACGAGTAGGTCGTTCGGCCATTCGAGCCAGCACCGCCATTCAAGATGGTCACGGCTGATCGTCCGCAATCAGTACCCCGTTCCTGCTTTCTCCCCGTATCCCTTGATTCCGTTAGCAATTCCCAATTCTGCCCCCCAACCGGTAGTCAAAAGAAAATGAGCAAAGGTTTGGCAGGAGTTCTGCTTGTGACCTCTGCCACTTTAGTGAACTCAATTTCCCCCACACTTCCTGTCATTGACCCATTAAATTCAAATCAGCCCTGAGAGCTTATAAAATGTCTGCGGATTCTGCAGTAACAAATCACCCAGTACAAGCGCTCTGCAGTAATGACGGAGGCCTTGAGATGTTCGAGCCACTACACTAGATCTGAAAAGATTAAGGGATGATTAGCAAAGGTCTCATTGTGACTATAACAGGGCTAGAGTAATGAATTGTTTGCACAGTAATGAGAGGCCACACAGTTAAGGTCATCACAAGAATTAAAGGAGTAGAATGAGAAAAACATGCAGACTGAGACTAATGGAGTTCTCCACCGCAAAGCACTGCTGATGCTAAATCTATGAATTATTTTAAAAGGGAAGGGAGGAGTTGATAGTTACAACATTAAATGGCATGGCAATATATCCGAGCAAGACCACGTAAGGCAAGTCAAGCCATTGTCGTACGTCGGTGAGGCACAGGTACAATGAAAATCTTGCTTGTAACAGCAATAACACAGACACCTAGACTTTGACGACAATCCAGTGTAACCAAAATGCTCACCGACTTAAACTGGGACTCCCTTGAAACCAGACGCCAGATACTTAGATTGACTTCCCTTCACAAGGTCACCAACAAGGACATTGACCTCCACGCTGACTTATACGTCAAAGAGAAAACAACAAGATCCAGAAGAAGCCACAACAGGCTGGGTAAATGTAAAAAATTGTCCCTAGTGGGTGTAGGATAGTGTTAATGTACGGGGATCGCTGGGCGGCGCGGACTTGGTGGGCCGAAAAGGCCTGTTTCCGCGCTGTATATATATGATATGATATGATGATATGATATGATGATAACAGGCAACTTGTAGTTCAACAACACACATCTACTCCCTACATCCAGTCTTTTTTCCCTGAAGCAATTTCCCTCTGGAATGCTCTCCCACAATCCTCTGTTGACATGCCCACCTACTCAACGTTCAAGACCTCCATCCAGGCCCACAGACAGCAAAGCCCCCGCTAGAACAAACCCACCCTCGTCAACTTCCAGTATAGTCCCTGGTGGACTCTTCGGAAGTGATGACCACAAGACAAGATACAAAATACCTGTACACTACTTGCAAGAGGGATGATGGGAAAGCAAGACCAAGAAATTCCAGTATAATGTAAATGGTTGTGCTAACACCATGGCCCATTATGCCAAAGGGCACACAAAGGACAAGTCTCGGGGTGGGTTACCGGGCCGTCAAGAATCAGCATCCAATGAGCCAGATGCCGAACCATCAGGATATCCGAACAGTCAAATATAGGATTATCGGAGATTACTGTGTTGCATTTCATTCATGGTGAGTCGTTTTAAAACTGCACCACCCTGAAATAAGGAGTTCCAGGTAACCTTGTGACCAGCCACTTGTCCTTTACTGGCACACAATGTCATCCATCACAATGCTACAAGAAGAAATCTGTGTTCAATAAAATGTTAGTTGCTTTATGGAGACCCAGATTTATCAAAATAATTCTGAAAATAGAAATATTAGCCTGCATACAGTATTTTCTGCATCTTGAGACGCCTGGACATGTTTCACAGCTGAGAAAGTAGTTTTAAGTACCAGTGTTGGACCTACAGCAACCATTTTATGTAGAGGACACTCTCACAAACAGCAATAAAGTAAAGTTGATAACGGAATGATATCGGTACAGGACCCGAATAATAACTCTCATACACCTGATTGAGTTAGACCCACGAGATCTGTGAAATGTATCTGTGGGGATTGGCAAGGTCTCAGTCTGAAGAAGGGTTCCAACCCGAAACGTCAATTATCCATTTTCTCCAGAGATGCTGCCTGACTGAGTTAGTCCACCATTTTGCATCTATCTTCGGTGTAAACCAGCATCTGCAGTGCTTTCCTACACACCTCCGTCTAAATGTTTTATCCAAAAGTACTACACTGGCATCTAATGCACTGGGACTTGAATCCACAATGTTCAGTCTGGGCCAGTGTATTGGCAACTGCATGGTGGCTAACAAATTAATAACGAGTGGTACATTAACACATTAGAGAGAAGTGCTCTTGTATTGTGGAAAACATAATGATTTGTATAGTGAATTTAATATTAGTTTTTTTCTGAACAAAATAGCAGTGAATTAAATTATTTGGTACCTATACAACTTTGAATTATTGACTGATTCAGTAATTAATTGTGCAATAACTTGTGGAGAGCAAATTATAATGATAGCTTTAGCTGGAATTGCATGGTAATTCTCATTAAATCCCAATGGATTTTGAACAAACCAACCACCTTAAAGAATCAATCACAAATATCTGGAAAAAAACCCCATCTCTTGCTGATTAATGAGGATATTACTGTGTTGCTTCATTTTAAGTGGGCTGAGTGCACTGACAGGTTACAGACTGAGTAGACTTCCTCCTGCTGTTGGTATTCATATGCTGGGTCCGCCCTGCCTTTCCACGATTTTTGTGGTTCAAGTGTGCAAAGGTTTCCATTGTTTGCTTCATAATGAAGATTCTTTCAACAAGATAATAACTGTGGCTGTGACGATATATTTGACTGATGTTGGCAGCTTGAAAAAAACCTCACGTGTCTACATTCCCACAGTTGTAATACGCTCATTCAAGAGCAGGTTATATCGTCTCTCTGTAAGCACAACCCAAAAGAGCAAGCTGGACAAAAGAGTCCAGCTTAGTCTGGACCGATGTCGGGTTCCGTCTGAAGATGCTCAATGATGTCTCAAGTTTTGGATTGTATTCCTAACAGTTATAATGTTCGGTGCTGCTTTTAGGCATTAGTACTGGTGTGATTGGGAAGGTCAATATGATCACCAAAGGGGAAAAAAGATCTGAAATAATTAATTGAAGTTGTGGCGACTGCCAAGCTATTTATCAACTAAAGGATTCAGAATTTGCATGGTGGTTTTTTTCTTGAGAGAGTGAGAATTAATATTTGTTGTCTTGTTGTGTGTTGTCCATGACTTAATGATACTTTGCCCACAGACGTGTGCTTGGCTGTCTCGGCCACCACCATAATTTCAGACATGAATGTCTACTGGAATATTGACAGAAGTTTAACAATAATGAATAAGCAAATAAGTTAGAAAAAAAAAAATCAGGAATAAATTCACCAAATCGAACTGAAAATTCAGGCACTATCCTATATAACACCTTGCTCGACCCTCAATCTTAGACCCTTGCCAGTTTTGCCCAGTGTCCTGCAGTGTGCATTGGTCAGCCGCACTGTGACTCCTGATACCAATGCAGGGATCTTACTCCTGGAATTTCACTCCGCAAAGGGTAATTGAGAGGGAAAAAGAGCTTTCTTCTGCAACTGGCCGAACTGGAAACTAAGTCAGCTACTTCCTGTCTAGCACTTTTCCCTGCGGGCACATGGACATATCCTTCTAGAATCAGAGTGGTTGCAGTGTGGAAGAAGACTGATCACTGCGTCAAGTCCACAACAGCTGTATGAGAGAGTAATCTCATTAGACCCTTTCTTATTGCACAAATTCCATTTATTTTCCAGACACTCATCCAGCTCCCTTTTGGCCACGACAATTAAAACCACCTCGGTCTACATCCACTACATCCCTCAAATCCCATTTTAACTTTCTCTGTTCCAAGATGAACAGCTCCCAGCTTCTCCAGCTTAACCACACCACAAAGGACCTCTTCGACGGAATCACTGCACTAAATGTCATCTGCGCTCCCTCTCCCAAAGTCTCCCAGAATGGACGCAATACTGCGATTGCCGAATCAATATTTTTGAAAGGCTCAGCATGATGTCCTTGCTCATGTACTTTATGGCTCTACTTAGAAAGTCTAAGATCCTGTGTGCTTTTTAAACCCTTTTTCTCAATCAAATTATGCACATACACCATCAGATCTTTGTGTTGTGAAACCCGTTTTAGAATTGTGCCCTCTGGTTTATATTGCCTCTGCACATTCTTCCTACCAAAATATAATGCTACACAGGGGGGGGGACACAGTGGCATAGCAGTAGAGCTGCTACCTCACAGCGCCTGAGACCCGGGTTCAATCCTGACAACAGGTGCCGACTCTGCGGATTTTGTACGTTCTCCCTGTGACCGTGTGGATTTTCTCCAGATGCTCTGGTTGCCTCCCACATTCCAAAGACATGCAGCTTTGCAGGTTAATTGGCTTCTGTAAATTGCCCCTAATGTGTAGAATGCAAAAATGGGATAAGACAGGACTAGTGTGGGGGTGTACAATGGTCAGCATGGACACGTCCTGTTTCCATCCTATATCTCTAAACTAAACTGAACATTACTCACTATTACATTTTATCTGCTACATCTCTCTCCATCCACCAAATTGTCCATATTTCATTGAAGCTCATTACTTCCTTCCTCAGTGCATGACAGCTCCAGGCTTTTGTGTCACTTGTAAATTTGGAAATTGTGAAATGTGTAGCCCCAAGTCCAAATTATTCGCACATATTAAGAAAAGCAGTGGTCTTAGTACAGTCCCCTCGGGTACTTCACTGAAACTTCTTTCCTGAGCATTTAACAAACTTTCAATGCTGTGTGTTCCTGCACCTTAGCTAATGGTTTTGCCATGCTTCAATAGCCCCTTTGATTCCACGGCCCCTCAATCTCCATTACAAGTCCATTGTGTGAAAACCATAACCAGTACAATTAACACATTTCCTTCATTGCCTCTCTTTGTTACTTTATTAAGAAACTCTATTTCACTGCTACAAGTGACCTTTATGCTGTCTTTACCCCCATCAACCACACTTGCCCAATTAACTGCTAATTTTGTCTCTTGACAATTTTTTCTAGAATCTTCCCCACCACAGAAGTGGCACCACTGACTTGTCTGGATTTATTGGGTTAAGCCCGCCACCTCTTTATGAATGAGGGAGTAATGGTTGCAATTTTCCAGTCCTCAAATAGCACCCCGAATCTGTAAATTGGAAAGTTATGGTCAAGGTTTCTGCGATTTTTGGCTTTTCCCTCCCTCAGTAACTGAGTATGCCTCCAATCAGGACTAGGTGACTGCCTTTCACCTACATTTTATCATTCTTAACTCATCCAAACTTCCTTTGCTGATACGCATGAAAACGGATGTAAACTGCTGCTTTAGTTTCTCAACCATGTCCTCTACTCTATTAGATTTCTTCTTCTTCTTATCGAGTCCACATCACAAGATTAGAAATTGTTCAGCCAGAGCTTAACACTTCTTGGCATCTGCATACCATTGCATCTTGCACTTCTTGTGCTTCTTGTGAGTGGTGGTGGAAAGATTGATGAAAATGGGACGCGATGTGACCACTCTTTTCTTGACCCCAGATTTCTTCTAATGGCCAGTGATTAGCACTACCTCTCCCTTTCCAGACTTGCTGCAAGTCTGTTCAAATGTTCTCTCTTTGCCTTCCAATTTCCTTTTTTACCCTCCAAAATTTCTCATTGCTCACCTCATTCACATACATATTTACCAGGATGTTTTTAGTTTTTAGTTTTAGAGATACAGCGCGGAAACAGGCCCTCCGGCCCACAGAGTCCACAATACGCAGCGATCCCCTCACACTAACACTATCCTACACAACCTTGGGACAATTTACATTTATACTAGGCCAATTAACCTACAAACCTGTACGTCTTGAGAGGAAACATAAGATCTCAGAGAAGCCCCACGCAGGTCACAGGGAGAACGTAGAAACTTCGTACAGACAGCACCCGTAGTCGGGATCAACCTCGGGTCGCTGGCGCTGTAAGGCCATAGCTCCACTGCTAGGCCTTAGCTCCACCCTGCCGCCCTTATCAATCAATAGAATCAATTTTTCAATTAGCACTTTGAAGTCTACAAACATAAACAAATAGAAATTAATTATCTAAGGGGTATCACTGCCAAACGTTTATGCTGCTCCGATTATGATGCACTGGAATGATACAGATGTTATCGACCAAGTAACGGAGGAGCTTGCTAGGTTGAAGGGATGCAGAATGTGGGAGTGGGAGAGGGGCTAGAGGTATTGCTGGGGTGGTATTTTAATGAAGGGGTGGCCGAAAGTCAGTGACTTTCCTTGGATTCGAGAACCAGAGGACATAGGTTTAAGGTGAGGGGGGAAAGATTTAATAGGAGCTTCAGGGGTAATTATTTCACCCAAAGGGTGGTGGATGTATGGAACGAGCTGCCAGAGGAGGTAGTTGAGGCAAGTACTATCGCAATGTTTAAGAAACATTTAAACAAGTATATATGGATAGGACAGGTTCAGAGGGATATGAGCCAAATGCAGGCAGGTGGGTGTAATGTAGACGGGACATGTTGGCCGGTGTGGGCAAGTTGGGCCGATAGGCCTGTTTCCACGCTGCAAGACTCTATGACTCTGTGACATCCCAGTTCAATGCTGCAGGAGTGAAACAAGCTTATTTTGGGCATGCCTAAAGTTCAGTGTTGCCAAAGGTTCCTTGCAATGCTCTTCACAGAGTGCTGAATGGGGAATGATCTCATCATGCACAGTGTGACGTGGGAATTGAATTGATGCCACAAGGTGATGAGACATGCTTGGTCAAATTTTGTGAGTGTCAAGCAATGACCCAGAAATGATTGTTGATGTGCTTCATTCCAGAGGAAGGTCTACTTTCAATTGCCAAACATTGAAAGATACAGCAAAATGAATTTGAATCTTCAGGCATATGAAAGGAGTGGATATTTATTTATTTTTTGCTTTAAATTTTGAAGGGAATTTTATTTCTGCTTGGATTCTTTTGGATATCCATTATGGCTTCAACAGCAAAAGAATTGAGAAAATGACATAAACTACATTACAGATGAACCTCGCTGTATATTCATCCCTCAAATTTCCACACAAAAGATTATATATTTTTCCAGAGTATGAGTCAGGGATACAAAGACCTGAAACAAAATTGCTTCTCTAGCCCATTCTCTTGCCTAACAATAAGCCACTTCACGATGGAGTTTGCCCTTGAAATTTTGGATTTGGCCAATTCTTATCCGCTGTAGAAATAGGACTTTGATGTCCTTCTGAAAATAATTCCTGTCTTTATGCGGGGTAGATGACGTTTAGCTGGCAATTAATTTTAAAAGTGAAGTAGACTAGATCTCCACAGTTACTATGTACACTTGAACATCATAAAAACAGAAATAGCTGGAAACACTCAGCAGGTCAGGCCATAACTGTGTGAAGAGAAACTGAGCCAGAGTTTCAGGTTATAGACCCTTTATCCGTAGACCCAGTGCGTGGGAAGGAACTGGAGATGCTGGTTTAAACCGAAGATAGACACAAAAAGCTGGAGTAACTCAGTGGGACAGAAGGAATGGGTGACGTTTCGGGGTCGCGACCCTTCTGCCTGTCCCGCTGAGTTACTCTAGCTTTTTGTGTCTATCTTTATCATCACAGGATTTCTGACCTTCTGTATGTTTCTGGCATTTTCTGCATTCTGTATTTTAGATTCAAGATTCAAGATTCAAGATAGCTTTATTTGTCATCCAATATTGGACGAAATTCAGTCACCCACAGTCCAACAATAAAAGCATTAAATAGGCATTAAAATTACACAACCCCAAAAACACACAAAAAAAGAAACATCCATCAAAGAAACATCCATCACAGTGAGTCTCCTCCAGTCCTCTCCTCACTGTGATGGAAGGCCACAATGTCTTTCCCTTCTCCTGCCGTCTTCTCCCGCGGTCAGGTTGTTGTGGTTGCAGGCCGCGCCGGACGGTCCGCAGCGGCCCGAGCCGAAGGCGAGTCGCAGCCGCTCCCGCAGCCTCCGAAGACGGCCGGCTCCGCCGATGATAAGTCCGATCCGGGCGGGCGAACATGCTGCTGCTGTTGCTGCACGTCGGGGCGGTCATGGCTCCCGACATTGAAGCCCCCGCCCAGCAGAGAAAAATCCCGCAGCATATTTTAGGCCGCACCGGACAGTGAAATGTCCGTGACCCAAGCCCCGCGATGCAGGGCGGGCGAACACGCTGCCGCTGCCGGAGCTCCCGATGTCGGCATCCACGCGGCCCGAGCCTAAGGCGAGTCGCAGCCGCTCCCGCAGCCTCCGAGGACGGCCGGCTCCGGTGATGGTAAGTCCGATCCGCGGGCTCTGCGAACCAGAGCCCTGGAGGCCGCCAGCTCCAGGAGTTGGGCCGATGGTAGGCCGCAGCAGGAACGGAGACAACACCCAGAAAACAAAGGTCGGGTCTCCGTTCGGAAGGGACACATATTTACAATTTTACAGTTCCCCCCCTCCCCCCCCACATACACACACAGTACACAAACACAAAAACACGACATCACAACTACAATTAAGACAAAAAAACAACAAAAACACAAAGACAAATGGACCTCAGGTAAGCCGCAGCTGCTATGGCAGCGCCACCATTTGCAGCATCTTCAGTTAGATTTTCAATTTTCCTCGACTTAAGCTTTAATGATATCGGCAATTTCCTCAGGGTTTTGAAATGCTAATAATGGTAAGTTTGCAGCCTCACATTGGTGCCATTCTCCTTGTTTCACAACAACTGATCTATGATTGTGAGTCAAAGCAAATCCATCGTTTGAACTCTGAAGATCACATGCCATGAACCAGAAGATAACATAGATGAAAAACTTGCAGCATGTCTGGTGTGAGAGGAATTGCTTTGATCTTGGGTGGCAAATGTTTGCTTGACGTAGTGTCAGTGGTGCTGGATTTTCAATTTCCCACTCTGTTCCCCAGCTTCCATGCCACTATTAGCTCCCACATTGGAGCAGTGAGGCTCCTTGGTGTGAAGGGATAAAGTTATTGGTGGCTAAAATTACTGGATTAATAATCAGTAAATGGCTGGACAAATTCTATCATGGAAGAATGGGAATTTTTAACAACCCCCCCCCTCCCGAAATAAGGACCTGGTACCAGTGCAAGTGATTATGAAGCTTTCAAGCTATCTGCAGTTCCTTCCTACACATAGAATCATGGAAACAGCCCCTCTATAAGATCACCCCTAAAGTCCTCGCCTGCCCAACCTCCCCCTGTAACTCAGGCCCTCGTGTCCTGGCAACATCCACAAAAATCGTTGCCCCACTCTTTTCAGATTAACAGCATCTTTCTTGCTCACGTTTGGTTAGCAGAGTGACCGAAACAGACCAAAATACTCCAAATGTGGCCACACCAACGTTTTGTGCAACTGTAACATAACATTCCAACTTTGATACGCCATACCCTGATTGATGAAGGCCAATGTGCTGAAAGCCTTCTTGACCAACCTATCTACCTGTGATGCCACTTTCAAGGAACTGTGTGCCTACACTCTTATATCCCTCTGCACTACAACACTCCCCAGAGCCCTGCCTTTCACTGTGAAGGTCCTGCCCTGGGTTGACTTCCCAAAATGTAACTCCTCGCACTTATCTGCATTAAAATCCATTAACCATTCCTCAACCCCCTTGTCCAACTGATCAAGATCCTGCTGTCATTTTTGATAGCCATTTTTGGTATCTACAATACCACGCACATTAGTGACACCCTGCTGGAGGTCTGTGGAGTTCCGCAGAGATGTGTTGGGACCTCTGCTGTTTGTGATATATATACATATCACCTCGATGTAAATGTAGATGGGTTGGTGACTAAGTTTGCTGGCGACACCAAAATTGGAGGAGTTGCAGACAGTGAGGAATGCTGTTAGAAGATACAGTGGGATACAGATCAGCTGCTGAAATGGGCAGAGAAATGGCGGATGCAGTTCAACACGAGCAAGTGTAAGGTGTTACACTTTGGAAGCTTGAATGTACAGAGAGAATTAATGGCAAGGCGTTTGATAGCATTGAAGGACAGAGGAATCTTGGAGTCCAAGTTCATAGCTCACTAAAGGTGGCATCACAAGTAGGTAGAGTGGTAAAGAAGGCATGTGATATGCTTGCCTTCCATGAAGCCAATTTCCGATCCTTTTGGCGAACTCTTCCTGAATTCCATGATCAAGGTTACTGCAAAAAGTATTGATGTGTTTTGAGGAAGATCGCCTGCTATCCCTACCCCAGCTGGATGTTATGTGGCTCCAATGTTGTTAACTCCCAATGAAGTGATGAAAGCAGTCTGACTGGGCATTATTGATGAGCATTATTAATGTAGCATACATTACAGTCATGACAGTGATGACCATGCCTGGTGAATAACTTTTTTTTAAAAATCAGAGCTCAACAACAGGGAAAAATTTCTCTCATGTACGGCATGCTGTTATTTTAACAATAAGCGGTTCAAATCACCTGCTGACCCATTGGAAGCACTTCTCTGCAATTATAAATAATGTCAATAAATACAAGGTTCGCTTTAGCACGAACAAAATCTTTGGTCAGTTGATTGATTCCAAAGCATTCAGAGTGTTCAGGAATGCACTGTACCCCCTCCAGAAAGAGATGTGGGGGCATAGGAATAATAGTAATGCTGGTGCCGTTGTCCATTCTTGCTGAGCATTAGACGGTAAGGGATGAATAGAGAAACCCGTGAACTTCCCTACAGCGAGCCCACTGTGTAATGAACGTAATTGGGTGAGGAGGAAATCTACCTAGAGAGCCTCCTCCCTGTAATTATTCACTTGATTTAACATCAGTTATCTGCAGCATATGAAAGCACTCAGATTTTTGAGACTGTCATATTTTTTCAGCTTTTATATATCGCAGTTTAGACACCAGTGTCAGACTTCACACTACTCGATTGAGAGAGACACCACAAGTGAATTACTGAATCACCCCTGCCCTCGGGAAGAAGGTACAGGAGCCTGAAAACTGTAAAATTCAGCTTCTTCCCTGCAGCCATTAGGCTATTGAGCACCACAACCTCAAATACGCTCTGAACTACATAGACTATTATTGTTATTATTGCATTATTACTGTGTGTTTTTTACGTCTACATATATGCGCATACAGAAAATGCTGGAGTAACTCAGCAAGTCAGGCAGTATCTCAGGAGAGAAGGAATGGGTGACGTTTCAGGTCGAGACCCTTCTTCAGACTGATGTCAGAGGGGCGGGACAACCTTCCTTTGATTTTCACAAGGCATGGTCACCCATTCCTTCTCTCCTGAGATGCTGCCTGACCTGCTGAGTTACTCCAGCATTTTGTGAAATAAATACCTTCGATCATATATAAGAATACATATATATGATCTAGATATATATGATATGTTACATATGTGTATATGTGAGTATGTGTATATATACACACACACTGAACTTTTTTTCTCATTTATTACATTGTTTACAATGCACTATATTTACATATTCTGTTTGTGCTTCTGCAAGTAAGAATTTCATTGTTCTATCTGGGACATATGGCAATAAAACACTCTTGACTCTTGATATTTAATACCTTCAGGTTTACCCTGAAGCTCTGGAATTCCTTCCCTAAGCCTGGTCACTCCATCTTCCTCTTTAAAATACTTCAAAACCTCATTTTTTTAAACCAAGATTTAGGTCACCTTCCCTAATATTTCTCTACATGTTCTCATGTCAAGTTTTGTTGTAAAGGAAGTGCCTCGAGACATTTACCGTGATTAAAGTGCTGTAAAAATACATGTTATAAGGCAGGAGTTCATCTGAATGAAGTGATAGACACAAAGAGCTGAAGTAACACAGCGGAACAGGCAGCATCTCTGGAGAGAAGGTATGGGTGACGTTTATGATTTGAGATATCCTGTTGCCTATATATGTGAGGCTCCTGGAGCTCATTTCAGGCTCTGGGACTGAAGTAAATCTTTGTACCAGCCACTGTTACCTGTAGATAGACACGAAAAGCTGGAGTAACTCAGCGGGACATTCAGCATCTCTGAAGTCTGAAGAAGGGTCTCGACCCAAAACGTCACCTGTTGCTTCTCTCCTGAGATGTTGCCTGTCCCGCTGAGTTACTCCAGCTTTTTGCGTCTATCTTCAGTTTAAACCAGCATCTGCAATTCCTTCCTGTACTACCATCCGTAGTTTTTCAGAGAGATTCTCACTGTCCCAAGCTAACATTTCTGCATGCTGGCAGATCTGGAGGTGACATCTGTTTTAATTTTGCTGCATTAATCTGCAGCTGATGGCTGGTTGTGTAAGCACAAGATCTGTAACTCCAGCTAACTGGCATCGGTTTTGCCAACCTTTCCTGGATGCCAAAGTCAACCTCAGCTATGTGATTGCATTTTATTTCTCAATCGGGGTTTGCTTTTAGATCCATACATGGAGTCACTGAATCATACATCATGGAAAACCAGCCTCCCCTCCCAACCCATCGATGCCATCTACACTTCACACTGCTTCGGGAAAACAGACAGCATAATCTAGGACCATATGTACCTGGTCGTTCCCTCTTTTCATCTCTACTGCTGGGCGGAAGATACAAATGCTTGAAGCCATGTATCATAATTTTCGGGGAAAGCCTTTACTGATATTAGACTTTTGATCCGGAGGCTGCAACAGATTGTTCGATCAGCTGAGAAGGTTGTTGGCTGCAACCTTCCTCCCCATTGGCGAACTGTACACTGCAAGGGCCAGGAAGCGAGCGGGCAAGATAATCTCTGACCCCTCTCACCCTGGCTACAAAATCTTTGAAGCACTTCCCTCTGGAAGGCGACTCCGGACTGTCAAAGCAGCCACAGCCAGACATAAAAACAGCTTTTTTCCCCCGAGTAGTAGTTCTACTCAATAACCAAAGTCTGTAGTCTCTGTTTTGCTCTGGTTTATTTTCACCCACATGTTTAGACCGTAATGTTGTATCCTTATTGTTTTGAAAGTCAGCAACGCATTGTGCAAGGGAAATCATGTATTATAAATCTCATGGAAATGTTTTGAAGAGGTCACCAAGAGGATTGATGGGGATAGGCAATGAATGGTGCCGAGATGGACTTTTGTAAAGCCTTTGACAAGGTCCACAATATAGGCTAGTCTGGTGGTTAGATCACGTGGGATCAAAGGTGAGATAACCAATTGCATTGAAAATTGGCTTGGAGGAAGGAGACAAAGGGTAATTGTGGAGGGTTGTTTTTCTGATCAGTGGCCTGTAATCAGTAGTGTGCATTAGGGGTCAAGGTAAGGTCTACTGCTTCTGTTTGTTATTTACATTAATGTTTGGATAAAAGTGTAGTTAATTTGCACTGTCCACAGTGAGAAAGGTTATTTCAGTTTACAACAAAATCTAGATCATTTGGGGAGGAGGGCTCAAGGAATGGCAAACAGAATGTAACTCTGACAAGTGGGAGGTGTTGTACTTTGGGCTGTGAAAGCAGGGCGGGACCTACACAGTAAATGGTAGAGCCCTGGAGAGTGCTGCAGAATAGAGAGATCTGGGAGTACAAAGGCATGGTTCCCTGAAAGTGATGAGTCAAGTCTGGTGAGAAGGTGTTTGGCACGCTTGCCTTTATTGGGAAGGATACTGAATACAACAGTTGCGACGCCATGATGCAGCTGTACAAATCGCTGGTGGAGGCACAGTGGCGCAGCAGTAGCGTTGCTGCCTGACAGCGACAGAGACCTGGGTTTCATTTTGATTATGGGTGCTGTCTGTACAGAGTTTGAATGTTCTCCCTGTGACTGCACGGGGTTCACCTGGGTGCTCCAGTTTCATATCATATCATCATATATCATCATATCATATATATACAGCCGGAAACAGGCCTTTTCGGCCCTCCAAGTCCGTGCCGCCCAGCGATCCCCGTACATTAACACTATCCTACACCCACTAGGGACAATTTTTACATTTACCCAGCCAATTAACCTACATACCTGTACGTCTTTGGAGTGTGGGAGGAAACCGAAGATCTCGGAGAAAACCCACGCAGGTCACGGGGAGAACGTACAAACTCCTTACAGTGCAGCACCCGTAGTCAGGATCGAACCTGAGTCTCCGGCGCTGCATTCGCTGTAAAGCAGCAACTCTACCGCTGCGCTACCGTTTCCTCCCACATTCTGTAGACGTATAGGTTTGTAGGTTAATTGGCTTCTGTAAATTGTCTTCAGTGTGTAGGATAGAACAAGTATAAGAGGATCGCTGGTCAGCGTCAACTCCAGGCCGAAGGGCCAGTTTCCATGCAGTATCTCTAAAACTAAAAACTAAAACCACACTTGGAGTATGTCACCCAGCTATGAGAAGGATGTCATTAAGTTGGAAAGGGTGCAAAAGAGATTCACCCCAGATTTTATCTGGGCTGTGTCCTCCAGTTACAAGTAGAGGTTGGATACACTGAAACCCTTTTTTACAGGAGCATAGGAGGCTGATGGGTGACCTTATTGAGGAGTGTGCAAGATCACACAAGGCACGGATAAAGTGAATGTTCATTGTCTTTTTCTCAGTGGAGAGGGCATAGGCTTAAGATGAGAGAGGAGAGATTTAAGTGGAACCTGTGGGGCAACCTTTTCCACCCAGAAGGTGGCCAGGGGGTATGGGGAGAAGGCAGGAACGGGGTAGTGATTGAGAATGATCAGCCATGATCACATTGAATGGCGGTGCTGGCTCGAAGGGCCGAATGGCCTCCTCCTGCACCTATTGTCTATTGTCTATTGGAAGCAAATACAATTACGACTTTTAAAAGACATTTGGACAGATGTGGATAGGAAGGGTTTAGAGGGATATGGGCCAAATGCGGGAAAATGGGACTCGCCTTTATGCCAACTTGGTCAGCATGGTCAATGCGGGCTGAATGGCCTATTTCCGTACCGCACAGCTGTATGTCTATGACTCATTTCCTTTATTGTGTAGCTCATTGGCTGCAGTACTTGTCAGAAAAAATAGAAGTAATATGACTTCAAAAGTAGTTAGTTGGTTCGAAAGCCCAGAGGATATGAAATATCTTACAGAAATTCATTTTGAATGATCTGATGCTCTTGTTTTCCTTGAGAATGCCCCTTACAGTTCTTTGATGAGTGTACTTGTCTGCCTGCCTTCTCCTCATTCACCAATGGCTTCTGAAAGGCAGCTGGTCATGGCTTTCATTGGATTTTTGATCTGAACTTTCAATATTCCTTCACTGTGTGAAATCTGACACATTCAGACAAAAGATTTTGATGAACTTGATTGTGCAGTTGTCTTCTGTGACTCATGGACACATTAAAATAGGTCATCAAGATAGTAAAAGTTCAAATAAGATAGGAGAGTGGATTCTTATAAAATACTGAATTTGTGCACTTGTCTTAATGTATTTTAAATGAGTTTGTGAACCTTTCTTTGTTATAGAATCACCGATAATTTTCCAAAAATCTATTTGTGTGCCTTTTCCACTGTTCTTGTGTCTGAAAGTTGTATTTGTTGGTGCTCAGTAACTAATATTATTGATAAGGTGTGTAGGAAAATAACTGCAGGTGCTGGTACAAATCGAAGGTATCACAAAATGCTGGAGTAACTCAGCGGGTCAGGCAGCATCTCAGGAGAGAAGGAATGGGTGACGTTTCAGGTCAAGACCCTTCTTCAGTCTGACCCGCTGAGTTACTCCAGCATTTTGAGATACCTTCGAATATTATTGATAGGATGGCTTCAACTTTCCCCTAGACTTCTGCAAATGCAAATCTCGGCACAAACTCAATGGTATTACTGTTGAGGAAGAAACTGCAAATGCGGGTTTACACCAAAGATAGACACAAAATGCTTGAGTAACTCAGCGGGACAGGCAGCATCTGTGGAAAGCAAGGAATGGGTTTCAGGTCTGAAGATGGGTCTCGACTCAAAAAGTCACCCATTCTTTATCTCCAGACATGCTGCCTGTCCTGCTGAATTAGTCCAGCATCTTGTATCTACCATCAATGGTATTACTCGTATCCTGTTACATCAGGGCTTTCCCTTCTGGTTTGACATCAATTGTGGCAGCAGTAATATTTTCTACAAGCCCATCGCAGAAGGTATAAAACTCTTGGAATGACGTACAATAATTATGTTCGTATAATATGTTGAATGGATAGTAATCTTGCAATGTTCATTTTTTTCCTTTTGCTAAAATATCAAAATCACAGAATTACCTGGGAGCGTGATGATATTGTGTGCAAGTAATATTTTACATTCTCAGGGACAGTCTTATGACGACATTCTTGGTGCAATGTTATTTCTCATTCTTATAAACCTTTGATGTGTTGGTCAGAAGATCCAATGTCCAATTCAGCAAGACTTTGCCAGCTTAACTTTACCTATCTCTTTCCATATGTTTCTAGCAATAGTTCCTCCCAGCATCAAACTCAAATCTGTTTCCTCACCACTATGTATATTCCTCTCTACTTCTGCAAACTAAGTTTTCAGACTGTTTTAGGTGAATCACTATCTCAACATCCTCCAATAGCAAATGGAAATTTTAATTCCAGGTCATTTCCATCAGTAAAATCCAAACTTCCCATTTTATCCCTCTTCCTGAACCACCTGAGGGAATCTTGTGGAAATCCTTGTGGCTCTCTTTATTGCAACCTGATTTAATTACCCAACTGTTTCATGATCAGTGTCTCAGTTCCACAAAAATGAAGGGAGATGAGAACATTTTTTTTCACCCAAATGGTAGTGTATCATTGGACTTTTAGACCCAAGAGGGCATGGAGACTCATTTGCCCTGAGTACATTTAAGACATAAATTGATAGGTTTCAAGTGACCTTACAGTATTTATCCTTGAATCAGAACTACTGGCCAGTATCGCAATGCAATTTGTGGGAGTGTGCTGCATGCAAACTGGTTGTCACCTTTAATGAAGAGTTGTGAAACATTGAATATTAAGGGAATCAAGGGATTTGGGTTAGTTCAAGAAAGAGGCACTGAAGTAAAAGATTAGGCATAGTCACACTGGATAATAGAAAGAATGAAGGTCTATTCCTGCCTCTGTTGCTAAACAGCTTTGAGTTGCTATTGTCATGGATAAGATATAGACCTAGATGATCAAAGGAGAATTATTTTCAACTCTTTTGGAAGGCAAGGTGGCGCAGCGGTAGAGTTGCTGCCTTACAGCGAATGTAGCGCCAGAGACCCGGGTTCGATCCCGACTATGGATGCTGTCTGTACGGAGTTTGTACGTTCTTCCCATGACTTGCATGGGTTTTCTCTGAGATCTTCAATTTCCTCCCACACTCCAAAGGCGTACAGCTTTGTAGGTTAATTGGCTTGGTAAATGTAAAAATTGTCCCCAATGGGTGTAGGATAGTGTTGGATATGCGGGGATCGCTGGTCGGCGCGGACCCGGTGGGCCGAAGGGCCTGTTTCCGCGCTGTATCTCTAAACTAAACTAAACTAAAGATCGGAGAACTAGAAAATAGATTAAATAAGCCCACAGACAGACGACGTGCAATACCTCTGCAAATAGGGAATGAATGTCTGTTGGAAAAAATGGCCCAGACAACTGTTTACCACAGGGAAAGACAAATGGTTTTATGGAACTGCAGATTGAATAAGGAAAGTCAGTCCCATGATAGGTAATAACTTCACTTTAGTTCCTTTATTAAAAACAACTGCTTGGCTCTATGTTATGGAGAGGCCAAAAGAAACCATAAATAAAATTAACAGTGAAAGATCATTGTAATAACAGCTGTTAAAAGGGAGGGCAAGGAGAAGGTCCAGCTCTGCATATTCCACAGTAATGAAAACTGGATTGGCATTCTAAACAACTCCCTACCGACAGTGACATTCTCCAAAAGTGCTTCTTTGGCTAGGAAGTGCTTATCCATGCCCCGAGGCTATTAAAAATACCAAATGTCATTTTTTTCTCTCTTTTCACCTTCTTCCTGAAATAATAGGCGGCATCCTCACACCTTCAACACTGGTTCAATGGTTATAATCAGTCTTCAGTGCCTGTTGGGAACGCTTGCTCCTCAGAAAAACTTGCAAGTCAGTAGTTACGAGGCGCGTAATTCCAATTACAGTCAGGGCATCATTTAATTGGCTCTCAAAACAATTATATTCCAATTTACAGCAGGGACAGAAGGCTATTCAGTCTAACGGGCTTATGTTGGGCAGGTGGAGGTAGAACATTCTTTGTAACCGGAAAATCTCTACTGCTTTGGAGACACTGAATTGTTCTGTTTGCATCAAGCAGCATTCGCTTCCATGAATACTGCAATAACTTATCAAGGCAAGGTGCTTCAATCAAATAAATGACTCCAATCACTCAAGCTTCATGAGATACATCAGAAAAGTTTGTTTACAACAGGTTAATGCTAAACACATTTTAGTTAGAGGCTGATGTATGGCAGAATACTAGGCCAGAAAACAGCTTCTTCCCCTCTGTTATCATGCTTCTGAACGATCCTTCCACAAGCTAGTATACTGTCCAATTCACCTCTACCCCTTTCAGAACATTGGACTTTATCTATAGAACTGAAGTGCTACAATGCTGAGAACTATATTCTGCATCTGCATCTGCATCTCCCCCTTTGCTCTATCTATTGTACTTGAGTTTGACTTCCTTGTATTTATATAGAGCATTATCTGATCTGATTGGAGAGACTCCAAAGCAATGGTTTCACTGTGCCACAGTACACGTGACAATAATAAATCTCAAACAAATCCTAACCCTATTATAGTGTGGATCAGCCATGATCATATTGAATGGGAGGGCAGGCTTGAGGGGGCTGGTGGCTGTTCCTATTTGCTTTTGTTCTCCGAGCATAGAGGGACAGAGCTTTGAGTAACTTCCTTTGAATTTAAAGAATAATTTAGAATAAACTGTCTTGGAGAATCTTCTGCTTACGCCTTTGGAATGTGACTTGGGAACATCCAAGCCACAAGTAATAGGAGCAGAATTCGGCCATTCGGCCCATCAAGTCTACTCCGCCTTTCAATCATAGCTGATCTATCTCTCCCTCCTAACCCCATTCTCCTGCCTTGGTTCTTGTTTCTTGGTTCTTGGTCCTCCAAAATATTCCAAATGGAATTTAAACTGGAGGTGGCGGAGTATGGACTTAAGCAAGAAGGGCTTCTTGGAGAAGAAGAGCTGCCTTAAATTTAGTTGCGTCTGGTTGAGTAACTATAGTAGGGTGAAGACTATTCCATGCTTTAATTGTGTGAGGGAAGACTGAATTGCTATACACATCTGTCTTGGTAGCTGGTATCTCAAATTGAATCGAATGCCCTCGTCTACTCCTGACATGTTTGGGTTTGGTGTAGATGTGGTCATCTATGTCGAGCTGACCATTTAACATGTTGTAAAACCAGGTCAAATGATGGGCTTTACGTCTGTCTTGGAGAGTGTTCCACCCCGATGAATTTAGAAGTTCGGTAACACTCGCTTCTCTCTCATAGGTATTTGTAACAAAACGAGCTGCATGTCTTTGAACACGTTCGATGGAAGAAATGTTTTTATTTATGTATGCCTTCTCCCCATAACCCCTGACACCCATCCTAATCAAGAATCTGGTTCTGGTTCTGGTTGAATCTATCTATCTTTGCCTTAAAAATATCCACTGACGGCCCCCACATCCTTCTGTGGCAAAGAATTCGACAGATTCACCACCCTCTGACTAAAGAAACTCCCTCTGACTTGGAGCATCCAAGTGTTTCTTCGTTTGTGATTTGGAGTAGGGGGTCCTTTATTGAGTACTCAGTCTATTCTGGTGACCCTGTGTGTGACCTCTTTTATGGACCAGGAGCAGCTTCAAAAAACGCGCCAAAGCTTGGGAAAATTAGCGTGACAATTTTGAAAATGGTGAACACATTGGTTGCTAAAGAATTCTTACAACTAAATTGAAACAGTTTTGGTTCTGCTTGTGATTAATCCCTAACAAAGAGAAGTATGGGTGAACTGAATGAAGCTGCCCTGCTGTGACAGAAGTCTCTATCCAATTTAATATGAACTACTTCCTAAGCAGTGAGCGGTGCTATTTGTGACAATGTAAAAATGTATGTCTTTGTGATGCCTACTAAACCAAATGAATCTGTTAACAAGCTGCAGTATGCTGGTGTCTACATTGCTTGTGCATGTGGAGATCCAATCTCATAGGCAGGGAAATGAATTTTTTTTTTAAAAACACTCCTTAATTACTTTGTCCATTCTACACAAAGGGCCACAGAGGGTAATGATTCTTTGTAAACCTGATTATATGTTGGAGAGTGCAATGTTCCATAATGAGTTATTTCCCGATGTGCACTACAGCTGAACCTTCAGATGCAGTAAAATATTACATGGCCAGAATTAGCTGGTTGATTAGATTAACTGGACCCCCATCCAGTGTAATGGACCATTGATCCAGAGACAGGAGTTGAAATCCCACCACAGCAGTTGGGGAATTCGCATTAAAGACAGTAAATAAGACTGGAACTTTAAAAAAAAATCTGTCCTCAATAATGGTGACTGGATTGTCCCATCTGCTTTACCAATGTCCATCAGAGAATTGTCCTTCTGGTTATTCCTACTCAGACTGGTTTATCTGCAACTCCGTATTCACCATTGTGGTTGACTCCCAAAGCTCCTCCTCAGCGGAGTCCATACTTGAACGAATGAATAAAAAAACTGGTAGTTGAGGAAAATATTCAGCAGGTCAGGGAGATGATACATGATGGTGAGCATCGACAGCATTTTCTGGCTTGTATTTAAGATTTTGTGCATATGTTATCATATCATATCATATCATATCATATATATACAGCCGGAAACAGGCCTTTTCGGCCCTCCAAGTCCGTGCCGCCCAGTGATCCCCGTACATTAACACTATCCTACACCCACTAGGGACAATTTTTACATTTACCCGCCAATTAACCTACATACCTGTACGTCTTTGGAGTGTGGGAGGAAACCGAAGATCTCGGAGAAAACCCACGCAGGTCACGGGGAGAACGTACAAACTCCTTACAGTGCAGCACCCGTAGTCAGGATCGAACCTGAGTCTCCGGCGCTGCATTCGCTGTAAAGCAGCAACTCTACCGCTGCGCTACCGTGCCGCCCTTTGTTGCTTTCTTTTACTTTGAAAATAAAATTGGCTGTAGTTTTAACCTGTTATAATGTTACAGCTGGTTCAGTAATTACAACTGACATTCCTGCTGTAAGATCTTTGAACTATTTGGCAACCAGCCATCATTTCATACATATGAGCAAAAAACAAAGTGCTGGAAGGACTCAGCAGGCCAGGCGGTGTCTGAGGAGGGAAAATTCCTTCAGACTGAAGAAGGGACCCGACCTGTTATATTTTCTGTCCTTTTTCCTTCACAGATGTTGCCTGGCCTGCTGGGTTCCACCAGCAGTTTATTATTGCTCAACATTACAGCATCTGCAGTCTCGTGTGTTTCCATTTTCCTGCTTCGCTGGGCAATCAACTTAAAGTATTCCTACTTTGACCCTAAAAAGGGTTCGACCTGAAGAGTCCCCTGTCCTTTTCCCTCCACAGATGCTGCTTGACCTGCTGAGTTACTCCAGCTCAATATTAAAGCAGCTGCAGACTCTTGTGTATCCATCATGTCATACATCTCAATAGTACTCTCTTTCAGTTGAACATGTTCAGTTTGGTTTAGTTTAGTTTACTTTAGTTTAGTTTAGTTTAGTTTAGTTTAGAGATACAGCATGGAAACAGGCCCGTTGCTGTCCTCCTCTGTTCCCATGTCTGACCACTGCCACAAGCCTCACCATGTCTTCAATATCCACGACCACCTTTGTTGCTGGGTGGAGGTCTTACCTTTTGTTAGATAGTTAGATAGAGCTCTTAATGATAGCGAAGTCAAGGGATATGGGGAGAAGGCAGGAACGAGGTACTGATTGTGGATGATCAGCCATGATCACGGTGAATGGCGGTACTGGCTCGAAGGGCCGAATGGCCTACTCCTGCACCTATTGTCTATTGTATTGAGCTCTTCTTCCGTCAGTGCCGCCTTTACAAGTTCACAAGTTTCTGGAGTAGGATTAGGCCATTCGGCCCATCAAGTCTACTCTGCCATTCAATCATGGCTGATCTCTGCCTTCTAATCCCATTTTCCTGCCTTCTCCCCATAGCCCTTGACACCAGTTCTAACCAAGAATGTGTCTATCTCTGCTGTAAAAATATCCACTGAGTTGGCCTCCACAGCCCTCTGTGGCAATGAGTTCCACAGATTAACTACTCTCTGACTAAAGAAGTTCCTCCTCACCTCCTTTCTAAAAGAGTGCCCTTTAATTCTGAGGCTATGAACTCTGGTCATAGACTCTCCCACCAGTGGAAACATCCTTTTCCCATCCACTCGATCTATGCCTTTCATTATTCTGTACGTATAATTTTATCCCTGTTTCATTCGCAATGAAACCTTGATGCGCCTTTATCCCGTCTTCAACACACCCTTTACTCTTGGACACCACCTGCTGGTCTACCCTTTCTCGGCCGTGTCATTTTCCAGCCAGGGCTAGGACAGTCAGAGGAAGGGTCCTAATCCGAAACGTCATCTGTCCATTTCCCTCCACAGATGTTACCTGACCCGATGGGTTCCTCCAGTAGTTTGTTTTTACCACTTCAAAAATCCTAATCTTTGCTTATTTCTTTGTTCATATCATGTGGACATTGCTAGTAATACCAACATTTATTATCCATCCCTAATTTCCTGACCTGTAGATGTTGGTAGATGTCAACCACATTGGTGGGTCTGGAGTTACATGCACACCATACCAGGTAAGGATTTTTTCCCCTGACAAACATTAATAAACTAGATGCATTTTCTTGACACTCCAGTAGTTTACTTTGGGTTTTTCCCTTTAATGCCATATTTTCTCATTTAATTACTTCAATTTAAATTCCCCGGCTGGGATTAAAATGTGTTTCTGGATCAATGATCCTGAACTTTGGCGGTTGGTTTTGTACGTCTGGAGAATTATGCAACCATACATCTAATATGATTGAGGAGAGTCTGCACTCCACTTATGGAATGGAAATGTTTTATTGTTGTTGTTTGTGAGGTTTGAGGTTTCAGGGTAGGTAAGAGGGAACCAATGCATTTGTACTTTCATTGTGATAGAATGAAACAAAATAAGGATCTATGGGGTTGGCGGTAATATGCTGGCATGTAATACAGGTTGGTTCATGAAGAGAAACGAACGGTTCGATTCTAACCTCTGGTGCTACCAGTCTGGGTTCCCCTTGTGACTGTGTGGGTTTTCCCCAGGTGCTCAGGTTTCCTCCCACATACCTGAATATCATATCATATCATATCATATATATATATACAGCCGGAAACAGGCCTTTTCGGCCCACCAAGTCCGTGCCGCCCAGCGATCCTCGTACATTAACACTATCCTACACCCACTAGGGACAATTTTTACATTTTACCCAGCCAATTAACCTACATACCTGTACGTCTTTGGAGTGTGGGAGGAAACCGAAGATCTCGGAGAAAACCCACGCAGGTCACGGGGAGAACGTACAAACTCCTTACAGTGCAGCACCCGTAGTCAGGATCGAGCCTGTGCCCTATTAGGTAAGTGGTAAGGAAAAGGGTCTGTTCATGGGCATGTGCACGAGATCAGGTTACAAGAAATGGGTAGTGGAATGGGATTGATGTGAGTGGGTATGGACTCGTCAGGCAGAATGGCCTCCTTTTACGTGGTAAGGAAATATGGAACAAGGGAATAAGAAAAAATGGATCATTGCAGATTGGTAGAATAATCAGTAGAGAACTGCAAATATGTAGTACTGCATCCTCTATAATATGCAAACTATTATCAATAACCAAGAAGAGCAGATCTGGTGTATCTGACTTTGTTAAAGATGCAAAGTTAAGTGTTAGAGTAGACTTCAGACTTTAGGGATACACCATGGAAACAGGTCCTTCGCCCCACAGGTTCCGCACTGAACAACAATCACCTCGTACACGCGCACTATCCGACCCACCAGAGACAATTTACAATTTTTACCAAAGCCAATTAAGTTACAAACCTGTACGTCTTTGGAGTGTGGGAGGAAATCGGAGCACCCGGTGAAAACCCATGTGGTCACAGGGAGAACGTGCAAACTCTATACAGACAGCACCCGTAGTCAGGATCGAACCCGGGTCTCTGGCGGCTGGCGCTGTAAGGCAGCAACTCTACCGCTGTGCCACGCCTAAGTGGAGGATACCATTGCAGATACAAAGAGAGTTGGGGAAAAAACATGGCAGCTGGAATATCATGTGGATAAATGTGAAATTATCCAGTTAGTAAGAACGTAAGAGAATCATTTAAAAAAAAAAATAGATGAGAAATTTGGAAATGTTGACATTCTGAAGCTCCTTGTACATGAATTACTGAAAGTTAACATGTAAGTTCAGCACCTAATGAGAGAAGCAAATGGTATGGTGGCTTTTATTACAGAGGATACACATTAAAATGTTTTGCTGGAGTTAAGGAATTAAAAGGTTATGCTTGCACAGTTTAATCTCCTTATCAAAGGAATGATATACTCGCCTAAGAGGGAGTGCAATAAATTTTTGTGGAGTGATTTCAGGGATGAAGGAGTTGCCTTGGGGGGAGAGATTGAGTCGGCAAGATCTGCAGTCTCTAAGCCTTGTTAGAATTAGAGATTAACTCAATGAAAGCTATCTATTTTTAAGAGGGTAATGAAGGGAGATGCTGAGAGGATATGTTCCTGACCTGGGAGTCTCAAACTAAAGGGAAATGAGCCTGACCAGGTGACTGGTGTTTCAGTGGAAGAGCATTTTGGGGATAGTGATCACAACTCCATAGGTTTCAAAGGTAGACACAAAATGCTGGAGTAACTCAGCGGGTCAGGCAGCATCTCTGGAGAGAAGGAATGGGTGACGTTTCGGGTCGAGACCCTTCTTCAGACTGTTTGAAACCATAAGTTTCAAGATTGTTTTGAAAAGTAATAAGTCTGGCACGTGCGGAAAGGTACAAAATTGGAGTAAGGTTAATTGTAACATTATTAAGTTGGAGCTTGGGAGAGTACAGTGGGAGTAGTTGTTGTTGGGTAAGTCCATATCTGACATGTGGGAGTCGTTTAAAGGCCAGCTCATCAAAGTTCGAGACTGGCATGATCCTGTAAGGGGGATCAATAAGGATGGTAATGTAAAGAGACCTTCGATATTCAGAGGTTGGAAATTGGGACCAAAAAACGGAAGAGTATACAAGGTTTAAGGAGATGAAATCAAGCAAGGCCTTGAGGAATATAAACCGAGGATAGAACTCAGGTGGGCAAGTTGGAGGGCAAAATGAGGCCACAAAATGACTTAGGTGAGTTGGGATTAAAGAAAATCACAAAGTTATTTATACCTACAATAAAAACAAGGTAATAACCAGGGAGAAGGTAGGACCGCACAAGGATAATAAACAATAGACAATGGACAATAGGTGCAGGCGTAGGCCATTCAGCCCTTCGAGCCAGCACCGCCATTCACCGTGATCATGATTGATCATCCACAATCAGTACCCAGTTCCTGCCTTCTCACCTTGACTCCGCTATCATTATTAACTCTATCTAACTCTCTCTTCAAAGCATCCAGAGAATTGGCCTCCACTGCCTTCTGAGGCAGAGAATTCCACAGCTTCACAACTCTCTGAGTGAAAAAGGTTTTCCTCATCTCCATTCTAAATGGCCTACCCCTTATTCTTAAACTGTGGCCCCTGGTTCGGGACTCCCCCAACATCGAGATAAAGGAGAGAATTTGTGCTTGGGGGTCAAAGGATGTAGGCAAGGCATTGAACGAGCACTTTGTATATGTTTTCATCAAGGAGAAGGACTTGGAGGACGGTAAGGTCATACTGAAGAACACTAAGGGCAGTTTGAGATTAAGGAGGGGAGCTCTTGGGGCCTTGATAAATCCCCGGAGACCCGATAGAAATTAAAAAAATGATGAGAGGCATAGATAGGGTAGACTGTCAGAAATGTTTCCAGGATGCAAATTCCAGGGGCAAAGTTTAAAGGAGATGTGTAGTATATGTTTTATTTTTACACAGAGGGTGGTGAGTGCTTGGAACACACTGCCAGGGGTGGTGGTGGAGAAATGTACAATACTGCCATTTAAGAGACTTTTGGATAGGCACATGGTTATGCAGGGAAGAGAAGGGTATAGATTATGTGCCGGTTAATAAGAATCGGTCTTGACATCATTGGGACAGACATTATAGGTCATAAGGGCCTGTTCCTGTGCTGTACTTTTCAATTTTCTCTTTTCTTGAGGACTGTCTGAATAAAAGGAGGCAGAGTTTCCAAGAAAATGAAATACTGATACATTTCTTCACTCAGAGAAGAGAGATTATTTGGGATTCTCTCCAAGGTTGAGTGGTCATTGAATAAATCCAAGATTGAAATCCACCATCACCTGCTCCTCCGCAAATCACTTATCCCTCACTTAAAATCTGCACCCCCCGATCCTGGAACAATCCACTTAATGGAATCATCTGTCTTTCCATACCCATGTAAATCCACCATGGTCTCACACACCTCTTTCAAATGTATGAGATGCACTTATTGTTCGGACCAATTCCAATTTAAGTCATACACTTGAGCAGAAACTTGGACATTGGTGCTGACAACATTAGTAAGCTGTTGATCATGTGTCCACATGTCATTTTTCCGTTAGAGACATAAGAAACTACAGATGCTGGAATCTTCGTGTTGGAAGAACAAACTGCTGGAGGAACTCAGTAGTTATGAAACACCTGTGGAGGGAATGGACAGGTGGCATTTTGGGTCAGGACCCTTCTTCAGACTGATTCATCTTGTGGATCAGCCTGAAGAAGAGTCCCGATGCGAAACGTCGCTTGTCTATTCCCTCCATAGACGCTGCCCGACCACTGACTTCCTCTGGCACTACATGCTTCTCTTAAATGGATTAACCTCTCTATTCAAGCACCAGACAAAAGAATCTAATATGAATGCATTCAATGTTCCTCCACTAATCAAGCTTGTTCCAGGATGGCCTATGAACTCTCTACAAAACATTGACTATTTTGCTTTAAATAAGTGGCACCAATCCTTTGCCAAAAAAAAGGTAATTGCTAATCACTAATCTGCAGAAAGCTTTAAAAGTACATTTAGAGCATTTAGAGTTGGTAATGATAGTCGTTGACATGTTTTAATTTGTATACTCAAATTGAAAATTGATCTGTTAATTATAGTTGGGTTTTATAAATTAACACTCCAGTACAGTGTGGAGTGTGGAGTGTGGAAGGAAACCGAAGATCTGGGAGAAAACCCACGCAGGTCACGGGGAGAACGTACAAACTCAGTACAGACGGCGCCCGTAGTGAGGATCGAACCTGAGTCTCCGGCGCTGCATTCGCTGTAAGGCAGCAACTCTACCGCTGCGCCACCGTGCCGCAGGGCTCTTCACGTTGTGTATTAATGATTTGGATGAGGGGATTGAAGGCTTTGTGGCCATTTTTGGGGATGATATGAAAATAGGTGGAGGGGCAGGTAGTGCAGAGAAGGAAGTGACTCTGCAGAAGGGCTTAGATAGGTTTGGGGAGTGGGCAGAGAAGTGGCAGATGGAATATATTGTAGCAAAGTGTGGAGTCATGCATTTTTGTAGTAGGAATAAAGCCATAGATTATTTTCTAAATGGGGAGAAAATCCAGAAAACGGAGGTGCAAAGGGACTTGGGAGCGCTGGTGCAGGATTCCCAAAGAGTTAGTCTGCATGTCCAAATGGTAATAAAGAAAGCGAATGCAATGCTATCATTTATTTTGAGAGGGCTTATATACAAAAACAGGGAAGTAATGCTGAGGCTTTATAAGGCGCTGGTCACATTTGGAATATTGTGAGCAATTCTGGGCACGGTATCTGAGGAAGGATGTTCTGGCTCTGGCAAGGGTCCACAGGAGGTTTACAAGAATGTTCCCAGGAATGAGTAGGTTAACATATGATGGGCGTTTGATGGCACTGGGCCTGTACTCGCTGGAGTTTAGACGAATGAGGGGGGGCCTCATTGAAACTTGCAGAATAGTGAAAGGCTTGGATAGAGTGGATGTGGAGAGGACGTTTCCACTAGTGGGAGAGTCTCGGACTAGAGGCCATAGCCTCAGAATTAAAGGACGTTCTTTTAGGAAGGAGATGAGAAGGAATTTCTTTAGTCAGAGGGTGGTGAATCTGTGAAATTATTTGCCACAGAAGGCTGTGGTGGCCAGGTCAGTGGAAATATTTAAGGCAGAGATAGATAGATTCTTGTTTAATATGGGTGTCAGAGGTTGTTGGGAGGGAGAGATAGATCAGCCATGATTGAATGGCGGAGTAGACTTGATGGGCTGAATGGCCCAATTCTGTTTTGAACATATCTTTTAGTTTGTGCACTGTTTTAAATAGATATATTTTGTGATTTGTGTCTCAGTCTATGTGCCTATGATGCTGCTGCATGCAAGATTTTGCCTCACTGTATTTGTGCACATAGCAATAAACAGGACTTGATCTGACTTGAAGATTTCAACTGTGGTTTGAGGTATCACCACTGATTGAGGAGATTGTCCCTTTCACTTCAGGATTGTTGGAGAAACCTTTTTATTTCTGCCATGTAACAGTAACTGACACCCCATCTGCCAGCTCAGGTGGATGAGTAATATCCAGAACACCATCCAAAGATAATCTGAGAGTAATGATAAGTATTCACCGGCAACTGACATCTTGAATAAATATACAAATAGCTGCTTTATTGTCATACAGTTGTTGAGGAACTTGATCCGAGTGAATTGGCTTCTGCAATTCTTACATTGCTGCACATTGAATTAGATGCAAAGGATTTTGAGATGCCCAGGGAAGTGAAAGGCGCTTTATAAATGTTAGCCTCTCTCTTAATTTTTAACATCCTGTGGCGCTGACAATTAGTTTTCCACTTCTATGTGTAAATACATTCACTGAGAATCTTCCTAATTTAGAAGGTAGTGTGAGCATGCATCTTTTAAAAAGTTTTATCTTCCAAATGGTAATAATTAAAACAGCGGTGTTTTTTTCATTTACTCGGTAAGACTGTGGTGTGCAGATATTTATGACATCTGCAAAACAACATGGGTGTTCCTATTTTAACAGCATGATTAAAATTTATGTCCAATTTATGTTCTATCTGTACTGATTTTATAAGGCAGTATTCAATGGACCTGACTCTTAACTAATCTTTTTAAGTTGGTATGGTAAATATGTAATGCTGTACCAAATCAGATCAGCAAAATTATATTTGAAAAATAATTACATATTTGGAGGTGCATTAACTGGATTTATATTCATCCATAAAGCATATCCATTATCTTTGACAGTTGTTTCCAGTTTACAAGCAATGAACCTCATGTACTAATGGCAAACCAATCCTTGCTCTGCATGATTCCCCAGTTTCATGATGTTATGTTGTGTTGGCTTCCTTAGGCTGGACTGTTTCTGTTAACACGTGCCATACATACAATCTCACGGCCAGGTTCGATCATGTAGAGGAAAAATCATTTGTGCATATATACCGATCAGCCAAAACATTACGACCTTCTGCCTCATCTGCTGTTGGACCTCCGTGTGCCACCAAAACACTGCCGACCCGCCGAGGCATGGACTCTACAAGACCCCTGAAGGTGTCCTGTGGTATCTGGCACCAAAACATTAGCAGCAGATCCTTCAAGTCCTATATGTTGCGAGGTGGAGCCGCCGTGGATCGGACTTGTCGATCAGCACATCCCACAGATGCTCAATCGGATTGAGATCTGGAGAATGTGGAGGTCAGGGCAACACCGTGAACACTTCATCATGTTCCTCAAACCATTCCCGATCAATGTGTGCAGTGTGGCAGGGTGCATTATCCTGCTGAAAGAGGCCACTGCCATCAGGGAATACAATTGCCAGGAAGGGATGTACCTGGTCTGCAACGATGTTTAGGTAGGTGACACGTGTCAAATTGACGTCCACATGAATGGCCGGACCCAGGGTTTCCCAGCAGAACATTGCCCAGAGCATCACACTCCCTCCACCGGCTTGTCGTCTTCCCCAGTCGGTTTGGACCAGATGGGTTAGCCTTCACTGCCCTCGCGCATCGATGAGCCTTGGGCTGCCAACACCTTGTTGCCGGTTTGTGGTTTGTCCCTCCTCGGACCACTGTCGGTAGGTACTCACCACTGCTGACCGGGAGCACCCCACAGGCCTTGCCGTTTCAGAGATGCTCTGACCCAGTCGTCTGGCCATAACAATTTGGCCCTTGTCAAAGTCGCTCAGGTCTTTACTCCTGCATCCAACACATAAACTTCAAGAACTGACTGTTCACTTGCTGCCTAATATATCCCACCCCTTGACAGGTGCCATTGCAACAAGATAACCAATGTTATTCACTTCACCTGTCAGTGGTCATAATGTTTTGGCTGATCGCTGTATTCAGAATTTGGAGCTTTTTACGAGGAAATTTATCAACTAATACAATTTCAACATTATCAGTTGGGGACAATACTTCCTCTTTGCGGCCCGATAATATAAATTATTTTTACAGCATATCTTGTTCCGCTGATATCCTTGACTAACGGTCTAACTGAGACTGGCCATGATGATGCATGTCAGTTTCAGGCTGATGTTTCGATGGTTTTTCTTGAACAGAGGGAAAATTTAATGGAAACATTCATTTTACAGAGAGCATCATTAGATAGGGAATGTTTCATGCGAGTAGCGGAGAAATCATCAACTCAAAATGGAATTGATTCAATATTTGGACAGTAAAATAGGGAAAGAACAGCAAAATTGAGTTCAGACAGAAAGATACATGGAAAGTGGGAGAATGTAGGACAAAACATTATCTGTGATAATTCTCTATACTGGTGACCTACAAGAGTGCGTTCTCAGGAGCTTACTGGACTCTCTATAAACTCACGACTGTGGCCAAATTCTGCTCCAACTCCATTTACAAATTGGTCAATGACATTGCAGGTACTCCCCAGGTTTCGACGGTTCGACTTGCGATAGTTCGACTTTGCGATGGTGCAAACGGCAGCGACCCGTAGGGAGCCGCCGCTCGCTTCCGGGCACGTGATCGCGCGTTTTCAATGCATTTCGACTTACAATACTTTCGATTTCCAATGGGGTTTCTCGGAACGGAACCCCATCGTAAGCTGAGGAGCACCTGTACAGCTGTGGGCCGGATCTCGAACAATGATGATTCAGAGTATAGGAAGGAAATAGAGAGTTTGAAACATGGTGTCATGACAACAGACTCCACCTCAATGCCAGCATGACGAAGGAACTTATTATTGACTTCAGGAAAGAGGTTGAATATACACCCCAGACATCATCGATGCTGCCGAAGTGAAGATATTCAAGTTCCTCGGGATAAACATCACAAACAATTTGTCCTGGACCAACCACATTGATATAACTGCCAAGAAAGAACACCCAACACCTCTACTTCCTCACAAGACTAAGGAAGTTCAGCATGTCTCCAATGACACGCACCAACTTCTACAGATGCACCATAGAAAGCATCCTTTGGAGAAGTATCACAATTTGATTTGACAGCAGCTCTACCCAAGACCATTAGAAATTGCATTAAGTTGTGGATGTAGCCCTGTCCATCAGCCAACGTAATAAAGGACCATTTACACCTTGGTTACTGCCTCTACCCACCTCTCTCATCGGACAGACATTCCAAAAGCTTGAAAGCACGTATCACCAGATTCAGGAACAGCTTCTTCCCTGCTGTTATCAGATGACTCAATAGACAATAGGTGCAGGAGTAGGCCATTCGGCCCTTCGAGCCAGCACCGCCATTCAATGCGATCATGGCTGATCATTCTCAATCAGTACCCCGTTCCTGCCTTCTCCCCATACCCCCTGACTCTGCTATCCTTAAGAGCTCTACCTAGCTCTCTCTTGAAAACATTCAGAGAATTGGCATCCACTGCCTTCTGTGGCAGAGAATTCCACAAGTTTACAACTCTCTGACTGAAAAAGTTTTTCCTCATCTCCGTTCTAAATGGCCTACCGTTTATTCTTAAACTGTGGCCCCTGGTTCTGGACTCCCCCAACATTGGGAATGGTGCTCTCAGAAGCTATGGGTGTGATCCTGAACTCCCAACCTCAATGCGGCCATAGTACTTTTTTTTAATCTGCACTTCGTAGCTGTAATATTGGAGTGCTGTAACACTATGTTCACCACTCTATTATTTATCTCTTTGAACGAACTAGTATCTGACTTGATTGTACTCATGGATAGCATGCAAACAAAGTGTATCTTAGTGTACCTGACGATAGTAATAAACCATTACCAGAATGAATCAGCCATTCAGCCCTTTGAGGTTGTTCTGCAATTCAATATCATAATGGCTGATCGTCCAAAATCGGGAATCTCCTGACTCTGTTTCTCCATACTCCTTGATATCTTTTGCCATCTATATACTAAAACTCTCATTTGTTTGTTTGTTTGTTCCTGAACTACAGCCAAAACGGTACACGATAGCGTGACAATTTTAGGCCCACCTTACTCACCGTCGTCCCCTTGGTGCTAATGGAAGAAGTTTCATTGAGATCGGTGTAATATTTTTTAAGTTATTCATATTTTAAAGTTTAAATCTATCTCAAAGGGAGTGAGGGGGGACGGAGGGGGGGGGAGGAGGGAGGATAAGGGGGGTTGAGGGGGATGGAGTGGGGGGGAGGGGGAGGGGGAGGAGGGGGGTAGGGAGGGTGAGGAGGGAGGGGAGGGGGAGGGAGGGGGGAGGGGAGGGAGGGGAGGAGGGAGGGGTGGAGAGAGGGAGGGGGATGAGGGTTAGGGGGAGGGGAGGGGGGAGAGGGGAGGGTGAGTGGGGGAGTGGGGGAGTGGGGGAGGAGAGGGTGCTGCACCAATGCAGGAGAGGTTTGGGCCCAGCAGGTCCACTTGGTCTAGTTAATACTATATCTAAGTCTCCTTCAATAGATTGAATTATTTGGCTTCAACTGCCTTTTCTGAGTGACTCAGAAGATGTAAAGTTCAATGATTAGAAAGGGAGAAGTTCTGAGATTGGCAGGGAAGGAGGGTTTGCGAATGGCCAGGGGTATCTTTTGATCAGATTGGATAATATTTAGCCCTTTGACTCATTATTGAGCTTTGATATATTTACTGTCGTGTTCAACCATGTGCACCAGTAGATTTGAGTATTGGAATGACATTTGGGAATTATCTTGCATTGCCCACACATATGATGTTTGATACCATGGGTTTGGTTCTTAAATAAACATTCTTACATTCCACTCGACTGAAATATTCATGTTCCTAAATATATGTACTCACCATTTTTATCATAGCATTTCATTATTTTTAGTTACCTTTTGTCACAACTTTTCTGATGTCCCCCACGTAATAGTTTTTTTCAGTCACTAATGTTTTAGAAAGTGAAGGGATTTGCAAAGCTTGTTTAACATAGTTTAGAAGCAGGGGATGTGGAAAAGGCCAGAGGTGCACAGGTACTCCTGGCATGTGGGAAGCTCATGTTCAAATCCAGGCATGTGGGGAGTGGCTGATCTTAGTTTCAGAGTCATGGACTCTGGGCTCTGGAACTTCTTGCTTTTCTTTACTTTACCTCAGAGATGTAGCGTGGAAACAGGCCCTGCAGCCCACCGTGTCCGCGCCGACCAGCGATCGCCCTGTACACCAGCCACTACCTTACACACTAGGGACAATTTACAATTTTACCAAAGTCAATTAACCTATAAACCTGCAAGTCTTTGGAATGTGGGAGGAAACCAGAGCACCCGGACAAAACCCACGCGCTCACAGGGAGAACATATAATCTCCGTACAGACAGCCCCCGTAGTCAGGATCGAACCCGGGTCAGGCAGCGACTCTTCTGCTGCGCCTCACCAGTTTGCAGCCAACACTAAAGAATAATTGCAGCACACTTGATGTAGATGTAGATAAGATCATGTTCTATTATACCATTGCTGAATAGCTTGCTGCTTCTCATTTTCTAAACTATTTAAGGCTGATCATTTGGTCCACTGATCTCGGGGATAATGTATGTACGAATCATTCTCAAGACAGGGAAAATCTGGCAAAACATCACTGATTGCGTGTCCCCAGTTAACCAAAGAAAATAGGCCCTTTTCCTGGCAGTTTGATACCAACAATCCAGAGAACAATTGTCGGTCAGCTGCACTGATTTGAGAGTGGAGCTTCTCAACTCCAGTGACCCAGATTCAATCCTGTCTCATGGTGCTGTCTGTGTGGAGTTTGCTTGCTAGCACTGTAGCCGTGTGGGATTCCTCCAGGTGTTCAGATTTCCTAGCATTTCTCAAAGACATGCGGGTTGATAGTTTAGGAAGGAACTGCAGTGGCTGGTTTACAAGGAAGATAGACACAAAATGCGGGTCTGGCAGCATCTCTGGAGAAAAGGAATAGGTGATGTCGAGACCCTCCTTCAGATTGAGAGTGTGGAGAATGGTCTCGATCTGAAACCTTACCTATTCCTTTTCTCCAGAGGTGCTGCCTGACGTGCTGAGTTACTCGAACAATTTAGCTTGTAATTGGCCACTGTAAGCTACCCCTGGTATGTAGGCACGTCGCAGAATCTGGTGGCGAGGAGGTTTATAGGATTTAGTGAAGACTAAAATGGGATTAATAGAATCTGGTGATCAGTGTGGACCTACTGACTTGCGGCGGAGCGGCATGCACTGCGGACGATCTCCGCAGAGGCACGGATGTGGCACTGGCTGTGGCAAAGCGATGGCAGAGCGTCGTCTGACACACGAGCGAACGAAGTGTGGACCCAGTGAGCTGAAAGGCCTTTATGCATGCTACATGTCATTAAACACGATGGAGTCAATTAATTTTAGGTGAGTTCAGAGATACAGCGTGGAAACAGGCCCTTCGGCCCACCGAGTCCGCGTCGACCAGTGATCCTCACACTCTAACACTATCCTTCACGCACACACCAGGGACAATTTCCCTTTTTTTTATACCAAGCCAATTAACCTACAAACCTGTACGTCTTTGTAGTATGGGAGGAAACCGAAGATCTCGAAGAAAACCCAAGCAGTTCATGGGGAGAATGTACAAACTCCGTACAGACAGCACCCGTAGTCGGGATTGAACCCGGGTCCCTGGCGCTGTAAGACAGCAACTCAGAATTGGAAGAGTGCAGAAATTCCAAAGAGTTTCAGAAAGAGAAGAGAAGATGAAAGGTCGAAATATCTGAAGATGAAGGTTTAGTTTAGTTTAGAGATACAGAGATACAGCACGGAAACAAGCCCTTCGGCCCCCAATTTAACCTACAAACCTGTATGTCTGGAGAATGGGAGGAAACCGGAGATCCTGGAAAAAACCCACACAGTTCACGGGGAGAACGTACAAACTCCGCACAGACAAGCACCCGTAGTCAGGGTACACTGTGAATGGCTTGATTATAATAATGTATCGTCTTTTCTTTGATCGCATGAAACAAAAAGCTTTTCACTGTACCTCAGTACAGATGACAATGGTAATAAACTAAACTAAACTAAATATGCAGGACGGAACTGCAAATGCTGGTTTAAACCGAAGATAGACACAAAATGCTGGAGTAACTCAGTGAGACAGGCAGCATCTCTGGAGAGAATGAATGGGTGACATTTCAGGTCAAGACCCTTATTCAGACTCTCGACCTGAAACATCACCCATTCCTTCTCTCTTGAGATGCTGCCTGTCCCGCTGAGTTACTCCAGCATTTTGTGTTAAACTAAACTAAACTAAACCCTGTTATAGGAAAGATGTTAAGCTGGAAAGGGTGCAGAGAAAATCTACTAGGATGTTGCCAGAACTGGATGGCCTGAGTTACAGCGAGAGGTTGGGCAGGCTAGGACTTTATTTCTTGGACCACAGGAGAATGAGGGGTGATCTTATAGAGGTGTTTAAAAATCATGAGCGGAATAGATATGGTGAATGCACAGAGTCTTGTTCTCAGAGTAGGAGAATTATGAACTGGAGGACATAAGTTTAAGGTGAGAGGGGAAAGATTTGATAGGAACATAAGGAACTACTTTTTCACACAGAAGCTGGTGGGTACATGGAACGAGCTGCCAGAGGAGGTAATTGAGGCAGGTCCTACAGCAACATTTAAAAGACAGAACCAGTACATGGACAGGAAAGGTTTACAGGGATATGGGCCAAACACAGGTAGATGGGGCACCTTGGTCAGCATGGGCAAGCTGGGCTGAAGGGCCTATTTCTGTGCTGACTCTATGACTCTGTTTTGCACCTTCTGTGCTGGCTGTTGAACAAGTAACAATTTAATATGTAAACATGAAAAGAAGTGGTGGAATGGACATCATCTGCATTTATGTGAAATTTGATGTTATATTTCCCAATTAAAAGAGCACAAACAATCTCTGCCATGTTGCTAATTGGTAAACTAATTACAAAATAAAATTCAACCACTCATAAGTGGTTCTGAGATTACTGTCCTTCAGCAATCTAAACAAGGTGCTCCAAGCTGGGAAGGCAGATGGATAGTTCTGGGACAGTGTTCAAACCCATTGCAGCTGTGTTTCATCTGAATTCAATTCCCCAAGTACAACTAGGAACCAAATAATTCTGGATCAAACACTTCCATTACAGCTTCTTTCCCATTGCAAAGGGATGAAAAGCAACCCCTGCAGAGTAGCTTCGACGTTTACGGTGCCAGCATGTAAAATATGCAGTCTCAAAGACAACAAAGTATATTAACAAGTCTCACAATCCTGGGACACACTTCTATCTTTTCAGCCTCAGCTAATGCCAGACTGATATGAAAAAACAACATATCCCTGAAGTATCAGAACTTGCATTTACATGGCTAATATCTGGATGTTTGAGACACCTGTTTCAATGGAGAACTGCTGAAACTACATAATAACTTGAAGTGAGGTTGCCCAATATGCAGTCGTCAGAAGTACTAACAAAATAGACTCCACCACAAGCTATCAACCAACCATTTTAAAAACTCTTATTTGCTGCAAGATAGTGACATTCACCAGCACGTTGACAACTTGATATACAAGAGAGAGACAAGAGAGAGACATGTATTTCCTGTAGCTTGTAAATATTGAGTCTCATGTTTCTCATTCCGCTAAAGTAATGGCCGATTTCTTCTTCCTTCCGTTGGTATATAAAACTATAGGAGATCAGTGAAGCAACCTGTAAAAGCAAGGTATTTTGAATGCCTAAGACAACTTGCACAAGAGCAGTAGATCTTCTATCAGAAATTTCAGTGATGGTTACATCAAACTGATTCATTTAATACTGGTCCAGATTTACCGACAATGTACCGACAATGAGACGTCTAATCTGACGAGTCTCATAAATCAGTATTCCATGGGAAAAAATTCCTTTGCATGGCATGTAGATGAATCTGTATTAGATCAGAGAATGTTGTGAGTTTCAGTTCATTGCTTTGTCACCAGTATGGGCTGTGCAGGTTTTCTGACTGAGCAAACAACACACCACTTGCTTTAGAACAACATCCATTCATCACGGTACTGGGGTGGCATTTATTGCACTTTAACTTGAAACTGTTGAATGGCACTTGTGGAAATTTTCTGCAATGAAGAAATTCAAGCTCCCTGGAAGATTGACCCATTTCAGTCAGTTAAGATATTGAGAAAATGAATAGATATTACTGAGAACATAGGAATGGAAAAAAGAATGTAAGTTGATGGATTGGTGGATTGGTCCAACATCCACCAATCTCATTTTGTTGATTTACTTTATTTTTCATCTTTATTTTACTCTGACTGCATCCTATTGCATTCGAATCCCCAGTCCAGAAACAAGCCTCAGTCTTCTTGAAATGCTTCAACCAAGTCTTCTTTAGAACACCAGAGAGGTGTGTTTATTCTATATTCAGTCAGTACAAACCATCCCTGGGTTACGAACACCCACTTAATGACACCTGTACATGCAAACAAGCTCCCACAACATAATTTTAGTTAGAATACAGCATGGAAATAGGCCCTTCGGCTCACCGAGACTATGCCAACTATCGATCACCTGTTCACACAGGTTCTGCTATCCCACTCGTTCTCATGTATTCCTAACATACACGGAGGATTTTACAGAGGCAATATATCTACAAACCTGCATGCCCTTGGGATGTGTGGAGGAAACCAGAGCACCCAGAAAAAACCCACGCGGTCACAGCAAGACCATGCAAACTCTCCACGCAGGCAGCACAGAAGGTCAGAATGGAACCTGGGTCTTTGGCGCTGTGTGGCAGTAGCTCTACCAGATTCACCATTGTGCCGCCCTTAATTATTAAACTCCCAAAGTCTGATGTCATACATTCTTTCATTCCCATGATCTAGATTCCTCTCTCTGTGAATTGTTCTTTCAATTCAGTCTGACGTGGTTTTGATACAATTCAGGTATTGTTACCGTATCGAGTGAGTTTTGTGTATTTTCCAACCTACCTGTTCATTACCCAGGGATGCCTGTACTCTGTAATTTGTACTTGGTGTGCAGTTTACTTCACATTCAATCAAACGTGTTCATTTTTCCTTGGCAACTGAACAGATCTGTATACATTTAAACCTACCATTAAATTGTGGGTATTTCTTGAAATATCTAGTTCTCGTGTCGTCTGAAATCTGGCACTACACTGCAAACAGTATTTCTGATAGAGAAGTGCATAAATGTTACAACATTTAGAGATGCGGATGAGAAGGGAGATTGGAGAGAGCTGTAAAAATAATTGGGTAGATTCAGTGGGAGATTTCAATTTCCTTAATATTGACTGGCTCTCTCAATGAGTAAAGGGCTTGGACATGATGGGATTTGTTAATTGTGTCAAAAAAAAGCTTTGTAAATCCTCTGAGAGAGGGTGCAACACTGGGGCTCATCTTCGGGAATGTGGTATAGCAGGTGTCGATGAGAGAGCACTTTGGGACCAGTGACCAGAATTCTATTGGTTATAAAGTACTTATGGGCAATCAGTTTGAAAGTAAAGGGAATTAATGTGAGGGGCTTTCAAAAGTGAGATAGCAAGAGTACAAGGACAGCACGTTCCTGTTAGGGTGAAGGATAAGGCTCGCAGGTTTAGGCAACCCTGGTTGATAATCAATGTTAATGCTCTTGGTTTAGTTTGGTTTGGAAATATAGCATGGAAACAGGCCTTTCGAGCCACCGAGTCCACGCCAAACGTCGATCACCTATTCACGATAGTTCTATGTTATCTCGTTTTCTCATCCTTTTGCCACACATTAGGGCTGATTTTTATAGAGGGTTTTTTATACAATTAACCTACAAACGCCCAGGAGGATCAGTGGTGACCTTATGGAGGTGTAGAGGATCATGAAGGGGCAAAAATGTGAACACTTGCCAACTTCTTCCAAGGTTAGAAGATTCTAAAATTACAGCTGAGAGAGAAGATATTTAAGAGGGACCTGAGAGACATTTCCACTCGCAGGGTGGGGTATATATGGAATGAGCTGCAGGAGAATTCTGCAGAAGTAGGTACAATTACAATTTTCAAAAGACATTTGGACAAATGTACAGATAAGAAGCCTTTAGAAGGATATGGGCAAATACCACTACGCCAGAATGTTAACTTTGATGGTTTGGCCAAGTCGGGCTAAAGGACCTGTTTCCATGCTGTATAGATCTATGACTCCATGAATTTATAACACGGCTGACAAAGCAATCACTTCACTGATGATTACTGTCCATTGTGAGATAGTTTTAGCCACTGTTTTATGTCCCCAGCGCCTTGCCAAGTAATAGTGAGATTTGCAATGATTTATACTTTATGAAGACTTACCACTCACAAACTTCCTTGATACCTGATTCAAATGCAATCAGGCTAGAGATGATAATGTGTCAGAGACTAATTTATGCCTATACAGTAGATGTTCTGTTATATTCACTACTTTACACTCCTTTCAAATGGGAGAGACCATAGAGTATCCTTCTCAAAATTTGGCTGACCATAGAAATTCATTTACATTTTAAGTTAGTTTTATGATGGCATGCAATCTGTGATATAAACCAGCAGCTCCCCAACAGAACTGGTCTTGATGCAGACTGATGTTCAGAAAGACTGTGTCATTGTTCCAATACTTCTCCAGATCATTCTCACTGCAATGCAGCATCTCACAGGCGTCCTGCTGAAGAGAAGCTGATCTCAAGGGCAAATGAGAAACCGTTCAACCCATGCCACTTCCACTCCAGAAGTAAGGTTGCTGCAACTTCATCCATCGAGCTGCAGCATGCCGACAATGCTTGTGTGTGCACGCATTTAAAAACCAAGCTCCAAGTCATCATCGATTTGTTCACTTTCGCAAGAGAATGGCCCTGACTCTTAATGTTTACCAACCTGCTCCTGCTGTATACAACTTCCCTCCGCCAATAAAGGTGCTGGTAAACACAAACCCGATTCCATATCATGGGAGCCACCTCTCATTGTTGTTGAAATTCACTGTTGCCTTGAATGTGCCAGAACGAATTTGATTATCTGATGAAAGGAATGGTGGAAGAGCAATGTCGCAAACCACCATAAAGCGCTTTGTCTACTGGGCAGCAGTGACCTTATCTAATGATAGGCATCAAATAGTTCTGCAGAGACATTTCTCTGTGGCACAGTGGCGCAGCTGGTAAAGCTGCTGCCTCACAACGCCAGAGACCTGGGTTCGATCCTGATCTTGGGTGCTGCCTGTCTGGAGTTTGCACATTCTCTCTGTGACTGGGTGGGTATCTTCGGGGTGCTCCAGTTTAAGTACTTCATCCCAAGGATGTGCGAGTTGGTAGGTTAATTGGCCTCAGTAAATTTCCCCTCGTGTGCAGCGAGTAGATGAAAAAGTAGGATAACATAGAACTAATGTGAACAGGTGATCGATGGTCAGTATGGACTCAGTGGGCCGAAGGGCCTGTTTCCATGACATAACTTTCAATCAATCAGTTAAGTATCCACAAAATGCTTCTTGTCCGCTGGTAGGATAAGTGAACCAAAATAAGTAAACATCTCTCCGACATATGCTAATAGCATTTAGATCCTAATTACAGACAGGAAGCTGTGGATGTTTATGGATTCTTTTTGGAAAAAGTGTGACACCTGCCAGAATCCTTAACCACTCAAAATGGAGCACTAGTATTTGAGATGGCATTGAGAACCTCAAGTCCATGCGTTCATAACACACAGACACACCACTTCTCAAGCTACCCAGCCACCAGCCGCAATAGATATCTCCTGCCCCTCTATCATAAAACTAGAGTTCATATTGGTCTCTCCAAGAACATAGCCAGATGGAAGCACACTATATACCCAGAGAGTTGTGAATTTGTGGAATTCTCTGCCTCAGAAGGCAGTGGTGGCCGATTCACTGGATGCATTCAAAAGAGAGTTAGATAGAGCTCTTAGGGCTAGCGGAATCAAGGGATATGGGGAGAAGACAGGAACGGGGTACTGATTGTGGATGATCAGCCATGATCACATTGAACGGCGTTGCTGGTTCGAAGGGCTGAATGCCCTATTCCTACACTTATTTTCGATGAATCTATATATTCACAATCCGAAGGAAATATCCAAATCAAGCTTTTATTTACAGTGTTTATCTTCTGAAATGATTGGGAAGGTGGCCTTTCACGAACTCAATCAGCCTTAACTTTTATATTTTGTTGTATTCTGGAAATCCTGCCAGTACCTTCCTGGGACTGGCATCAAACTGATAGATCCATCTATTGACCTCACAACAGGTGCTTTTTATAAAGTTAAAACTCACATAAACCACTGTTCAGCTACTTTTCATTGTTTATATCTTGTTCAGTGACAATTATGTGATAAATGCCACTGAATTTTTAACCGCCAACATTCCTAATATTTTGCCAGCATTGATCATCCAGAATCAGTACCCCGTTCCTGCTCTCTCCCCATATCCCTTGATTCCATTACCCCTAAGAGCCACATCCAACTCACTCTTGAATACATCCAGTGAATTGGCCTCCACTGCCTTCTGAATGGCAGAGAATTCCACAGATTCTCAATTCTCTGGCTGAAAAAGGTTTTCCTCATCTCAGTCCTAAATGGCCTTCCCCTTATTCTTAAACTGTGACCCCTGGTTCTGGACTCTCCCAACATTGGGAACATTCTTCCTGCATCTAGCCTGTCCAATTCCTTAATAATTTTATATGGTTCTATAAGATACGTTCTCATCCTTCTAAATTCCAGTGAATATAAGCCCAGTCGATCCATTCTTTCATTATATGTCAGTCCCGCCATCCCGGGAATTAACCTAGTGAACCTACACACTCCCTCGATAGCAAGAATAGAAAGAAAGACTTGGACTGATCCAATCTTAGATTGAAAGATAATTAATGCTTAATGACTCTATGGAGAAATGACCTGCTCCTCTTTAAGTTGCACCATGGGACTTACAATATCTAACTGTTAGTTTAGGTGTAACATGCCATCTGAAATTTGACACCTCTGATGATGCAATGTCAGTCCATTGACGTACTGCACTAGAGAGACAATCTGGATCATGCAGTCTTTGGACTGCGATCTGAATCAACATTTTTTTTATTCGTAAACAACGGTGCCACTGTTGACCACTGGTATTGAATTCCTCGTCAGGACTCACAATGAAATCAGCACATGGTATGAGGTTATACAGTTTGCATTCTTCCAGCAGGCCTGAGAGACCACCTCTCTGTAGTGCACCAGAGGATGTGATCAGCAAATTATTCATGCAATAAATCCGATAAACAAAATTCATACAACTTTTCCTTGAGATGGCTTTCGGCAGGACAGGGAATCATTTCAGAGAATATCAAAGGCGAATAGTCAAAGGTCAAGCTTTCCTACATCTTCAATATGCTACTGCAGTGGAAATGATTTGTTTCTTGTGACTCTGTAATCTGTTGACCATGAATGCAAGGGCTCATGAGGTTCCTCAGCCATGCTTAGCTGAAATGGTCTTGCAGAGCCGAAAGGTTTTGTTTGAACTATTCTCATTTCCTTTCCTACATAGATCACACTGTGAACAGTCGGTCAATTGATGAAATGCTAGGCGTGTACACTGAAGCTAGAAATGGTTCCCATTTGGTCTTTAGGGATCAGTGAACTACTGGGGACTATTACATGAATAGATTAGACCTGGAGACAACTGCGGGAACAAGGGGAGTTAAAAATAATTCACCTTACCTCAGGATAGTCTTAGCACAAAAGATAAAAATCCAAAGATTATGTTAGACAGTACAAACATAGGGCAGTGCTGCTTCACCAGAAATGAAGAGATGGGGGTTCTGCTTTAACTGGTGTTAGCATAAGAAAAGGAGTTCATTCATCCCACCGAGCCTGTTTCTCCATTGTGAGATAATCAATAATTTGTCTTTGTATGGATCAGTCTGTATAGCCAGCTTTTACTCAAAATTGCTTCTGCCAATAAATTATCAATACCTGATATTTTACATAATATATATACCAGTTACTAACCAATGACTATTTTTTGCATAAAAGGATTCCAAATTTCTATTGTCCTCTACCTGGGGAAATGTTTCCTAATTTAAATTCTGAAATATCTGTCTCTAATTTTGTAGTCAAAAGCCTCTGGTCCAGGACTCCCAATTATTCTTTTCGAAGGATGTGGTGCTCATAAATTCTTAGTTTTTTTTTAATCAGGACAAGGCCATTACTTTAATTTTCTTGTACTCCAGTCCTCCAGATATAAAACCCAATATTTCATTAGTCATTTGATTATTTTCTGTAACTCTCCGCGACATTGCAGCTTAGGTTCACTAGGTTAATTCCCGGAATGGCGGGACTGTCGTATGTTGAAAGGCTGGAGCAATTAGGCTTGTATACACTGGAATTTAGAAGGATGAGGGGGGATCTTATTGAAACATATAAGATAATTAGGGGATTGGACACATTAGAGGCAGGATACATGTTCCCAATGTTGGGGGAGTCCAGAACAAGGGGCCACAGTTTAAGAATAAGGGGTAGGCCATTTAGAACGGAGATGAGGAAGAACTTTTTCAGTCAGAGAGTGGTGAAGGTGTGGAATTCTCTGCCTCAGAAGGCAGTGGAGGCCAGTTCGTTGGATGCTTTCAAGAGAGAGCTGTATAGAGCTCTTAAGGATAGCGGAGTGAGGGGGTATGGGGAGAAGGCAGGAACGGGGTACTGATTGAGAGTGATCAGCCATGATCGCATTGAATGGCGGTGCTGGCTCGAAAGGATGAATGGCCTACTCCTGCACCTATTGTCTATTGTCTATTGTCTATTGTCTATTTTAATTATCTTTGTTGAGGGACAACCATGTCTCCTTGGACAGCACTTGCACTTCTTCATGGATTTGTAATTAATGCAGCGAGTAGAGGTTGTGAAGTTCTGAATGACCACTTCACATCTGTGTGCAAAGAAGAAAGAGAGACAGGTGGTGCAGCGGTAGAGTTGCTGCCTTACAGTGCCTTAAAGACCCGGGTTCGATCCTGACTACGGGTGCTTGTCTGTACGGAGTTTGTACGTTCTCCCCGTGACTTGTGCGGGTTTTCTCCAGGAGCTCCAGTGTCCTCCCACACTCCAAAGACGTACAGGGTTGTAGGCTAATTGGCTTAGTATAATTATAAATGGTCGCAAATGTGTGTATGATAGTGTTAGTATACGGGAATAACTGTCCCGCGTGGATTCGGTGGGCCGGAGGCCCTGTTTCCATGCTGTATCTCTAAACTAAACTAAAATGTTATATGCATTGATATTAAATAAGATTATGAAATTCTGGAAATTATAACTGTACAGAGAGGAAGAGAGAGGTGGCTCTCTTCAGCTTTATGCTGGTTGCCTGTACGCTCCAATGCATGGAAATATTAAAGTGCCATAATGTGCAGGGTGGTGGGCCAAGAGCCTGGAGGTGGAATAAAGCTTGGATTTATTTTTGGCTGGCATTGTCATGATGGACCAAATGGCTACTGCCTGTGTGATAAATTTCTATGACTCTATAACTCCCATCACTTTCAGCTTTTCTCCCTCAAGAAAAAACTGTTCTCCACTTTTACGTTTGAAAAGGGGATTTCATTTTGGCCTACATTCAAATCCATAGTATTCTTCTTTACCAATTCCCTCCAGAATGTAAAAGAGTGAGATGAGTAAAAATCAAACAAATCTTACGGTAATGTCTAACAGTAAGAGAGAGAGTTAAGATATTTTCATTTCATATTTCATATATATACAGCGCGGAAACAGGCCTTTTCGGCCCACCAAGTCCGCGCCGCCCAGCGATCCCCGCACTATTAACACTATCCTACACTCACTAGGGACAATTTTTACATTTACCCAGTCAATTAACCTACATACCTGTACGTCTTTGGAGTGAGGAAATAATGAGGAAATAAGATTTAGACAGCATAATGGACAAATTAAATCTGAAGCAATTTTTTAACATGATTGTGACCTGTGAAATACCCAGACAATGCAGCTAGTTTAGTAACACACTCCAGCTTTTTGTGTCTATCTTCGCTTCTGCAATTCCTTCCTGCACAATGTAGCTAGTTAATTACATGAGGTTGAATGATAAATTGATCGCCAATATTCTGTGTGATATATTTAAGTCTGATTTACCAAGCCAATTAGCTTACAACCCTGATTCTGGATGATCAGCCATGATCATATTGAATGATGGTGCTGGCTCGAAGGGCCGAACGACCTAATCCTGCACCTATTTTCTATGTTTCTATGTTTCAATAGCTTGCAGGGCTCATTTTATAAGTTGCCAGTGTAATGTAGATTCAAGGACTGAAATCACAAAGTGCAAGTGTGACACTGTTCAAGGAAGAATTCCCAATATGCCGCCCCTGAGGCTTTGTCTTTTGTACCAGGAACATAGGCTTGTAAAATTGTAGTTGGTAGATTGCCGTTCATTTCAGAAATAACCTTTGATGTTGTTAAAGATAAATTTTAAAAATCTTGCAATGGTAATAATTCAAAATGTGGCCCAAGAAATAACTTTTTTTATTAAATAAACTATTTGTAGCAATTCAGACTTGTTCACCGTTAAAGAGGAAATATCGTTTACAGATGCACACATGAAGACAGTTAAATGAAAAGTATTGAAGGTCACAAGGGAAGCTACAACCATTTAAGCTCTATGACTGTTGTTCCAGTTTAGTCCCTTTGGTGTCCATTCCTATCCAACATGAACATTTATCATCCTAAACTGATAAACCTGATAACAAAATGAAACAGCTTACATTGCCAGTAAAAAATGAGAAAATAAATCGCCCTTCAATAATGACTTATAGAAGGCATTTTGCAAAGGGACAGCCACATCAGAATGTAAATGATTCCCGCTTTTCCTCCATTGCCTTAATACTTATCCCAATAGAAACTTATTTCATTCCAGTTAAGGTGAGCCATGGCTGAAGATTTAGTTCTCTGCAATTTGGCTTCAATTCTAGACTGAACCCACCCTTGATGAGAATACTGCAGTCAGCAGCTGCCGCAAGGCCAGTCTATGCCACCTCATCTGTCTGTGTCAGCCAGCAGAGCAGCGTACTTGAGCAAACAGCAACTGTTCAATATTAAACCAATTACCAAAGTGTCGGTTGAATCTCCTCTAAATCCAAATGACTTCCACAATTGTATGCAGCAAAACAAAAGTCCGGAGATCTTTTTGACATCCCTTTAGTCCATCTGGGCTAATTTACTTACACTCTAAGTGATAGACTGCTTCAATTATAATATATAAAAGAGGTAGCCGAACCTGGTCCCTAAAGTTGTACGTTGCAGTTTTCGGTTGCGCGTGAAAGTGCTACCACCTGAAAGTAATAGCTTCTGGTTTGTCCTTTAGGATGTGAATTGCATCCAGAGCATCAACAGAGCAATCTTAGTTCTTTGCCAAAAGTAAGTTAGACTCGATGACCAGCTAAAGCTGTTTGTGAGTCTCTTGTGGCCAACTTTAATTACACAGCTTTCATTAGTTAAAAAACCTTGACATCTGTATTTTTCCATGAACAATCTGCCATCACTTTGCATGCCATTCACAGGTTTAATATACTTCCTAATTTTCACCTGAATTAAGTGTTGGCACATTTTAACAAATTACAATCTCCAATTACTCAATCCCGAAGTGAATCTTCAAACATAGCCCACCTTCCAAACATAAATGCTTTGGAGAAGTTGCTTTTTGGTAACTTCCCATATCTTTGCCTTGCACTCTGTAGGGTTGGGGAGGATCCAACAGTTCTCTATACAACGGAGACACGAGGATCTAAAAATAAATAAATAAATAAATAAATAAATAACACCTGCAGGTGCTGGTGTTTGAGTAAAACACCAAAGTTCCGGATGAAATCAAACTCCTGAAAAAAGGCCCTGGCCCTAAATGATGCCTACCTATTCTCTCCACAGTCGCTGCCTGACTCTGAGTTCCTCCAGCACTTTGTATTTTCCTCTAAACAAGCTCTGGGCCAATATACCTCCTGATAGTCCAACAGCACAGGAACCACACTGAGAAACACTGCAGTTAGCGTAATAAGTTGGTGCCCAGTGAATCAAATAGGCACAGAAATTGCAGGTGCGGTGGAATGATGTCATCCATCTTGAAGGACCAGCATCAGAAGAAGAGGAGAAAATAGTTGCTTAGACTCAAGCTGGTCACTTTGGAAGCCTCGAGGTTTATAGAGTGAGAGTGTGAGCTGCTCAGTTTGCAAATGGAATGTGAAAATTAGTGCTGATGGTCAAATTACATCTGCATAAAACAATAAGACATGGGACCATAAAGGAGACATTCTTTCTGAAATGGATTCTGAAACACACAGTACAAATCAGTTAATGCCATGGAAATCAAAAGAAGTTTTGTTTCATGAAGTGATACAAACCCTTCAGAAATTATGGACAGCTTCAAATCTGGAACTAGAAATCAGAATTCAGCCAAGGCAGTCAGCGAGTTTATTGTCTGATGTGTCAACAGTGCACCTGCGGCACCTTCTGAGACTCTATGCTGCGTGCCAAGTTTGTTTGTGGTTTAATCAATGAGCAAATGTGATCGAAGTTACGCAGCACACCGGACTGCACATTTGACCTTGCTTACAAAAATATAGCATAGATGGCATGAGGTGTGTTCAAGAATTTCACCTATGCAAATGCAATAGCAGCTTATATCCACTGAGTCGAGGCAAACGTTAGAAATTCTAAGCAGAATCCCAATCCTGCGGATGGGACTAGTGCAAGAACTGCTGCAGATGTATCAGAAGCTATCGGTCACACGTGTAGCAAAAAAGGCACAGGAACTTTTAAGAACTTTAGGGTGGCCACGGTGGCAGTGGTAGAGTTGCTGCCTTGCAGCGCTGGAGACCCAGGTTCGATCCCAACTACGGGTGCTGTCTGTACGGAGTTTGTACGTTCTCCCCGTGACCACGTGGGTTTTCTCCAAGATCTTCGGTTTCCTAAAGACATGACTTGTGAAGTCAGCATGAGGGCTGAATAGTTGACACCAGCTTCTATTTGTTTAGTTTAGTTTATTTTTAGTTTTGAGATATAACGTGGAAACAGGCCCTTCAGCCCACCGAGACCGTACCAACCAGCGATCCCTGCACATTAACACTATCCTACACACATTAAGGACAATTTACACATACACCAAGCCAATTAACCTACATACCTGTATGTCTTTGATATGATATGATACGATACGATAAAAATTTATTCAGCCCCGGAGAGAAAGTGGTCAGCACAGGATATTGTCAATTCACAGATAATTTATACTCTTTGAACTAATTATTCACTGTCAGCCTCCATGCAATCAGAAGAGGCCGACTGCTGTTAGACGGTCAGATGTAGAAGCAACGAGAAGTAGCTGGACAGACAAAGCTGGAAGAAGACGGACAAGGGAACAAATCAACGTTTGCATGAGATTTCCTTTGAAGATGATTGGCCTGTTTAATTATTTGGTTTTGGCTTCTAAGTTTTGAACAAAGTGGATACTGAGGTGATCATGAAGACAAGGATGGCAACATAAGAACAGGCATCCATGTTTCTCTTTAGTTTAGTTTCGAGATAAAGCCTGGAATCAGAGCCTTCAGCCCACCAAGTCCATACCAATCATTGATCACCTGTTCATACTATTTCTATGTTGTCGCACTTTCACATCCACTCCCTACACACGAGGGGTCATTCTACAGAAGCCATCGATCACTCATTCACATCAGTTCTATGTTATTCCACTTTCGCATCCATTCCCTCAAAAATGGGGGGAAATTATAGATCCCAAGTAACCGGCAAATCTCGGAGGAAACCCATGCAGGGAGAACATGCAAACTTCTCACTGACAGCGCCCAGGTCAGGATCAAACCCAAGTCTCCAGTGCTGCGAGGCAGCAGCTCTGCCAGCAGCTGTGCGACGGTGCCACCCTGGTTTATTATTGTCATGTGCAGCGAGAAACATTTCATTTGATTACGGGGAGCGGGTGTTGCTGGAGGATCAACATTTGTTGTTCTTTTCTCATTTTCATTAAGTGTGGTGCAGAGGTGCCCTCCATACCCACCACATCATTTGTGGAGAGGTCATTCCAACGCTGTTGTGATGGGAGATGGACACAAATTTGCAACTGTTATAATGGGGACTGTTCCAACGTGTTGCGTGACTGAGCACACAGAAAATTGACAATATGGAAGATTGACACAAAATGATGAAGTAAATCAGCGGGTCAGGCAGCATCTCTGGAGAAAAGGAATAGGTGACGCTTCGGGTCGAGACCCTTTATCAGACATTATAGTCACCCTACTCCTTTCCCTTTCTGCAAATGCTCATCTCCCGCCCTGAGTCCCATATTTATTTTAGTCCCCTCTCTCCCCTTCCCTCTATCCCTTCCATTCATATTGCATTTCATTCCTCCTCGTCTTTCTCTATCTGACACCCTTTTGTCTCCTTTTCACCTCCAGCCTTTGTCTCTTACTCCATCCATCTGATAATCAATCTCTTCCTCCCATCACTTGGCTGATCCTACCTCACCCCTATTTCTCTTTTCCAGCTTTCTCCCCCCCCCCCCCCCCAACTCCATCAGTCTGAAGAAGGGACCTGACCCACGGCATTGTCTGTTCATTCCCTGCTTCATCCGCTGAGTTCCATTGCCCCTTATTTTTACACCGCAGCTATTGGGTTTAGGATAGGCAGCAGTTAGAAATTCAGCATGTTGCCGAAACTCGAAACATCCAAGATCAAAGGTGGCTGCAGAAAGTAGTTGACAAAGCCCAACCCATCACTGACCTCCCCGCCATCGAAGAGATCTAAAGAAAGCATTGCCTCAGGACAATTCACACCATACTCTCGTCTCACTGCTACCATTCGGAAGACGGTAGAGGAGCTTGGGAACCATTGCCTCCGGGTTCATGAACATCTTGTTCCCATCAACCATCGGGTTTTTGAACCACACTGCACAATCCTACCCACAACCCCACTTCAGAACTGAACTACTATGGACTTTGTACAAGGGTTACATGAGGTATTTTGGCTTTCACTAATATGGTCTGGGTACCTAGTATAACTGATACTTTGTTGATGTTGTGCGATGTTGTGTTAATGTGCCTGTAAAGCTGAAGCAAGTAAGAATTTCATTTATCCGATTCCTGTGCATTTGAAAATTAAATACTCTTAACTATTATCTTTTGCCTTATGAAATTGAGGATAGTATTCTGCACCATTTAAGAGCTGTAGATATCTCTGCAGGGTGAGAAGGCCCAGTTAGTATGTTCGGGGAGGGACAATCTTCCTCGTCACCTGCAGCCTCCCATTTACTACTTTCTCCTTCTTCTGACGGTGTGCAACAGGCAAGGTCTGTATTTTCATGTTGGTGAGACAGTGCCGTTGAGGACCAACCTCCCTGCGGAATACTGAAGATGACACATCCTACTCAGTCAAGGTCTTTAAGTGCTGAAAGGAAGCAACACTATGTTCTAAGGAAGCAACTCTATGTTCAATGTTCTAACTGCTAGAGGCTTGGGTCATGGGGAAAGAGTTGGAGGGTTGTAATGTCAGCTGCGACCTCAGGTGAATAGCGGAGTGAGGGGGTATGGGGAGAAGGCAGGAACGGGGTACTGATTGAGAGTGATCAGCCATGATCGCATTGAATGGCGGTGCTGGCTCGAAGGGCTGAATGGCCTACTCCTGCACCTATTGTCTATTGTCTATTGATACAAATCTCAGCATTTTTATAGCAGCTGGCACATCCCTTTAGTGCTGAGGGAGTGCTGCATTCTCAGAATTTTCAGATAAGTTTTCAAGATGATGTTTTCAAGAGAGAGTTAGATATAGCTCTTAGGGTTAATGGAATCAAGGGATATGGGGAAAAAGCAGGAACAGGGTACTGATTTTGGATGATCAGCCATGATCATATTGAATGGCAGTGCTGGCTCGAAGGGCCGAACGGCCTACGCCTGCACTTATTTTCTATGTTTCTAAAGGCAAGGAGCATTTCGATAGAATCAGGTGCACTGACGTAATACACAATACAATGTGCAGGAGAGATTTCATCACGGTAAGTTGTACATTCTTTGCTGAGGGATCAATAATCCTTTGTAATTTGACACATCAAAATATATTTGATTCTCTTAACAATGTGTGGGCGGCAGTGGTAGAGCTACTGCCTTTCAGCGCCAGAGACCCGGGTTCGATCATGACAATGGGTGCTTGTATGTACGATCTCCCCATGACCTGCGTGGGTTTTCTCCGAGATCTTCGGTTTCCTCCCACACTCCAAAGACATACAGGTTTGTCGGTTAATTGGCTTTTTAAAAAAATGTAAATTGTCCCTAGTGTGTGTAGGATAGTGTTAATGTGCGGGGATCGTTAGTCGGCGCGGACTCGGTGGGCCGAAGGGCCTGTTTCCACGCTGGATCTCTAAACTAAACAAATGGACAAAGATGCAATCTTGTTTATTCCCTCTTCTTTACGGGCCATTAATCTAATCCTTGTCCAAGTGAATCCCCAATAACCCCGCACCCACTCAATGATTCCAAAGTGTCTCACTGCTTCGTACCGTTCCTCCATCTGTTGGTGTACAGGAGGCTGAGCTACTTTAGTTCTTCTCATCGCACTCTGTCATCTCCCAGAAAGAAGCCAGTTTCAGATCTTGAGGGTGAAATCCACGATGCAAGAGAATGACAAGAAGGCGGGGAAGGCGAGGAGTGGTGGGGTAATGATAAATTTCAAGCCCATCGGGATGACAGGAAAGAGACCAGGCAATGTCACTGCATGATCAAGCAGAGGGCGGCACGGTAGCGCAGCGGTAGAGTTGCTGCTTTACAGCGAATGCAGCGCCAGAGATTCAGGTTCGATCCTGACTACGGGTGCTGCACTGTAAGGAGTTCGTACGTTCTCCCCGTGACCTGTGTGGGTTTTCTCCGAGATCTTCGGTTTCCTCCCACACTCCAAAGACGTGCAGGTATGTAGGTTAATTGGCTGGGTAAATGTAAAAATTGTCCCTAGTGGGTGTAGGATAGTGTTAATGTACGGGGATCACTGGGCGGCACGGACTTGGTGGGCCGAAAAGGCCTGTTTCCGGCTGTATATATATGATATGATATGATAGGACAGACTACTTGTACCTGAGAGCTGATGTTGCATACATAACATCACAAAATCCTCCAGGTAGATAATTGTCCTATGCACGAGGGTTCTTATTCTAAATGAGCATGGTGCCACAAATGTAAGTAATCACCAAGAGATATGGTGGAGATCTCTTAAAACATGCGTGACTTGTTTGTTCCACTCTCTTTAACTACATTGCGCATATGCTCCCATTGCATGGATATACATCACAAATTTACATTTGCTTTTCTGCTTTTCCTTTTTGAAATGGTGATTTTACACTACGTCTGAATTCTCAGATTATTATCTTGACAATGAATCTGCATCGCATTTTGCTTTGAAGTTCTGCATTTGCTTGTGAAAGCTGACCAAGATAAGAATACGGCCCATCGTTACATTTTCCACACAGACATAATCAGTTTTGCTGACTTGGGACCAAGAATTGTCAACAATGGCTAATGGTCTGTGACCAAAGGAATTGGTGAAACATTTTCACTCCAAAGATAATCCCTAAAGCCTCTTTCTCAATTTGAGCATGGTTTACTCACAGTCGGCAAGTATACGCATGGAAACGTGAAGGATTTTTCTTCGTTGTTGTTCATTGCAGGACTGATTAAGGCACCCACTCCATAATTTGAAGCATGCAAGTTTAACATATGTAGTGTATTCTAGTGAACTAACAAAGACTCACTTCCCAGACTCCTCCAGCCTACATTTATAATTTGTGCCTTTTATGATTTTTTGACTGAATTCAATTTTTTTATTCTTGTCTCAGTAACTATCACACATCTGACAAAGATATGGCATGGTATATGTGTGGGAAGAAACTGCAGATGCTGATTTACACCGAAGATAGATACAAAATGTTGGAGAAACTGTGCGGGACAGGCAGCATCTCTGGAGAGGAGGAATGGATGACGTTTCAGGATGAGACCCTTCTTAAGACTGAAGAAGGGTCCTGACCTGAAACGGCAAACATTCCTTCTATCCAGAGATGCTGCCAGTCACCCCGGGGAGTTACTCCAGCATTTTGTGTGTAGCATTGTGTAAGCACTACCTAACAATGACCTAAGCTTTGCAGCCATCACAATTGCTCCAACTTTATCTCTATCTGGTTGCATCCTGTTTGTTGTAGCTTGAAAGACATTCTTGTGAAAGATAGCATGCAAACTGGAGCCCCAGAGTGGAAAAGGAGCACAGGAACCAGGGCTAAAGTTATTTATCCCTAATGGAAGTTTAGTATATATAGCCCTTACTATTCCAGAACCTTATTCACATTCAATTGGCATTATGTATATTTAGTTGGGTAAACTCTTTGGCTTCTACTAATCTTGCATATGAATTGAGTGAAGTTGAAATGGACTTTGCTCATGATCAAGGTCACAAATATAGTTGAATAGTTAATTTTTCTACTACAATTGCTGTTGCAAGTCACAAAATTTACTTCACCAGAACGCCAGTTTGTTGCATACTCCACCTGATCTTCAACACATATGGCATAGTTTGATCACAGCAGATTGGTTTGTACCTGACTTTAAAATGGATATAAACATTTTTCCTTGCAATGCCCATGCAGTTATCTTGAAACATTTCTGCAACTCAGTTCAGTTTATTTTTGTGTCACGTGTACCGAGGTACAGTTAAAAGCTTTTGCTGCGCGCTAACCAGTCAGCAGAAAGACAATACATGATTACAATCGAGCCATTTCGTGTATTTACAGTGTATTTACAGTGTACTATAGTACAGTACAGTACAAGGAATAACATTTAGTGATAACTACCCCAATAACTATCCCAATAGTATTTCGGTGTGATCTTAAACGATCCATATGGAACACCGTCTTTCCAGTCTAGCATCAATTTTTACCCATCAATGTTGGTCGATTAGTGAAATCAGCTATATCCATTGGTTCACTTTGCAACATTTGTGATGCATCAAATATTTCCTCTGTCCTAAAGCCAAAGCAATTTGTCTGAATAACATGTTCAAGCTAGCTGTGCTCTTCATTAATGGTATTGGCTGAACTTATTTAACTTACCTGTTCATAATTGTGTAGGAAAATAATTGGGTCATGCATCAACCAGATAACCATTCTATTTTTCTTGAAGTTATCCTGCCTTCCAACTTAGTTGCTGGTGCTTTCTTAGCCTGATCCTTTATTGTTCACATTGGCATCAATGCTGTGAGGAGTTGCTGCAGCTTTTTGATGTAGCAACCAGCTTTCTTCAAGAAAACACATTGCCGGAGAGGCTTTGACTAAATGTCCTGAGTCTATTTGTTAAGGGTATGTGCCTTGTAGCATTAAAAAGGATGTTATCAAAAGATAGGCATTGCAGAGCTGTGGAGATAGGATGGATCGTGCGAGTAAATACATGGCTCGTATATAGGCCGAGGAAGCTATATGAACAAAATGTCCTTCTTCTGTGCTGTAACCATTGTGTGATAGAGATCACATATTTACATACCCCCACACCTGTATTACCTGAAAGCAGAGGTAGAGCCACACCTCATATAACATACTACCTTAAGTAGGTGGATTTACCAACTTACTCAGCCAGCCTCGAGCCAAGTAGTCCAGTGAAGCAAATTCATGATTCAACCCCACAGTTTCGGGAAAGCGTCGTGTGCACCTTGGGAACTTTACCTTTACCAAAGGCACACAGGATCCTTGAATCAGATTTGTGAGACACGATCTCCCACGTACAAAAGTGTGCTGACTATACGTAATCAACCCTTGTCCATCTAAACGTATCCCTCAGAATACTCTCTTGTAACTTTCCGACCACAGATGTTCGTCTCATTTTTTATACTTTAATGAGATACTTTAATCTCATTTTATCGTCCCAACATTTCCATCAATTCAATGATTTGACTAAGAAAGGTCAAACACCCCAAAATCGCAAGGAGAACCGCTGGCTTGCAGGGGTTGCTTTTGCCTCCCTACAGCTTTTCTGTTTTGATCGATTTTTTAAATCCCAATGTTGCAGTCTTATTGGCAGTGCCCTAAATTTTCCAATAGATTGGGTCCCTCTCACCTTCCTTCCAAATTCTTCCCAGCCTTCAGTAGTCCCAGCCCTCGTGCTCTATTGCCAGCGGTGACTTGAAAATCTGACTTGGAAGCTGAAAGTCAAGTGAATTCTAAAGCAGGATTTAGTGTAATGAAAATAAATTCTGCAAGCCACCAGTTAGATTTGTTTGAACAGTGATCCCCAGTTCTGATGGCATATCTCACACGAACCTTGAGATATGTATCTCTGAACTAATCTCTGACCCATGCCATTACTATGATATTCCACATAGTACACATTTCAATAGGAAATAGATTATTTATCCAGTCGAATAAGGTTTATTTATCCCACTGCAACTGGCAGCTTACAGAAATTTGTTTATACACATTATATGTCTGAGGAAGGTGGTGCTTTTAAAAACTATTCTGTTCTCGGTTGGTGCCATACGTTCTCCTGCCCATCACCACGGAAGTGTCGACTGGCCCCATGATCACCTGCACTACCGCCATCACGATTACAAATACCTGATCTCCTCTGAATCTTTGACCTTGAACATTGTAGTGAAATGTATCTTTGTCTTGGACATAATGTGTAGGGAGGAACTCCAAATGCTGGTTTAAATCAAAATGCTGGAGTAACTCAGCGGGACAGGCAACATCTCTGGAGAGAAGGTATGGGTAACGTTTTGAGTCAAGACCCTTTTGTTTTGGACATAATGAGTGCCCTTGTTTTCGACTGGCATTGAAAAGCCTGGATTTACTATTGTTGAGCGGCCTCGTACTCAGCCTACATTCCAGGCGGCCTTGTGTGCCTCTGGCCAAGTTTTTCACTGATATCTCATCCACTGACCTGGGTCCCCTTGAGCTTTGCTCTCAACCTCTCTTGTCCACATCAATGACTTATTCTATTCATCCCATAACTCCGTTCACTGTCTGCTGATGGTTCAATTCTCCATGCATACAAACCCATCAATTTCCAATTGCAGAGTTCACAGCCTGCAGTCCGCTTACAATGCATGAACTCAATCATTGTATTCCTCTATGCCCTTCACTGGAGTAATAAAAATTCCTCACCAGCTAATGTCTCTTATTTTTTGAATGGTTCCATTCTTCATTCTTGACTTCACTGCACCCTCTTGCCCTCAAGTCGATCTCTCGCATCTCCTTCATCATTGCAGTTGCCTCAGAGAGATATAATTTCAATCTTCTTGCCATACACTTGGACTTCCAATCATGTGCTCGTACTCCTGTACAAATCTTGTTCACCCATCATAAGCACAGTGTACCCAAGTCTTCAAAAGGACCTCTCTTTTCTCATAAGTAATCATTCTCTTATCCTATCCTCTGCTGTAGCTTTATATTGTCTTCCTGTTTTTTAACCAATATTGCTGGTGTTAGGAATTCTAAATAATGTTTTGAACTTTCTAAACTGTCCAACACAGCACAATCAAGCACAACAGCAATAGCAACTGCATTTCCATTGATATTATCTATGATATAGCTGAACATTCAAGCTGCCTCAGAGAATCGTTATCAAACTGAAACCTGCAGCACCAAGTGGGTAGATGATTACTTAGTCAATGCAAAGTGCTTGAAGTACTTTAAAGAGAGGGCAGCACAGTGGCGCAATGGTAGAGTTGCTGCCTTACAGCGCCAGATATTCCAGGTTCGATCCTGACCAGGAGTGCTGTCTATGACGGAGCTTTTACGTGACCTGCGTGGGTTTTCTCTGGGTGCTCTGGTTTCCTCCCAAGCCAATTAACCTACAAACCTGTATTCCAAAGACGTACAGGTTTGTAGGTTAATTGGCCTGGTAAATTTGTAAATTGTCCCTCATATGCGTAGAATAGTGTTAGAGTGCAGGGATTGTGGTCAGTGCGGACTCGGTGGGCCGAAGGGCCTATTTCCGTGCTGTATCTCTAAGCTAAAAAACTAAACTAAACGAAGGGACCATCTGACCACGGTTAGACCGGAGCAGTGGTGGTGGATATTGCCTGGCCAGGCTGATCCCTGCAACCGCGACCCAGTGGCGCCACCAGGACAAATTAATGGACAAATTAAGAGCCTACATTTTCAACAACTTTGAACTTGAAGGATACAAGATGCTGCCAGAAATGCGGCAACTTGTGTAATGCCTCAATGTTATCCCCTATTCTTACATTCTTATACTTAAGATCCTGGATCCTGCCTATGTACAGTAAGAATTTTACTGAACTGGATGCAAAAAAAGGAATTTCACTGAACCTTGGTTCGTGTGGCACTAAAGTACTGAATCATTCGATAGGTGGGACAGAGCAGTTCCATGTACGATCACACAAGTTTCTGAAATATAAAACAAGGGAGATTGGAGACAAGAACTGAGGAATGGACAGTTCTAGAGATAACAACGGTCTGATAGTTTCAGCTGACACTGAGCTGATTTGGGTGCAGATTCGTGTGAGAAATAGGTGATCTGTACGATAGTGCAGTCATGGCCAGAAGCATGACTGGTTGTGTGATTCCAGAGTTGGAATCAACATGGTTCAGGTCCGAGGAAGTGATAGTGTCTGTGAGGCAGAGGTTGTGGTCTGGACAAAAGGCAATCATTTTCATCTCATTCAGCACTTTGACAATTTGGAAACTGAAAGAGAACGGTAATCCAACAACTGCAAAGGCCTTTCCCAAGAACCGTTGCCATGAGCTCCCTTATGGGCGGCACGGTGGCACAGTGGTAAAGTTGCTGCCTTACAGTACTAGAGACCCAGGTTCGATCCTGACTACGGGTGCTGTCTGTACCAAGGAGTTTGTACGTTCTCCCCGTGACCTGCGTGGGTTTTCTCTGTGATGTCCGGTTTCCTCCCACACTCCAAAGACGTACAGGTTTGTAGGTCAATCGGCTTGGTATAATTGTAAATTATCCTTAGTGTGTGTAGGATCGTGCTAGTGTACGGGGATCGCTGGGCGGTGCATACTCGTTGGCCCGAAGGGCCTGTTTCCGCGCTGTATCTTTAAACTATAACTAAACTATCTTTTAAGTTCCGAAATTTGATCTCACCTATTCAACACTCGCTGGTTGTTCTACTCTTTCAACTTTGCACATCAGAAGTTAGCCTTCTCAGTAGTAAGTCCAGGCGTCCACAGTCTCCCAATAACACAACCAAGTGGTTTCCAAGTGGCGGCTGCTTTGTGCCTCCAGTTTGCATGTTTGCAGTTTGCCATACTTGACAGATGGCGTTCTGTTTTAAGGCTGGGATTCATTTTATGAACTGTTGGGAAATTTTATTGCCCGAGCAAACGATAACCTTCACTGTTGCAAAAATTAAAAAAAACATTCTATCTTCAAGCAGAGATTGCCTTTTAAAAGCATTTAACATGCCAAATTTTAGAAGTCACCTATAAACTAGACAGAAAGTCACATAAAGCAGGTAATAAAATGTGGCTTAAAAACAGTGTGAAGAAAGCAAGTGGCAGACCAATGTGTCCCCCCCGTTCTGCACTGATTTGACAGTTGTGTCACATTAGCTTCAGAAATCTGAACATGTTTACCTTAAATATCTGTTCAAACAGTTGGGAGCAGCATCAGTCTCTGAATCTGCTAGCCCCGAGATCAAACCTACAGCCTGGAGTTTTACAAAATGACATTTAGTTTAGCTTTGTTTGGAGATACAGCGTGGAAACAGGCCTTTCGACCCACCGAGTCCGCACTGACCAACAATCACCTCACACTAACACTATCCTACACATTAGGGACAATTTATCGAAGCCAATTAACCTACAAACCTGTACATCTTTGGAGTGTAGGAGGAAACCAGAGCATCTGAAGAAAACCCACACAGGCCACGGGGAGAATGTTAAAAACCCCATCCGGACAGCACCAGTAGTCGGGATCGAACCCGGGTGACTGGTGCCGTAAGGCAGCAACCCCACCACTGCGCCACCATGCTGCACTACGGTGTGGAATGTAGTAGACAGTTACAGACCATTCAGCCCAGCTATCTGTGCTAGTGTTTATGCTGTGTTGGATCTAGTACATCTTTGGGGTTGCAAATGCAGTTCTGAATCAGTTCCCCTTTCTCGGGATGCAAATGATTAAACCGCATCAACATGACACCCATGCAATAGAAGATTAATTAATGCATGTCAGGCAGATACTGAGCTATCTGATCACTCTACATCTCCCAGTTAATTAAACCAACGGATCAGCAGTAGCTCTACTTGGAGATGGCTGGATGGCTATAGATCAAGTAATTCCCTGTTATCCCATAGTGTTTGGCATAGTAATAGCCTTGCCTGCCAGTGATAGACTGATGCAGCATTGTACTGAGAGCTCAGCAATAATACATTACCTATGTGTTATGTTCCGGAAACAGTTGCAAACCAGATAGGCATAGATATTCACATTTGAGGCTTTGCATGTTCCATATTTATGATAGAACAAAATATAAAATGGTTCCATTGACAAGCAAAGAACGTCAGAGCAGCAATGTTACTTTAGGTCTGAGGTGAAAGTCTAAGCAATGTCACGGTAGGAGTATTTTAAATTTTAACTGCAATTTTAAATTCCAAATGCATATTGCTGGGGTTTCTTTCAATGATTTGCGTTAAACCACCAGTTCCGTGCCACTCTGGAAATTCAAGCAGTTACTGACCAAAATACTTCACCCTTCCATTGTGCAATCATTTCCACGTCAGCATCATATGGGATGATTGTACCCCTTGTGAAATGATCAGCAGGAGTACAAAACAATCCATAGACAGGCAGGAAAAAGAGTAGAGAAATAGTTTAGCTTTAGTTTAGTTTGAAGATACGGAGCGGAAACAGGCCCTTCAGCCCACCGAGTCCGCACCGACCAGCAATCCCCACACATTAACACTACCCTACACGCACAAGGGACAATTTTTACATATTTTTATACCAAGCCAATTAACGTCTTTGGAGTGTGGGAGGTGACCGAAGATCTCGGAGAAAACCCACGCAGGTGACAGGGAGAACGTGCAAACTCCGTACAGGCAAGCACCCGTAGTCAGGATCGAACCAGGGTCTCTGGTGCTGTCAGGCCGTAGCTCGACCGCTACACCACCTTAATGAATAAATACATCTTGGGGGCAGAATAGGTAGCGTGTCCATGAAAGATTGTGAAGCTATATGCAGAAAGCACGAGAGAAGGGTCTACACTTGGCCTTATCTCAGGAAATGAGCCGTGGCAAATGGCTGATGCACCAGTGGGAGAGCACTTTGGGACCAGTGACCGTAATTCCATCACTCCATTAGTTTCAGAACAGTCATGAGAAAAAATAAAGTAAGGTTCTATGGGCCAAGCTAAGGTTTTAAATTGTGGCAGGTCTAATTTCAATGCATTCAGATAGGTACTGCTAAAAATTGATTGGAAGATGCTATTTGGGGGTAAATTAATGTCTGGAAATTGAAAGGCTTCTAAAAGTGAGATAGGAAGAGTTCAGAGCCAGCATATTCCTATTAGAGTGAAGGACAAGGCTGGCATGATTAAGGGGCATAAAACAGTATAGCACGTATAGGCACTTTGGCCCACAATGTCTGTGCTGAACATGATGCCAAGACCCACACCTATCTACCTGCACAGATCCTATCCCACCATTCCCTGCATATCCATATGCTTATCCAAAAGTATTTTAAATGGTACTAACAGATCTGCTTCAACCACCGCCCCTGGCAACACGCCCCTGGCAACCCTCTGTGTAAAAAACTTGCCCCACACACCTTCTTTAAACGTTGCCCCTCTCACCTTAAAACTATCCCCTCTAGTATTTGATTTTTCCATTGTAGGAAAAATTAATTCTGACAGTCTACTCTTTCTGTGCCTCTCATAATTTTATATACTTAACAGGTCTCCCCGCAACCTCCAGCATCCCAGCGAAAACAATCCCAAGTTTGACCAACCTCTCCCTGTTGCTAATACCCCCTAATCCAGGCATCATTCTGGTAAACCTCCTCTGCACCCTTTCCAAAACCTCCACATCTTTCCTCTAATCTGCCCATCAGAACTGCACACAATACTCCAAATGCAGCCTAAGCAAAGTCATCATAAAGCTCCACCATGACTTCCTGATTCATGTATCTCTAGAGGTATGGTCAGGAAAAGGAAAGAAGCATATGTTGAGTTCCAGCGTTAAGATACATGCTGCAGGTGTATGAAACGTTGGTTATGCTGCATGTGGAGTTGTGTGCGCAGTTCTGGTTGCCATATGACAGAAAAGATGTAATTAAGGTAGAGAGGATGCAGAAATGATTCATAAGATGTTGCCTGGATTGGAGGACCTGAGTTAGGAGAGATTGTATAGGCTGGGTTTGTTTTCCCTGGAGGCTGAGAGATGCACCATAACGTGCATCGAGTTTGACTAGCTTTGTCAGAATTTTGTACATTCAATGAGATATCCCCTCATTCTCCCAAACTCCAGAGAATACAATTCTATCAAGCTAATCCCTCCTCAAATGACAGTCCTCCCATCCCAGGAAACAGTCTGGTGAAATCTGATGCACTCTGCCGATGAAAAATATATCCTTTATTTGGTAGAATAAAACCGCATCTCACCAAGGAGCCATATAATTGTCGCAAAGCATCTTTTGCCCTTGACATTAAACTTGCAATGAGGGTCAAGAAACCAATTGCCTTCTTGATTGTTGCTGCTCCTGCATGTCTGTTTTCAAAGACTGGTATACAAGGACATAACAGCTCCTTTTCACGTAAACATCTCCCAATGTATCACCTTATTCTGCCTTTCCTTTTATATGACCAAAGTGGATGCTTTTGCTTGCCACAGCCAGGGCTTGAGAGTTGTGAGGGAAATATAAACAGGCTTCAAGCATGCACAAACGTCTGACAGCAGCACAGTGGCACAACGGTGGTTGGTGCCGTACAGCACCAGAGACCTGGGTTCAATCCCGACTACGGGGTGCTGTTTCTACAGAGTTTGTACTTTTTCCTCGTGACCGCGTGGGTTTTCTCCGAGATCTTCGGTTTCCTCCCACACTCCAAAAATGTACAGGTTTGTAGGTTAATTGGCTAGGTATAAAAAATTGTCCTGAGTGTATGTACTATAGTGTTACTGTGTGGAGATCGCTGGTCGGCATGCACTCGGTGGGCCGAAGGGCCTGTATCCGTGCTGTATTTCTAAAACTAAAACCAAACTAAAGACAAGGCTGGACAAACTGGATGCAGGGTGGTTATTTCTCCTGGCTGTAGGAGATGGGGGTGGGGATCAGGGAATCTGGAATGGGGAGTTACCATCTCAGGATACAAGGTAGGATATTTTGGACTGAGATCATGTTTTGTTCACTTGGAGGTTTGTTAACTTGTGGAAGATATAGACATTTCTGGACATAAAATACATCAAAGAGAAATATGATATTGAGGTATTCAACTATGATCACATTGAATGGCGAAGTCGTTGAGTGTTTCCAACATTTTTTGCTTTTATGTCGGATTTTCAGCATGATTAGGTTTTGTATGCGTTTCATTTTGAGAATCTTAATCAGTTTACAACAGAATCTGGAATTAAATTCTGAGATCAGAATCAGAATTGCCTTTATTGTCATCCAAAAAAACCCCAAGTCTTTTGGACGAGATTTCGTCACCCACAGTCCAACAATAAGAGCAATAAAATAAGCAATTACACACACAAACACAAACCAACACAAAACAAAAAAAGAAACATCCATCACAGTGAGTCTCCTCCAGTCCCCTCCTCACAGTGATCATCAGGTGACTGTGATGCTGTTGGATTGTTATATCTCAATTGGCTCATTCAGGTACTGACAGCTTCTGTCCTTGCCTGGTCTGACTCAGACCAACACATGGGACAGGAATAAATGACAGTCAGTAGAAACTAGCATGTCAGCAAACCTGGGACAAAAGCCATGAATAAAATATATGGCAATGTCATTATGAACTTTAAGAAAATCAAATCGGTAATCGCAAGCAAAATATCACCCAGAATATTAATAATAATCATTTATCTGGACGCAGTACCATTATAAATCCCAGGGTCATTTACAATGGAGATGTTGCTATGTAATTACACCCTCCTGCCAGTGGAAGCACCAGAGCACCTCAAATCCTCAATTTGAACACAACCCAATCCAGCACTCTGATGAAAGTATTTCACTTATGATTTTATAGTCAACACATCCTTGCAAACTGATTATCTCCTGCAGTCTCACTCTGCTTCATTTCGAGCACTTCACCTCATCTGTACTCACCATGGGCAATGCCATGGGAAATCAAGTTCTTACAGCGAGTCACATGGATACGAATCATTCTTGTGAACTCCTCATGCTCAACCTGATCTGAAACGTTGCAATTAAAGTGCGATAAAAAACAATTATACGTTTTAATTCCAGCCAACCGTGTCTTTGAAAGTGTGTGTGGCACTTCCCATCACCTAGCCTGTCCCAGCCCCTTGAGCTAAGATTCTCCAGATTCAGGGACTGTCAGTTCTTCATTTAAAGCCTGAACTGCGAGCTTTGCCCATCAGTCCTTTTTTGATTATGTGCCATGTCCTTCTCCTGATTTCCCTCACTCCCAGGCCCAGACCACATTACTTCCAGGCTCTTTTATCAAATGTGATGAGGCTTCGAAATCCCCAGACAACAGTGGCAGCTGTTGCTGCAACCGAGAAACTCAAATCCTCTCATAGACAATATGCAAGTTTAATTAATTTGTCTAGAACATCAATGGGGGAGGTTGAAAACAGCATCCATCAGGGACCTGTTAAGCAACATGTCCTTCGCCAGGGAATGAGAACAGCTTGCAGTTACAGAGATAGTTAACAGAGTAAGTTCAAGGGGAGGGTATGAGATGGTATCCACAGGATGCTGAGGAGTTACAGGTTCTTTTATTCACTTCCAATAATAATCTATCAACTAACAGTGCTAAAGCTCTGTGATCCTGGCCTTTTCGGTTTCAGACCCACAATTCCAGCCCAAACCATGCAGGCTCAACATGTACTTCCACGGACTCAACCTACTGCAGTTCCCACAGTCTCACTCTGCTCTCTATCCCCACAATCCCAACCTGCTCCACATTTCCAGCCCCACAACACCCAGTGAACTTTCCATGATCCCGAACCATTCTACCCTGGCCCATTCTGTATAGCCATGCTCCTGTCCCACTCTACCCAGACCCTCGGTCCCTTCCCAGGTTCACGGCCCACTTTATCCAGACCCATTGTACATTCCCACAATCCCGGAACACATTAACACACTGCACACAGCCACAATCCCATCCCACTCATGCCAGACCCGACTGCATTACCCCAAAATCCCAAACTCTACAATTCAGGTCTACTGCACATTCCCCAAGTCCTTGTCCACTCGACTGCGACTTCTGAAAATCATTTGAAAGATTACCACAAAATTATAGCCAGGACTTCAATTCAGCCATCCTCAGGAGTGTGCTACCACAATACTGTCAGCACGTCACCTGCACCAGCAGAGGCCCAAATACATTATGACCTCGACCATTGCTACACAACCATCAATGACGCCTATCACTCTATCTCCCAACCGTACTTTGGCTGTGATTTGGCTGTGCTTCTACTCCCTGCTTACAAGCAGATGCTGAAGCAGGAGTTTAGTCTGAGGAAAGAGATAAGATCCTTTGTGACTGCATTAAGTCGGTGAACTCGCCCACTTTCTGTGACTCTCAGTCCAGCCTAAGTGAGTATGCTGTCTCCAACTTCACCAATAAGTGTGTAAAGGAATGCATGCCAAAGAAGACGATACAGATGTTCCCCAACTGGAAACCATGGCAGAACCACGAGGTCCATTCCCAGGTAAGTCTAAATCTGCAGAGTTCAAGTCAAAGAATCCTGAACGGTGCAAGAAATCTATTTACTGCAAAGCCACCAGGAGGAAATATTGGACCAAGCTAGTGTTCCGAGATAACCACACCGATGCCTGTCGATAGTGGCAAGGCTTGCAAGCCATAATGGGCTACAAAGTGAAGTTCGGCATTATCGTTGGCAACAATGAGTCCCTCCCGATAAGCTCAATGTATTATACATTCTCTTTAAACAGAAGGTCGATGGAACAACATCATCCCACCCCGCCAGTCTCAAGAGCACCTGTACCCATAGTCACTGTAGCAAATGTTCATAGTTCTAGGTGCAGAGTTAGGCCATTTGGCTCATCAAGTCTACTCAGCCATTTAATCAGGGCTGATCTATCTTTCCCTCTCAACCCTATTCTCCTGCCTTCACTCCATAACCCCTGACACCCATACTAATCAAGAATCTGTCGATCTCCGTCAGATCAGATCAGCCTTCCTGAAAATGAACCTGTGGAGACCAAATGGCCTGATGTAGTCCCTGGCTCTGTCCAGAGGACCAGCATGGGACAGCTGGCAGGACTATTTACAGAAATCTTTAACCACCCACTGAGTGTTTTGACCATTCTGAGATCACAACCTACTTTAAGACGGACACTAACCTCCCAGTGCCAAAGAAAGGTTAGGTAGCGTGCCTTAACGACCACTGTCCAATGGCTCTGACATCCACCACCATGAAGTGCTTTGAAAGCCTGGTCATGGCGAACATTAACTCCAGCCTCCCAGATCGTCTTGATCCACTGCAGTTTGCCTTCCATCTCAACAGGTCCATGGCAGACACATCTTCCTGGCACTACATTAATCTCTGGAACATCTAGATAACAAAGGCACCTACGTCAGGTATCTATTTATTGACTATAGTTCTGCCTTCAACACCATGATCCAAACCAAACCCATCTCCAAACTCCCGGATCTTGGATGTGTTCCCAGCCCCTCACAACATTCCCTCTATGCTCATGACTGTGAAATCAAATTCTGCTCTAACTCCGTTTACAAGTTTGCTAGTGGCACCACTGTAGTGGGCTGAATCTCAAACAATGAAAGGACGAAGGACAGGAATGAGATGTACTGGAGGACAGAGGATCTAGGGGGGTAGAGGAACTGAAAGAAATTTTCATTAGGCAAGAAATAGTATTGGGTAGACTAATGGGACTGAAGGATGATAAATCCCCTGGGCCTGATGGTCTGCATCCCAGGGTCCTCAGGGAGGTGGCTCTAGAAATAGTGGACGCATTGGTGATCATTTTCCAATGTTCAATAGATTCGGGATCAGTTCCTGTGGATTGGAGGATAGCTAATGTTATCCCACTTTTCAAGAAAGGAGCGAGAGAGAAAACGGGGAATTACAGACCAGTTGGCCTGACTTCGGTGGTGGGAAGGATGCTGGAGTCAATTATTAAAAATACGGTGCATTTGGATAGCAGCAAAAGGATAAGTCCAAGTCAGCATGGATTTATGAAAGGGAAATCATGCTTGACTAATCTTCTGGAATTTTTCGAGGACGTGACAAGTAAAATGGATGAAGGGGAGCCAGTGGATGTAATGTATCTAGACTTTCAGAAAGCCTTTGATAAGGTCCCGCACATGAGATTGGTGACTAAAATTAGAGCACATGGTATTGGGAGTAGGGTGTTGACATGGATAGAAAATTGGTTGGCAGACAGGAAGCAAAGACCAGGAGTAAACGTGTCCTTTTCAGAATGGCAGGCAGTGGCGAGTGGAGTGCCGCAAGGCTCGGTGTTGGGGCCACAACTGTTTAACATATATATTAATGATTTGGAAGAGGGAATTAGAAACAACACTAGCAAGTTTGCAGATGACACAAAGCTGGGTGGCAGTGTGAACTGTGAAGAGGATGTTAGGAGGTTGCAGGGTGACCTGGACAGGTTGAGTGAGTGGGCAGATGCGTGGCAGATGCAGTATAATGTAGATAAATGTGAGGTTATCCACTTTGGCGGCAGAAACAAGGAGGCAGATTATTATCTTAATGGAGTTAGGTTAGGTAAGGGGGAGATCCAGCGAGACCTGGGTGTCCTTGTACACCTGTCACTGAAAGTTGCCATGAAACTTTTTCACCCGGGAGTTGTGAATTTGTGGAATTCTCTGCCACAGAGGGCAGTGGAAGCCAAATCACTGGATGGATTTAAGAGAGAGTTAGATAGAGCTCTAGGGGCTAGAGGAATCAAGGGATATGGGGAGAAGGCAGGCACGAGATATTGATTGGGGACGATCAGCCATGATCACAATGAATGGTGGTGCTGGCTCATAGGGCCGAATGGCCTCCTCCTACACCTAATTTCTATGTTTTTATGTTTCTATGTTTCTAGAAAGCTTAGTTACCTGATTTGAAGACAATAACTGCTCCCTCTATATTAGCAAGACAAAAAAGCTAGTTATCGACTTCAGGAAGCTGATGCTAGAGTCAGCATCAATGGTGCCAAAGTGGAAATAGTTGAGAGCTTCAAGTTCCCAGGCATCCTACCAACAATCTGCCCTGGATCAAATTCATTGAAGCTGCTGCGAAAAAAAAGCACATCAACGCTTCTACCTCCTCGGGAGATTAAGGAAGCTCGGCATGGCTCAAACAACTCTTATCAACTTCTACAGATACACCATAGGAAGCAAATCATATTTTTATCATGGAAGGGAAGATACAGACTATTTCTTCTCTTGTCGTGTATAAATGGATCGGGTATAAGTTTGCAGAGGGTACAAAATCTGTCTGTGATAGGAGCGGACCTCAAGAGATGAATTGGCGAAGTGAACAAGTGCAATTTAATGTGGAAAAGGGTGAAGTGATGCCCTTTAGGTCAAATAATATGAGGATGCAGTGTAATCAAAACTGTCGGTTGAAGGAGCTGTAGAAACAACAAGACCTTTGTAACATTTTCATCTATATACTGAAACGCTTGTTTGTTTGTTTGTTTGTTTGTTCCTGAACTACAGCCAAAACGGTACACGATAGTGTGACAATTTTAGGCCCACCTTACTCACCGTCGTCCCTTTGGTGCGAATGGAAGAAGTTTCATTGAAATTGGTGGAGAGGGGGAGGTGGGGAGGGAGGGAGGGAGGGGGGGGGGGGGAGGGGGGGAGGGGGGGAGGAGAGGGTGCTGCACCAATGCAGGAGAGGTTTGGGCCCAACGGGTCCACTTGGTCTAGTTACATCTAAAGTGGAGATTAAGTTAAAAACATGAGCAAGATAATTATCGTATGTGTAATGTGTACATATCTACAAACTAAATAGTGTGACTACTCATGGATAGCTGTAGCAACTACTGTTGATAGTCGTTCACCTTCATAAAAGGATTTATGGTGAGAAGCCATATCCTGTTTGCTTATCTTATAAAACATCCACATAGAAGAACCTATGGATGCTATATTGGTGATGAATTTGGGATATTGCTGATGAGATAAGAGCAAAACGCTAATCGACTACAAAGGCAAAAGGATTCTCTGGACGTTTAGGAAGGAACTTCAGATGCTGGTTTAAACGTTTCGGCCTGAGAAGGGTCTCAACCAGAAACGTCACCCATTCCTTCTCTCCAGAGATGCTGCCTGTCCCTCTGAGTTACTCCAGCTTTTTGTGTCTATTTTAGGATTCTCTGGATGGTGTGGGACTGACAGCAATTGATACGTGTGCTTGTCTGTGTGGAGTTTGTACGGAGTTTCTCCCCGTGACCACGTGGGTTTTCTCTAAGATCTTCGGTTTCCTACCACACTCCATAGATGTACAGGTTTATAGGTTTATTTTTTATATTTTCATATTTCATATTCATATTTTTTTTATTTATTTTTTCATATTTCAGATACAGCGCGGAAACAGGCCTTTTTGGCCCACCAAGTCCGCGCCGCCCAGCAATCCCCGCACACGAACACTATCCTACACACACTAGGGACAATTTTTACATTTACCCAGTCAATTAACCTACATACCTGTACGTCTTTGGAGTGTGGGAGGAAACCGAAGATCTCGGGGAAAACCCACGCAGGTCACGGGGAGAACGTACAAACTCCTTACAGTACAGCACCCATAGTCAGGATCGAACCTGAGTCTCCGGTGTTGCATTCGCTGTAAAGCAGCAACTCTACCGCTGCGCCACCGTGCCGCCCATTGACTTGGTATAAGTGTAAATTGTCTGGTGTGTGCGTGCAGAATAGTGTAAGTCTGCGGGAGTCGCTGGTCGGTGCGGACTCGGTGGACCAAAGGGCCTTTTTCCGCACTGTCAACTAAAACTTTGACCCACTATGTTTGTGCCGAAGACGAGGCCAAGCTAAACTAATATCATCCGTCTGTACATGATCCATATCTCTCTATTCCTTGCACTTCCTTGCTTGGAGTACAACTGCATCTATTTACGCCAGTTTGTCCAGAGTCAACAAAATTATGGATTCAAGTCAAGCTCATAATCATCGCATCTGTCGCTGGATGTGTGAATAAATGTATCATGCAATAAATACAGAAAATGCTGGAAACACTCAGCAGGCCAGAAACTACAGAATCTGTAGGCAGAGAAACAAGTTGACCTTTCAGGTTGGCAACCTGTTGTCAGATTGGGCATAACTCTGCTTTCCTTCCCACTGATAATGCAGGAACCACTGAATGAAGAGGTGATATGGCTTTAAATCGGACATTGCATTGCACACAATCTGCAAATCTTCCTGCTGTAAGTGCAGTAAAATGTATGCCATGATAATGTTTTTCACTGTCTTCAACTTTAATGGATGAATTTCCTTATTTAACTGTCAACAAACCCGAAATTATAAATACATGTTGTCGGCTTCATGATCACTGTGGCAATTTCTACTGCCTTTGGCTAGTAATTACTTACTATCTAGGTTTCCTCGTGAATGCAGATTTTGTTAAACAGCATGTACAGTGCCATCATCAGTGTTTTTGAATTTTTATACGCCATTTTATGTGCTGTTCTTAATCATCAACTGCATTATCGAGACAGCTCACCACAATAATTGCTTACACGTGAAAGCCTGAGGCTGCAAGCATGGTATTGCCGAGGGACAGTGACTAGCATAAGTGAGAGCATGCAGACTTGGAAATTTCACTGGTAAAATACCAACTAACTTTGAAACGCTGCCAATGACCCCACAGATCCCTGATCCCCATGCTTGGCAACAGACCCAGGAAATCCCTGGTCACAAATATTCATTGTGCAGCCCACAGCGTAACTATTCAGTTCAACAATCAACCGAATAAATGGAACACTATATCTGTGTGGCTCCCGTACTACATTTGGGTCTAATTGTTGGAATATCTTGGATTAAATAGGCATCATTACTCACCTGATTAATGGTTTTATTCTGTTATAGTCAGAGAGTCATAGTGTCATACAACGTGGCAACTTGCCCACTCCAACCAACACGTCCCATCTACACTAGTCCCACCTGCCAGCGTTTGGCCCATGTCCCTCCAAACCTGTCCTATCCGTTATATTGTGTAGGAAGGAACTGCAGATACTGGTTTAGACCGAAGATAGACCCAAAATGCTGGAGTAACTCAGCGGGACAGGCATCGATCTGGCGAGAAGGAATAGGTGACATCGAGACCCTTCTTTAGACTGATGAATGGGTGACGTTTCAGGTCGAGACCCTTCTTCAGACCTGCTAATTACTGCAATTATACAGTACCTTTCAAGACCACAAGTCATTCCAAAGCATTTTACAACCAATTAAAAATTTCAGACCTGCTATCGGTCTGAAGAAGGGTCTCGACCCGAAACGCCACCCATTCCTTCTCTCCAGAGATGCTGCCTGTCCAGCTGAGTTTCTCCAGCATTTTGTGTCTATCCATTATATTGTTATCGGTATTTTATACTTTCTCCTCTTGCTACCTAAATTTAAATCCTCCGCAGTGTGCACATTTGAAGTTTATAGTTGTTTATGATTTCAGTTTCTAATATTTTATGTTTTGTTAAGTAATAAAAACATCTTCTGCATTTCTGAATAATTTGTTTCCAGTTTGGGTGAAAGGGCATCGATATTACTGCACTGACTCCTTCTACACAAACACTGCCTGCTCTGCACGGGTATTATTTTATTTTGCATCCTGTGCACTACTTTGAATACAATTCACTGTGGAAACCACAAAAATCAAACAATGATAAGCCATTATATAAAACAGGCATGCATCAGCAAGGCTTGCAATTATACAGTACCTTTCAAGACCACAAGTCATTCCAAAGCATTTTACAACCAATTAAAAATGTCATAAAGAGTAGTCACATTGTGGTTTAGGGAATACAGTCATCAACTTGCAGAAGGCAGCCTGACAAAATGACCAGATAGCTGTTTTCAGTGATGACACAGCTACAGAGGGAGGATGGTGAGGTGAGTGTTCAATTATTGGTCTTTGGTTCCACACTCCAAAGACGTACAGGTTTGTAGGTTAACTGGCTGGGCAAATGTTTAAAAAAATTGTCCCTAGTGGGTGTAGGATAGTGTTAATGTGCGGGGATTGCTGGGCGGCGTGGACCCGGTGGGCCGAAGGGCCTGTTTCTGCGCAGTATATCTAAATCTAAAAAAAATCTAAATCTATAAGAAGCACAAAAATCTTGATGGAGCACCTGTGCCTGCAAATGAGGTGGTGCCAGTGAAGGTGTACTGCCCAACCATCTCCCACCGTATTTTTGTTTGAGAACATTGGTTGACACCACACGCATTGCATGTGGTGCACACTCTTTCGGCACAAATGCCTCCGTCCTGAAAGAGTTCATTCGTTGGAGCGCAGGATGAGGGGTGATCTTATTGAGGTGCATAAAATCAAGAGAGAAATAGATGCACTGAGTCTCATGTCCAGAGCGGGTGAATCGAGGACCGGAGGACATAGGTTTAAGGTGAAGGGGAAAAGATTTAACAGGAATCTGAGGGGTAACTTTTTCACACAAAGGGTGGTGGGTGTATGGAACGAGCTGCCAGAGGAGGTAGTTGAGGCAGGGACTATCCCAACATTTAAGAAACAGTTAGACATGTGAATGGAAAGGACAGGTTTGGAGGGATATGGACCAAATGCGGGCAGATGGGACTAGTGTAGATGGGACATGTTGGCTGGTATGGGCAAGTTGGGCTGAAGGGCCTGTTTCCACACAGTATATCACTCTATAACCTGCAGCTGGAAAATTCATTACTGTTTGAGCCAAGGTGAATGATCAGAGAGTTCTATTCATCCACATGTTGGGTCAGGATTCATATGTTAAATCACAGATCTTTGTGCAACTCACAGAAAGCCCCTAATTTCCTATTGCCTTTCACTTTATAGTGAAGTTGGACTGTGCAGGGTCACACTTCTGTGCAGTGCAGAATCTAGTCTTTAGGTTATGGTATTTTCCTGAAGATCATATTCATGTTTTGTACATCTGTATCACATGGTCTCGGGGCTTGGGAGCAATCTACTTGAGGACTTTGAAATGGTTCATTGATTTGATGGAATGAAGCCAGAGAGAAACCATTTCCTCTGGGGGTGAGAATCCAGGACAAAGACACTTTACCTTAAAAATAGAGCAGGGCCATTTAAAAACAAAATCAGGAAACATGATTCCACATAGGAGAAGTCTGAAACATTCTCTCCCGGTGGTTTTGGATGCAGTCATTTCTGGAGCAAAATAGTACAGGTACATCACCGATTTTGTGGCAATTGATGGTCTGGCACCTCCTTTAATCTGGATAACATTACAAGAGCATTGCCTGTGACACATGCTCTTTTGAGATGTGTGCTTCCATCCTGAAAGATTTAATTGTTTACTTCTTTATAAACCATATAAACCATATAACAATTACAGCACGGAAACAGGCCCGTTCGGCCCTACCAGTCCACGCCGACCACTTTCTCTGACCTAGTCTCATCTACCTGCTCTCAGACCATACCCCTCCAATCCCCTCCCATCCATATACCTATCCAATTTACTCTTAAATAATAAAATCGAGCCTGCCTCCACCACTTCCACCGGAAGCTCATTCCACACAGCCACCACCCTCTGAGTAAAGAAGTTACCCCTCATGTTACCCCTAAACTTTTGTCCCTTAATTCTGAAGTTATGTCCCCTTGTTGGAATCTTCCCCACTCTCAAAGGGAAAAGCCTACCCACGTCAACTCTGTCCGTCCCTCTTAAAATTTTTAAAACCTCTATCAAGTTCTTTGGTTATTGTTAATTCTTTATTTAAATTTCTAGCAGTCCACGGTGCTTTAGAGACACGGGAGGGGTATAATTTGTGGGTCAGAGGTGTGCTGTTGTATTATTATTACGTGACCTCTGTTGGTCTGGCAAAATGGATAATCTGGAAAACCCTCTGGAACCAAGGGTGCTGGAAAATCGATGGTGTGCCTGTATTAATTACCTCACTCCTTGCTCGACTACCTCCACCCACCATCTCTCTTGGGGATTCTTAAATACTGGGTTCATTCCTGCGACGGAAGCCATTCCTGGCCTCATGGAAATATGTTCCTGTCAACCAGGAGATGAAATTCATTCCAAGAAAGTAGCGTGGTCACATTTGGTGGGTGCAAGAATAACCCAAGAAGGAAATCGAGGTCTGGTCTGTGGGATAATCAGATCCATCAGTAAATAAATCTAGTTTACGGTTCTGATCGATTTAAGCACTGGAGTTTGGAAATTGAAAAGGGTTCATACAGCCGTTTATGTTCAGTTTTGTGGAGAGTTTGGAGCAGTTGCAAATTCTCTCCCAAGAGCCGAGGAGGCTAAACAAGAGATGAAATAGAGATGTTCAAGATTATAGAGGTGATGTTAGAGTAAATAGGAAGAAACTCTTTATACCATCAGAATGGCCTGAAATCAAACAATACAGATTCAAGGTGCACAAGAGGGGAGGAGGAGTCATTCATTCCACAGCAAGTTGTCATAACCTGGACTGCACCAGATGATGAGGCATTGAAAGCAGATTTCATGCTAACTGTTAAAAAGGAATTGGAACAATTCTCACACAAGCAAGATTGTTTGTGGTTTTGGGCAATGAGCAATGGAGATAGAGCGTAGAAACAGGGATAAGCTGTGAAACTCTTGGGTCAGTCACGCAGAGTATGGCTGAACAAGGGGTGGAAGATGAATACTATGATCAACTGCAATCCAGTAATTTGGCATTCAGTATAAGAAAATAACTGCAGATGCTGGTACAAATCGATTTATTCACAAAATGCTGGAGTAACTCAGCAGGTCAGGCAGCATCTCGGGAGAGAAGGAATGGGTGACGTTTCGGGTCGAGACCCTTCTTCAGACTGATGTCGGGGGTGGGACAAAGGAAGGATATAGGTGGAGACAGGAAGATAGAGGGAGATCTGGGAAGGAGGAGGGGAAGGGAGGGACAGAGGAGCTATCTGAAGTTGGAGAAGTCAACGTTCATACCACCGGGCCGCAAACTGCCCAGGCGAAATATGAGGTGCTGCTCCTCCAATTTCCGGCGGGCCTCACTATGGCACTGGAGGAGGCCCATGACAGAGAGGTCAGACTGGGAATGGGAGGGGGAGTTGAAGTGCTGGGCCACCGGGAGATCAGTGGCGTTAATGCGGACCGAGCGCAGGTGTTCAGCGAAGCGATCGCCGAGCCTGCGCTTGGTTTCGCCGATATAGATGAGTTGACATCTAGAGCAGCGGATGCAATAGATGAGGTTGGAGGAGGTGCAGGTGAACCTCTGTCTCACCTGGAAAGAATGTTTGGGTCCTTTGATGGAGTTGAGGGGGGAGGTAAAGGGACAGGTGTTGCATCTCGTGCGGTTGCAAGGGAAAGTGCCCGGGGTTAGGGTGGTTTGGGTAGGAAGGGACGAGTGGACCAGGGAGTTGCGGAGGGAACGGTCTCTGCGGAATGCAGAGAGGGGAGGGGATGGGAAGATATGGCCAGTGGTGGGGTCCTGTTGTAGGTGACGGAAATGTTGGTGGATGATATGTTGGATCCGCTGGCTGGTGGGATGATATGTTGGATCCGCTGGCTGGTGGGATGATATGTTGGCATTCAGTCATCTCTTGAATTAGGAAGGATTAATTCCTACTATTCTTTCCCTTTTACTTTGCCTTACTGACTGTACGGGTGGAGTTGCATCACTATCGCCCATCCTCCGCTCATGTACACACATGCCATTTGTTGTTTGATTAGCAATTTTTAGATTTTCAAATCAAAAATAAATGGCATGGTTAAATACAAACATGCCAGCACTAAGTGAAAGCAAATAAAAGCTAATTTCAATCTCAGCTGCACATCAGAAAGCTACTGGGTTTAAATATTGAGGTCATTGTGAAACTCATATGATTCGATTTAAACCACATGAGCCTGTGGTTTTATTTCATCCAAATCAGCACCACTTCCAAAGCGAATTCAATTCTGATAGAAATGAATGATTCAATATTTGTAAAATAACAGTTTCCTGCACAAGCTGTGAATGAGCATAGATATGACAACTGTTCCATTTGTAAACAAGGACAATTTCAGATCACTGCTGCAATTTCTCTGTTGGCAGAGAAATCATCAGGGAAACATCCCAGATCTGTCATTTCATCACAAAACTCAATTCCCTCTATCACGGTCTCATTCCAGGACCAAGAACCACTGATAGAAACAAAAAAGCTGGAGTAACTCAGCTGGTCAGACAGCATCTCCGAAGAAGGGTCTCGAACCGAAATGTCACCTATTCCTTTTCTCTAGAGATGCTGTCTGACCTACTGAGTTACTCCAGCATTTTGTGTCTATCTTCGGTTTAAACCAGCATCTGCAGTTCCTTCCTTCCATCTCTCCTGAGGTGCAGTGATCAGAATCAAGTGCAATGACGCAAGTGTTAACTCAAGTGTTTGAGAATTTGAAGAAGCATTTGTGGCTAACTGCGCTGTAAGGAGCAGGTCCCTCCAGCAATCTGACTTTCAAAATTGACCTGAGTGTGTTGCGAGTAAACCCCTGAGGAATGCAGTTTGCCAACTTCATTCTGTCACTCGCTCGGTTTTAACAATACTTTCTTCAAGAGAGTCAAAAGTGTTTAGCTGTCACTAGAACAATAGAATTCTATTTGCTGCAGCTTTTCATGCAAAAACACAACATTTAAATTTACAATCAATTAATGTTACAGTAGCTAAACCAGAATAAATTATCAATTACGCCGGAGATAATTATAGTATATTCCACGATTTAAATGTGGAACCTCCTATTTATCGACAATGGTTCTGGACTATTTATCGATTATAGCTCTGTTGGACTCCTCTTTATCGACTACAGCTCAGCTTGACTCATATTTATCGACTATAGCTCTGCCTTCAGTACCGTAATCCCATCCAAACTCATCTCCAAACTCTGCCACTGGATCCTCGACTTCCTGTCGCACAGAGCTCGATCAGTGAGGATAGCTGAAAATATCTTCTCCACAATAATTCTCAACATTAGTGATCCTCAAGGATACATACGCAGTCCACTACTCTACTCCTTGTACACTCACAACTGTATGGCCGAATTTGGCTCGAATTCCATCTACACGTTTGCAGACGACGGCATTGTGGTGGGCCGAATCACGGACAATGACAAGTTGGAGAAAAGGAAGGAGAACTTAGCAACCTGGTGTCAGGACAATAAACTCAATGTCAACAAGATGCAATAACTGATTATTTACTTCAGGAAGCATGTGGAGTACATGCCCTAATCAGCTTCAATGGTGCGGAAGTGAAAATAGTTAAAAGCTGAAATAGTGGAACTATTTGAATAGTTGAAAGTTCCTTGGCATTAATATAACAAACAACCTGTCATGGACTAACCACATTGCGACACCTAAGATGGTACACCAACGCCTTTACTTCCTGGAAAAAATTCAGCATGTCCCCAGTGACTTTTGCAAACTTCTACAGATGCACCATAAAAAGCATACTGTCGGGATGCATCACAGTTTGGTTTGGGATGAGCTCTGCCCAAGACCCCAAGAAATTGCGAAGAGATGTAGATGTAGCCCAGTCCATCACACAAACCTCCCACCATTGACTCCATTGACTTCACACTGCTTTGGAAAAGCAGCCAACATAAGCAGCCAGACGTATCCCAGCCTGGCTATTCCTTCTTTAGATTTTTCATTTAGAGATACAGTGCGAAAACAGGCCCTTTGGCCCACCGAGTCTGCGATCTCCACACGTCAACACTACCCTGCACACATTAGGAACAATTTTACATTTACACCAAGCTAATTAACCTACAAACCTGTACATCTGGAGTATATCTTTTCTTCTCCCTGTTCCCATCAACAACAAAAAGACTAGCTTCCAGCTACTGGCATTGCCCAGCCTTTGGTAGTAGAGTACACTGTAGAGTCTCAGAGTCTTTTTCAGTGCACATGGCATGCCTACAGCATGGACGGGATCATGTTTGATTTTATCCACTGCTCACCGGCTCCCACATATTCCCTAAACAGGACCAATTGTCCTCCAGGTTTGGCTGCTACAGCTGTCCCATGTGTTGGAGTGGGTCCAGGCATCAGATGGCAGATTCTGACACTGTGTCCCCAACTTTCCTGAGGGGTTTATACATTAATCAACTCGCTTAAAAACTGTTCCGATGGATTTAAGTACTTTTTTTTAAATCCTTTAAAGTAAAATGAAAATGTTACCTGCTCTTATGTTTACAATCAAGCCAATCAGGTTATATAGGGAGAGTTTGAGTAGGCTGGGTCTCTATTCCATGGAGCACAGGAGGATGAGGGGAGATCTTATAGAGGTATACAAAATCATGAGAGGAATAAATCGAGCAGATGCACAGAGTCTTTTGCCCAGAGTAGGGGAATCGAGGACCAGAGGACATAGGTTCAAGGTGAAGGGGAAAAGATTTAATAGGAATCAGAGGAGTAACTTTTTCACACAAAGGGTGGTAGGTGTATGGAACAAGCTGCCAGAGGAGGTAGTTGAGGCTGGGACTATCCCATCATTTAAGAAACAGTGAGACAGATACATGGATAGGACAGGTTCGGAGGGATTATGAACCAAGCGTAGTCAAGTGGGACCTGTGTAGCTGGGACATTGTTGGCCGGTGTGAGCGAGTTGGGCCGAAGGGCCTGTTTCCACACTGTATCGCTCTATGACTCTATAACTCTAAATCACTTCAGGTCTCACCAAATTGTTTAAAATCATATATTATTAAAACAATTTAAAAAACAAAACAAAACCTATTAATACATGTATGTATATGCGCACACACATACACACAAAAGCAATTAAAAACATTTAAATTAATTAATTTAGGGTGGCATGGTGGCACAGTGGTAGAGTTGTTGCCTTACAGCGTTTTCAATGCCAGAGACCCGGGTTCGATCCCGAATATGGGTGTGGTCTGTATGGAGTTTGTACATTCTCCCCGTGACCGCGCGTGTTTTCTCCGAAATCTTTGGTTTCCTCCCACGCTCCAATGACGTACAGGTTTGTAGGTTAATTATAGACAATAGACAATAGACAATAGGTGCAGGAGTAGGCCATTCAGCCCTTCGAGCCAGCACCGCCATTCAATGCGATCATGGCTGATCACTCTCAATCAGTACCCCGTTCCTGCCTTCTCCCCATACCCCCTCACTCCGCTATCCTTAAGAGCTCTATCCAGCTCTCTCTTGAAAGTTAATTGGCTTTCTACAAACTGTCCCGAGTGTGTGTAGGATAGTGTTAATGTGCGGGGATCGCTGTTTGGCGAGGAACCATTGGTGGTGCCACCACCAATCCCAACATAGACAGTACTTGTAAATAATCTTTCACAGTCCAATATTGCTCAGCATTGGATCTTATTGTCTACCACAAGGCAAAAGGTCTTATGACTAAGAGTCAGGATGAAAAATAATGTATATAATTAATATTTATGTGGTTAATGCATCTTTCTAACAATGTGCAACCATTCATCCTCACCATACAACTACAAACCTTCTTTTTAAGACTCTGTGGTGCAACCACTGTGGGTACAGTGAGGCAGGAACAGACCACTCGGATCCTAACTCTGATGGTTGTGTTGCCCTGGACTGATGTCCTCTAATGTTTTTGAGCTGAAGGCCCTTCCATGGTTTTCTCCATAGATATGTGCTCGGCCAGACCTGAGCAACATGTTGATAGTTTTGCTAACAGTTCAGACAGATAATGATGAGGATCACGCCGACAATCGCCTGCTCTGTGTTCGCAAAACAGAATGGTGCAGTTGTGAGCACTGAGCAGAAGGGTATAATTAGATTCAAACTTCTTCCTTTGCCTTGTGGAAAACTGCAAACCCCTAGCAACAACACCGATGTCAAGTGAATCAGTCAGGGTGTCAGACAGTTATGGAAAAATGTTATAATTTCTGATTTCCAACATCTGAAGTTTTTTCAAACAGAAAATAGTTCGATTGAAGAAAGGTCTTTGACCTGAAATGCTAACTGTTTCTCTCTGCACAGATGCTGCCTGACCTGCTAAGATTTTCCGGACATTTTCTGTTGTTATCGTGGATGGTCAGTTTGATGGGCGTCAGCCCTGAACCTCATTCAGAAACTGATAAAGAAAAGCTGATAAACATCACCAGAAAGCCTTGCTTGAAGGAACCAATAGTCATAGGTAGGGCTTTGCATGCTCGAGGATCTTTGAGGTAGCAGTTGCCCTTAGGGGTAATTAAGTGAATTTCCCCAAAGTATTTGCTGTCCGAGCTTGTGGTGAAGCAATGTCACAGAGCTGTCGGTGGGGCATTATAGTGCACTTCTCAGGAGATTCAGATGTCAAGATCTTATCTTTGTAACTTTATCACTTGAAACCTGTTCTCAGGCATAGCTTGCAATATCTAGGATACTTCATGAGACCTGTCTCTTTCCTACGAGCTGTATGGATGTGCGTTTCCGTAACAATCCATTAAAGACTAGGTGCATGTCCTGGACAATATTTGATGCTCTTACAAGATCACAAAAAAAACACAAGATTTGGTAAATTCACAGTCTTTTACCCATAGTAGGAGAATCAAGAACCAGAGGTGGAAAAGGGTTCAAAGGAATCTGAATGCGACTAGCTTAGATGGGGCAAGTTGGTTGGCATGGGCAAGTTGGGCCGAAGGGCCTATTTCCACGCTATAACTCTATGATTATCTTGATACTTATCTCAATGTTGTGGGCGTTTTGCTGTGTGGCAATTGTGACCATATTCCCTATATTACAATGGTCTTTAATTTGTGAAGTTGTGAAAATGCAGCATCAGAAACTTTCTGGTTGCAGAGGTCGGGATAAAATATAGTTGATTCCATTGTTGTACCATTGTACAAAACCCACCAGATTGCTTACTAATCTATTTTCATAGATGAGCCGGCCAGCAATTTCAGAAACCTGATTTCAGGACAATGGTTTACGTCTCTCAATGGTGTATTATACGTGCCTATTTATAGCCCTATTAGAATACCTGATATTTAACTGATATTTAACTGAAACGTGGATGGTATTTCGAAATCCCACAGGGTAGAAGCTAATATAATACTCTGTATAAATCTATAGAGTTATTTATTTTGTCCACAAATATTATTGCAAACAAATCAGGCAATACATTGACAGAAACCTTACTGAATATTTGATTCACTCATTGCGTGTTGTGGATTTTGCAGTTGTATACATTTCAGTCTTAAAGTCTTAAAGTACAAAGTTCTCCAGAGCATTATATTTCTGTCTATCTGATGTTTGCTTAATTCTCCTAAAATAAAAAATTTCCAAAGCATGATATGCTTTGTAGACAGCAACGGCTTACGTTTTAAATAAAGACTGTCGAGGAAATCGATACGTTCCGAGTTACTGGCAGTCACTCATCAATACTGCAGCTTCCCAATACCAAGCTCTTTATATAATTTTATCATTTTTGCACCCACAAATTACCAAGGTTACTACAGTTGCTCATAAATGGAAATGGTGAACTATGAGCTGCACTTCCAATCTGGTCCCATGCATTCAAATTCTATACATTTATATCAACGTGTTCTCATGACCTCAGGATACCCCCATTGTATTCCAAACCGGTTAACTTGAATTGAAGTTGCTGTTCTTGTTGAAAAATGCCTAGCATTCAAAGCAATCAGCATAGTCCGACCAACAACAATCTAACTAACAAAGAAAGTGTGAAATAAAAGCGGAAATGCCACAAATAAATATTTGGCCTGTAGCAGCTGTGAAAAGAGAAAAGCTAATTCATCGGGACTGGGATAGTTGAAAGATCATCAGCTTGAAATATTAGGTAGTTCTCCCTCCACAGATGCTGCCTGACTGAAGGATCACTTGCAGCATTTCCTGTATTTATTTCAGAATTCCCCAACCTGTGATAATTTGCTTGTTAAGGAAGATAATGGTTATCCTGAAAGTGCAAGCATAGAATTAAGGAAATAATGAGGACCTTCGATCTGATATCTCAGTTCAGTTCAGTTGAGTTCAGTTTAGTTTATTGTCACATGCACCGAGGTACAGTGCAAAGCCTTTGTTGCATTCTATCCATTCAGCAGAAAGACAATATATGATTACAATCGAGCCATTACAGTGTATAGATACATGATAAGGGTATAGGCTATAAGGATATAGATACATGCTAGGTTAAGCCAGCAAAGTCTGTCAGGGATAGTCTGATGGTCACCAATGAGGTAGATAGTAGTTCAGCACTACTTTCTGTTTGTGTTAGGAAGACCTTTTAACTATGTAATTAAAGTACAATTAAATGAAGAATTCAAGCTGAATTATGCATTTGAATGCTGGCATTATATTTTACTAGACGACCATGGACCCGTTGCGTCCAAACCTCTCCTGCGGGCAGGGCTTGGTTGGGTCTAAACCTCTCCTGTGGGCCCGGTAAACCCCGTTGGGTCTAAACCTCTCCTGCGGGCCGGGCTTGGCAACCCCTGTTGGGTCTAAACCTCTCCTGTGGGCCCGGTAACCCCCGTTGGGTCCAAACCTCTCCTGTGGGCCGGGCTTGGTTGGGTTTAAACCTCTCCTGCGGGCCCGGCAACTATCCCCCAACTGACGACCTGTGGACCCATTGCCGGCCAGAGAGTCTCCCCCGGGGCCAGGCAAGGGGGGAGAAGAAAGCGGAGAGGGAGTCACTCACTCCGGCCCCAGGCGGCCATCGCAGCGGCCAGAAGGACCCATGGACCCGTTGGGTGCAAACCTCTCCTGAAGCGGCAGCTCGACGGCGACGGCTGTCGCTTTGAGCGGGAAGAAGCCCCGGAGGACAACCGAAGCGCTTTGAGCAGAAAGCACCAGCAACCAATCAGAGCGGCGGTGGCTCACGTGCAATCTACTTCTCTGCAAAACTTCAAGGTGCATTGAGGAGCTTGGGTTCTGAGTGATAAACTGAGCAAAAGGAAACTCAGACAGGCTTGAGAATTTTAGAGGCATGAACAAATCCATTTGATTCCCCTCTGTGGTCTTTAGCCAATCCCGAAGAGATTAATTTCACTCATGACTTTTAGGCCCGTGTCTAAACTTTGAGAGGCTGAACAGATCCCGGTGCCCTTTGGATTTCTCTATCATTGTGGCAACAATACCACAGTCAGCCATTTGCCCCGAAACAAAATGGTTTGAAACATTGTCTGAAGAAGGATATTAACTGGAAATGTCACCCATTCCTTCTATCCAGAGATGGTCCCTGTCCTGCTGAGTTACTCCAGCATTTTGTGTCTATCTTTGGTTTGAAACATTGCACAGCAATAAATAATAAAGCAGAGCAGAGATAGGACTAAGATGTGTGGGCTCCAGAGTTGCAGACAGTCAGCAAAGTAATAGGAGCAAGAACACACTTTGCTGCTATTTAAAACATTTTAAATATTTTCTCCAGCAAGTGATTCTTCAAGTGCTTTTTTTCCATAAAAATAGCTTTCATCGTTATTACAGATATCTTTACAAAATCTAAGTGATCTTCCTTTATTTTGATTGGGATATGTTCTCATTTTCACGAAGTCCTTTTTTACTTGGCAGTGAAATAACATATTTCAAAATCTCTATTTAAGAGCAATGGCATTACAATGTCCATTATATTTTCTACGGCTCAAATTCTAATTGCTTTTCTCTCTACAGTGCTTCTAATATAGTAAGTTAATTTTATTCACTACTTTTTAAATTCCTATATATTACTATCAGGTGTCAACTTTAGATAAAGTGGTAATAGGCAGCAAACGTAATGGTTATTGTGGAATCATTGGTTAGACGACTGCAGACTTGTACCACTATGCTGCTCCTTGTCTACAACTAGTGTCTCGACCATCATCTATATCCCAAGGTCTGTGCTTGAAACCCACCTGTATCTTTTTCTGACAATTGATCAGAAAATAATTTGAACAATGGCTCAAACCCATTGAACCCTTTTTTCAAAGGGGTAAAATCCCCACAAAAGGGTTTAAGTGGCACATTATTTCTGTTCCTAACATTTTTCTTTATAGAGTGGACATTGTGCCATTTGTTATTGGGCAGGGTTTGTCTAAGCAACTAAATGGTGACGCTGGTTGAATTAAAAAGCTGAGAACTCATTCTTATTCATTTAATAAGAGCTGAGAATTAAGTATGTTAAGAGTTTCTAACAGGAATTTCCAAGATGTGATCCCGAGAGGAAGTCTAGTGTGCTGGTATTACCCATATGAATTCTCAACATGCAATCCTTGGGGGTGACCTTAGTGTGATTACACATCAGGCATTCTCAGTGTGGTCCCAGTGGTAGCTCTGTCGCTGGATGAATGTCAGGAATTACCACTGCGGGAATTCTCATCGGGAATTTCCAAGTGATCCCAGAAGGGAGCCGATTTCAGGCTGATGATGCAAATGGCGCACTATGGTCTCTAGTAGAGTGCCTCAGGAAGCTTTGCTGGGTTTCCGACTACATAAATCAATGTTAACAACTGAGATGAAGGGACATTGTAGAAGTGTGCATTGTAGCCAAATTTGCCTACCATATGAAGACAGGATGGCAAACAAGCATGAGTGAGTAAAAATTTGGAGAATAAAGAAATGTGAGGGTATTAGCCTTGGTAGTAATCATAAATAAGCAGGACATTGTTTGAATGGAGAGAAGTTGCAGAACGGCATAGATGGTGTAGACAGTCAGAACCTTTCTCCCAGGGCAGAATTGTCCAACACTAGAGGGCAAAGCTATAAGGTGAGAGGGGGCAAGTTTTAAGGAGACGTGCAGGGCAGGTTTTTTACACAGAGGCTGATTCCTGGATGAAAGGGTATGTCATGAGGAATGACTGAGCAGCTGGACCTAAAATTACTGGAGTTTAGAGGGATGAGAGGTGATCTTATTGAAATATATAAGATTCTGAGGCGGCTGAGACAACATTTTCCTTCGTGGGGGGAATCTAGAACTGGGGACAGAGTTTCCGAATAAGAGTAATGCATTTAATGCTACAATAAGAAGGAGTTTAGTCTTTCTGGGGGTGGTGAATCTTTGATATTCTTTATTCCAAAGAGCGTGGAAGGTGAACCGTCAAATGATTTTCAGACCAAAACAGACAAGTTTAGGTTTCTAAAAGGGAAACAGGTAATGGGAACAGCAGGAAAACAGAATGATGTCAAGGTCATACCAGCCAGGATCTCATTGGGAGGCAGAGCATGCTTGAGCCCATATGGCCTTTTCCTACTTATGCTTGTATGATTTCTTTTCCTTCCTCCTTACCATGCTGTGATTGTTATTGCTACGATAAAAGCACTGAAGTCATGCAACCCTATTGATATGATATCACAACTATTATTTCCTCTGATCTCATTGTTATGCTGGATGTGATTGTGGCTTTAATCCAGAGAAGATTTTGCAGGTGCTCTGGCTGAGATAGATGAATCATCATTACACACAGGTGAGGTGCCAGAATAGTGGAAGGTGACTCATAGTGTTCCTTATTTAACAAAAGGCTGCAAGGAAAAGCCGGGGAACAGTCGACCAGTGAGCCTAATATTTGAAGTAGGCAAGTTACTGGAGTTTATTTGAAGGAACCCGAGGGACAACTTTTTCCACACAGCGGGTGGTGGGTATATGGAACGAGTTGCCAGAAGAGGTATCTGAGGCGGGCACCATAACAACATTTAAAAGATATTTGGACAAGTGCATGGATAGGAAACAGGCATGTGAGTGAGGTAAAAAAAAAAGAGGAAAAGAGCCAAGCATTTGCACAGAAGGACCACCGGGGGTCAAAAAGTTGGAAAATTTAGACACAAAATTACTCGTTTCAAGCCTCTTTTAGTGCATATCAAAGTAAAAATGGACATTACAAAATAATGTGAATATGTCACTGCATACTAATAACATTTTGAAGTAAGTTCTCACTAATTAATAATCAGCCCAAAAAGGTGGCAATTGGCTTTTCTGCTGTGTTTTATATTTTAACCCCATCTTAATTAATTTAGTTATATAATCTTGCACTTAAATTTTATATTTACTCATTACAGTTCCATCACTGATTTCTTGGCACTCTTAGTTCCAGAGCTTTGCTGGTTTATCGAGCCGGCCAAGGGAGCCGGCTATGGGGATAGATGTGTTGGCTCCGGCTGGGCTGAAGTTCCACAGCCCCGGCCGCAGGTTGCAAATTCAACCCACCGATCGGCCAAGGAAGTCCCGATGAGGTCGAGATTGGCTGCCTTACCCAGCCTAGGTGCCACATTTTCGGAAAGACATCCAGGGCAGGGGGATTTCCCGCGGAACTCCTAGTGACCTCTAGCGGCCGAATGGACAAATTGGCCATGGAAGTCCCGAGGAGGTTGAGATTGGCTGCCTTGCCCAGCCTAGGTGCCACATTTTCGGGAAGACTTCCAGGGCGCGGGGATTTCTCACGAAACCCCTAGCGACCTCTAGCGGAACCCTAGTGTTCATTACAAGTCTATACATCATTTCTTTTCTTTTTTCTCCCGATCCGATTTCTCCGTTGGATCAAGTTAGGCCGAAGGGCCTGTATCAGAGCTGTAAGACTCTATGACACTTCCTGGTGTCTTCCTTTCTGTTCTGTGTCCACCTTTCAACTCTGTGAAACTCTACTGCGAGCTTAAATGATAAAAGCTTTCCTCGTCAGGGCATGTTGACTGCACAGGGTTAAAGGAACCACGAATTGAGAAAGATTGAGCAAAATAGAGCTTAATGACTTGCCACTGGGCCCATTCCACAATCATTGAATCCCACAAAATAATTTTGCTGCAAAAAATCATGATATCAGAAAATATATTTCTCAATAACAAAAATCCTCAACAAAGCCATCTCTAGATTCTGGTCCAGTAATTAAATAGTGTTGGTGTGCTATCTTTTCATATTTTTTGGTCACACAAGGCTTTGATTATGTGACTGTTACATGTTTAGGCATAAACTAGAATTCTTTTATTGAGGATACTTTCAATTCAAGAATAAGCAACCTCCTGATTCCTTCATTTCTCCTTTGTTCAGAATTTATAGTAGTCTGTTTGGTCCAGGTGGCCTGAGCCTTTTCCCCACTTCATCAACCTTTTCTTCTATTTCATTCCCAATTGTGTTCTTAGCTAGCTTCCATAGTAGCTGAGCTATGCACATAGTCCCTCTCTTGACTCTCAGCCGGACTAATGGTGAGAGAGCTGCAATTAGTCTTCATCCCATGGCAGGGTTGGGGAAATTGGTTGGTGCCTTTGCTACTGATGGATGTCAAAGTGTGTGACTGTCAGGGGAGAAAATAATTGCTTTTGGCTGCACTTCTTTTCAAGGCTGCACTCTACACTTAATCTATGTTGACTCCAACTGGTAAATGTTTACAAGTTAGAGGTCCTCGTGCAGAGCTTCATGCCGTGGGTGAGTTTTCTACATTGCAGAGTCTGCCTCTTGCATGTGAGATTCCCAAGGTGGAAGAGGTTTGCTGGGGTCAGGGCACATCTCCACAGGAGGAAGAAATCCAATCCAGTTCCAATCAACATGAAGGGCTAAAATTCGAGGCTTTATGTCACAACATTGCCAATAGAGGGAATATCCACGTGCAGTTCGACTTGTCAGCAAGGACAAATTACTGAGCCCTGAACCCTGCCTCTTCCATCCGAGAGTACTGAGAAAGGCAGTGGGAGACTTTGTTACTCAACCATGACAGAGAAACTGGTTTCACGATTTTATTTACCACACCGATGAGCTTTCAGAGTTTTCAGTGCAGGGGTTTGTCCAGATAAAAACACGTCTTCCTTTCATCACACAGAGATGAATATTTGTCTTCATTCCCTTGGGGGCCCGGTGCCTGAGCACAATACCACATGATGTTCGTCAATGAGCCTCCGAATTATTGTGACACATGCATGCACTTTCTGAAAAATTATCTTGTTGGTCCGAGGCAAGTTTGATATTTCAATTTAATTGGTCAATGTGTTTGAGAAGTTGCTTCAGGGGTGTAACATATTTAAGAATATTCATGACAGGTCATATAATGAACTCATCATCCGTGCCTGTCCTCGTCACCCTAGGCCATCCCTATTTCTGCATTTATTGTTGCAGTTTCACATTACAGGTTGAACTGGAGACCTAGCTATCATGACAGATCCACAAACTGAAGCAGACATAAACAGCGATGTAGATCCTGGGCCCTGCCCCCAGATTGTCTTGAGTGTTTTTTCACAGCCTGCTGCCTTTGAACTGCTTTGAAATTTCTCTGATAATCATGGATGATTGAAAACAGCCAAATGGATATGTAATTTTAAAACAGCGTTAATAGCAAAAACGTTTCAAAAAACAATAGTTTAGTTTAGAGATACAATGCGGAAACAAGTCCTTCGGCCCACCAAGTCCGCACCAACCAGCAATCCCCGTAGACTAACACTATCTTACACACTCTGGACAATTTATCGAAGCCAATTAAACTACAAACTTGCACGTCTTTGGAGTGTGGGAGGAAACCAGAGCACCCGGAGAAAACCCACGCGGCCACAGGAAGAACATACAAACTCTGTACAGTTAGCATTTGTAGTCAGGACCAAACCCAGGTCGTGGGTGCTTTAAGGAAGCACTGCACCACCATGCCACCCTAATAATTTACTTAAACACTTAAGCCACCAAATTTGTTTTAAATTGAGTGAAAGTGCACAATTTTTTTTTAAATCTCGTTGATCAACCTCACTGCTAGAATAAAACTGAGAGACCGGATGCATTTTGTATCTAGCCCCTCAGCTCAGGAGATCCTTGCTCCACTTCCTCATATTTGGCAGAGAGTCCAGTGGCAGAATAGGAAGTCAGATTCCCCAGCATTCGAGCTCCAGCTTATCACGGACATTCACGTTGCAGCGCGTAGGCACGTACGTGGGAGATAAGCCGGCCCATGACGAGGATATTGCCAGCAGTTCTCCACATTTCAGGCTCTGCCTTCCTATGAAGTGACATAAGATCTAACCAGCCGGGGGCTACCAGGTGAGTTGCAACAACAGCCATGACAACCGGAAGGTGTGGCAGCTGGTGAAGAAGGGCTTGCTGGTGCAACTAGTGGCATTAGCACCTAGATTTGGCACTTAGGTGAAATGACACAAAGTGCTGGAGTAACTCAGCGGGTCAGGCAGCATAAGTTTCATACGTTCTAGGAGCAGAATTAGGCCACTCGGCCCATCGGGTCTACTCCACAATTCAATCTATCTTTCCCTCTAAACCCCATTCTCCTGCCTTCTCCCCATAATCCCTGACATCCTTCCTAATCAGGAATCTGTCAGTCACCACCTTAAAACTATCCATTGACATGGCCCCAATATCCATGGGCAGTTGCAGTGTTCCCCTTCTGATGTGGTACCCCAGAAATCACACATCCACTAACACCTTTAGCAATGCTAAAGACGTACAGGTATGTAGGTTAATTGGCTGGGTTAATGTAAAAATTGTCCCTAGTGGGTGTAGGATAGTGTTAATGTACGGGGATCGCTGGGCGGCACGGACTTGGAGGGCCAAAAAGGCCTGTTTCCGGCTGTATATATATGATATGATATGATATAATGCGACACTAATCAGAGCAATGTGAAAACCAACCATTCAAAATGAGGGAAATATGAATCAGAAACATATTAGGAAGTGTTGGGTCAGTGGACATAATGGACGCGATGGCCTCGAATGTGCAAAATGCTGCCCTTGAACTCGATGAGCTTTTGACTTCATGGCTTTAGAAGTAATGTGGTGGAGCAAATTATCACTCTCCACAAAATTAGAAGGCGCCTCTCCCACTGTGACTGTCCCAGCTCACAGATTCAGGCCACTGTGCCGGCTCAACACTTCAGTGGTGAAGTGGAGGTTGACTTCCACTGTGTGAAGGGATGCGGTATTAGTTTAGAGAGGTGGCAGAGAATAGAATGTAGAATAAAACTGTTGATGGTGCTGCAAATAAATTTCACTCTGATTCAACTGAAACAATTTGGGTGAATTTGAGTGACATGACATTGCTGTGTTTGCACAGTAGATGCAAATTACACCCACTGTTTTCTCATTCCATACCTGATTTGACACCAAATTCACCCACTCTAATTCGCCTCCCCTGCTCAATTGCTTTCTTTGTTTATTTCTCAATTTAATTGGTTAAGCAGACTTCCCATTGGTCGTTCTGTTCACTCAGGCTCAGAAGGTGGGTGCCCTGCAGTGAGTGACTCACCTCTTGGCTCCCAAAAGCCTTTACAACATCTACAAGATGCAAGTATTAATAAACTACTCTCTCCTCGTCCCTGGATGAGTGGACCTCCAACACACTCAAGAAAGCTGATACTATTTGGGCCGGCACGGCGGCGCAGCGGTAGAGTTGCTGCCGTACAGCGCTTACAGCACCAGGGATCCGGTTCGATCCTGACTACGGGTGCTGTCTGTATGGAGTTTGTACGTTCTCCCCGCGACCGTGTGGGTTTTCTCCAAGATCTTCGGTTTCCTCCCACACTCCAAAGACGTACAAACCTAGGTGCAGGAGGTGAACAAACCTATAACCTAGGTTATTGGCTTGGTATAAATGTAAAATTGGCCCTAGTGTGTGTAGGATAGTGTTAATGTCCGGGGATCGCTGGTCGGTGCAGGCTAGGTGCGCCGAAGGGCCTGTTTCCTCACTGTATCTCTAAACTAAACAAAACTCAACGATCCGGTTGATACTATACTAAACATGATACTACCAGCCCGTCCATCATGCTGTACATTCACTGTGGACCAATTGTACAAAGGATGCAGTATGTATCATCTACGAATCACACTGTCATAACTTACCTGGGCTAATCTGAAAGCACATCCCAAATGATCACTTCAACCACAGAGAGGACCAGGCAGCAAGCATATGGGAACACCACCACCTACGTGTTCCTCCAAGTCACCCACTGTTCTCACAGGGAAATGTTTTACCCGGTCTTCATGCTAACTAGATCTCAATCCTGGAATTGCCTCCCTGATAGTATTATTGGAGTATCTTCACCAGAAGGACTGCAGCAAAGCAAGAATGCAAAACATGACCACCATCATAAGATCAATTACGAATAAGCAATAAATGTGAGCCTTAATAGGAATGCCCAGATCCTGAAAATATATACAAAAACACTGGGCCACTGCTGCAAGGCAGCCAATGTGTACAAGACATCTTAGAACCAGTGGTTTGAGTACATTAAAAGACCAAATAATAACAAATGATAAACATATAAGATACTTAGTTGGCTGAATGGGCTAACAAATCTGAATCGACATGGGTGTTCCTGCTGATGAATAACAATGCTAAAGGTCAGAAGCCAGTCTAACAAAAAATATATAATGTCCTTTAGTTACATAATATATGGGATCCCTTAGGGTACAGACTAAAATGTGCTTGCTTTCAAAAGACAATCATTCATTAATTACCTTCCACACCAGCCAGGAGCAGCTCTATAATCAAGAGGAGTGGTAAGCCATTACTGCAATATAGGCCATTTTTGAGGATCGTGGATATTTATCACTCCAAAACATTTAGAGGATCATTCAGTTTTACTGGCTGAAGGTGTACCTAGAACCTGGAGTATCTTCTACCTAGCCAGGATAGGATGTGAAGTGAAGCATCCACATTTCTTCAATCTGCCCAGACTAAAGTTCCCAAATCCATTGGGCAGAAGTCTGCAATGTTATCCCGAGATCCTCCTGCCTCCTTCTGCTAAAGCCCTGTTCTTTCACCGGTCATTTGACAATTCTAACCTCTTAATGCAGTTTCCATGCACCAGTCAGAAAATGACCGGTGGTGCACGCAGTCTCCAAACTGAGTTATTGTGTATGACTGCTTATAATCTGCAATGCCTCGGCAATAATCCTGAGGCTGGAGTTCAAATCTCTCATGGCAGCATGGGAATTTAAATTCAATTAAATAAAAATGTAATAAAAATAATTAATCAGTAATGGTGGCCATAAACCTGCCAAGTGAGCGTAAAGGCCCAACTGGCTCTTCGCAGGAACTAAACCTAAGTCTGGCTAATGTGCAACTCCTGATCATCTGACAACATAATGGACAAAGACGGCTATCTGATTCTGGCTTCCTCATGACACCCCTAATGTGCAAAAAATATAGAAAACCCAACTTGAATATTTAATCATTTAATAGTGTGATTGAATCTTATGTCCACTTTGGGGGTAGATGGAGGCAAAACTATTGAGTCATAGAGTCGTAGAATGATACAATGTGAAAACAGGCCCGTCAGCCCAACTTACCCACACCAGCCAACATGACCCAGCTACACTAGTCCCATCTGCCCTCATTTGATCCATATCCCTCCAAATCTGTCCTATCCATGTGCTGTTTCTTAAATGCTTAAAATTCCTTGCCACAACTACCTCCTCTGGCAGCTTGTTCCATACACCCACCACCGTTGGTGTGAAAAAGTTACACATCAGATTCATATTAAATCTTTTCCCCCTCACCTTAAACCTATGGCCTCTGGTCCTCGATTTGCCTGCTCTGGGCAAGAGACTCTGTCAAAAATCTACAAAAATTATTCCTCTCATGATTTTATACACCTCAATAAGATCACCCCTTATCTGATGACACTTTTGATGTTCCCAAACCTTATGAAAGGAGCACATGGAAGCCAAAATTATGGAATTGGTACAGAAAATAATTGCGATCACAATGGAACAGACAACAGCTTCTTATGGGAACATAACACACAGTAAGGAACTTCCTTAACAGGATTAACAAGCTCATCAGGAAGGCTGGTCCTGAGGGCAGAGTTGGATTCATGGGAGGTGGTCTTGGAGGGGAGGATGCTCCTCAAACTGCGGAGCATCTTGGACAATACAGCTCACCCCCTCCGTGACACACTGGTCAATCTGAGGAGTACCTTCAGCAACAGACTGGTTCCACCAAGATGCAGTACAGAATGCCACAGGAGATCTTTCTTCCCAACTTCTTCTCAAACTGTACAACTGTACAACTCCTCCCCCTTCTGTCATGAGGTAGACTCCCCTCCCCTCCCCCCCCCCCCCCCCCCCCCCCACAATCTTTGCACATCCACAACCCTTTCCACTCGTCACTTTAATTTCATGTATCTTGTGTTTTATGACTGTGCGGTGCCGGCTCGAAGGGCCGGATGGCCTCCTCCTGCACCTGTTTTCTATGACTGTTGGCAGATCAATTTCCCTCCTGGGATAAATAAAGTTCTATCGTATCATATCGTATTGTAATTAACAAAAAGAAGTTTCAGATTCCCTGTGCTGTCAAACAGCCAATGGAAATTCTTATGCCAACTCTGCCCTCAGTTATTCCCCTGCATATTCTTTCTGCTAATGACTTGATTAGAAATCAGACCTCTTCTCCATGGATGCAACAGCACAGATAGACCTGGCGGCCTTCTGCTGCCCGCATGTTCCCAGGGCATCGGCATCGGCAGCGGAGCCTTTTCCCATGTCAGGTGTTCTGCATCTGGGAACAGTCAGTTGCGCAATGTGCAAGAATGCTCCCCGAGAGGAACTATTAATAGTATCACCACCAAATCAGCCTTCAATTAATTACGCACATCACAACATAATGGGACCCATCAGCGGTGTGGTAATAAAATGGATCAGCAGTTATCTGTGCTTCCATGTGCCTGCCAGGACTCATCTCACTGGATCAGCCACACTGATTTATTTGAAAGCAGAGATGGAGGATGCATCACCATCGATGTATCACTTACACCGGACACTGCCGTGAGCTTGATCATTGCAAAATTCTTACTGCAATGAACAAACTGACATGAAATATTTGAAACTAATTTTCACCCAGTGGTCAGTATGAGAGCAGTAGGCAAATGTAATATTTCAACATGCTTGCCCCCTTGACAACGCCCAGCCTCCACAAATGGAAAGTCAAACTTGCTGAAGAGAATGTTCCAGTTGCTGAGCCTGCCTGATCTTCACAGTCTGATCGCAGAAGCCAAATGGGACCTTTTGTCAAACAACCACCGCACTCACCGACCATGCGGCTGCGTCGTTTCACCAGGAACTGGGTTCAGCTCCCACATACTCAGGGAACAAAGGCTAAAGTCCACCAATTCTTTGCTTTGTCTGGGCTGAAAATAAATTCAGATATCTTGCATTCTAGTTTGGTCTAGTTTCCCTCTCCACTGACTCTCAGCCTGAAGAAGGGTCTCAACCTGAGACATAACCTATTCCTTTTCTCCGGGAATGCTGCCTGACCCACTGAGTTAATCCAGCATTTTGTGTTTATCTCAGATATCTGAGGCCAGTCTTCTAGTCTCAGTCCACATCTTGATAAATCAAAGTCTTAACATGAGGCAGAAGAGGCAGTAATGACAGATTAAATATCGACCAAAAATTGCAAATGCTGGAAATCTGAAACAAAATGGAAAATCCTGGAAATAGCAGATCAGGAAGAACCTGTCAAAAGAGAAATAGATTTAATGGTTACATTTATTTCTCTTTCCACAGATGCTATCTGATCGGCTGAATGTTTCCATTTTTTTATTTTTTTTTAATGCTTAACTCTAATTGAACAACATGTGGGAAATGCAAAGCTTGATCTTAAATGTGTCGAGAGCAGGGTTTCTCAACCTTTTTACCCTTGCGGAACCCTTGAAATAATTTTCATGTCTCGTGGATCCCCTACATAAAAATTATTATATATCTTTATTAATCTCTTTCTTTCTCTTTCATAAGCTTAAAGTTCATAAGGCAAACATCATATATTTTTCTGATAACTGGTTTAAGCAAAAAATAACTAACGTTTTTCTCAAGTTTATTGCGAAATTAAACACAAAAATGACTCAAAAATGCATTTAGATATGATGAGCCTATTTATCACCATTTCTCTCGGAACTCCTAGCGACCTCTCATGGAACCCTAGGGTTCCGAGGAACGCTGGTCTAGAATCTGCACTTCATGAAACGGAACAGGTAGTTGCTGTAACGCGGGTTTCCTTAACACTAATTGGATGTAACGCGATGGACTAACTAGAGAACACTATTTGAATGACGTGGACCAAATTGGTTACAATGTGTTTTTAATCGGGATCAAGCTTGAGTTGTTTTCTCAAAATTGGATTGTTATCTCGAGAATGCCAGAGGTTGCAGAGAGACCTGATAGCATTGTAAAAACCTATCAGAGGCATAGTTAGGGTAGATTGTCAGAACCTTTTTCCCCAGGGTGAAAATGTCAAAGACTGGAGGGCATAGGTTTAAGGCACGGGGGGGCAAAGTTTAAAGGGGACTAGATCAAGTGGACCCATTGGGCCCAAACCTCTCCTGCATCGGTGCAGCACCCTCTCCTTCCCCCTCGCACCTCCCCTTCCTCCCCCCTCCCTCCCCCTCCCTCCACCCCCTCCCCCTCCTTCCCTTCCCCTCCCCCCTACTCCATCCCCTTCAACCCCCCTTGTCCTCCCTTCCTCCCTCCCTCCCCCTCTCTCCCTTGGGGATAGATTTAAACTTTAAAATGTGAATAACTTTAAAAATATAACACCGATTTCAATGAAACTTCTTCCATTAGCACCAAAGGGACGACGGTGAGTAAGGTGGGCCTAAAATTGTCGCGCTATCGTGTACCGTTTTGGCTGTAGTTCAGGAACAAACAAACAAACAAACGAGAGTTTTAGCATATAGATGTGTGGATCAAGTTTTTTTACACAGAGGGTGGTGGGTGCCTGGAACGTGCTGCCGGGGTTGATGATGGACGCAGATATGATAGTGGAGGTTAAAGGCTTTCAGATAGGCACGTGGATATGCAGGGAATGGGGAGGTATGGATCATGAGCATCCGAATGCAGTTAGTTTATCTTGGAACTATGTATGTTTGGTTTCTTCCTGTGCTGTACTTTTCTATGTTCTACATTCTGAGAGAACCACTTAAAAGTTACTACGGAAATTGACGAGCAGAAAAAAAAAGCTGTCTTGGGGAGAAAAAATTCAAGGCAAAAAATTATTTCCATGCAACCTCCCAACAGTAATCAGATATTATTGTCTCGTTGGGACACTGTCAGTTTCACAGCGGGTGACCATGGAAATTGACAGGCAATCGGATATGTTGACAATTAACATAACAGAGCTATTGAAAAGACCTTTGTATTTGAAAATCCTGTAGGAAAAAATAACTTTGTCATTGCAAGTCTGAAATGCTCTAGTGCCTAGCCCACTTTTATCCATGGACATAATGCATTTAAAACTCAATTTTCTATAAAGGTTTCGTTAAAACACAACTGTTGCGTTACAACAGAACTACCTGTATAACAAGTTGCAGTTTTTAGGCACGCAGGTCTTTGGATTTCGTCCATTTTTAATAATCCATTGCTTCTTCATACAGGAAAAGGAATTACAGCAGGAAGTAAGTGATGCATATATCATCTTACTTCCCTTTAAGGAAGAAAACATGTCTGTAATAATCTACCCTAGTATTTGCAAAAGCCTTTCAGGGGAGAAGGCAGGAACGGGGTACTGATTGAGAGTGATCAGCCATGATCGCATTGAATGGCGGTGCTGGCTCGAAGGGCTGAATGGCCTACTCCTGCACCTATTGTCTATTGTCTATTGTCTACTTTGAGTAACAGCCAAACTACCATCAACATATCAATGATTCAATGATATCATCATATCATCATATCATATATATACAGCCGGATGCTTTATTGATATATATTTATTGATATTTATTGATATATATATATATATAGATACAGTAAAAAGTCTTATTATACACAGGGACAATCATAATTAAGTACCAGAGTGTAAGAACAATGAATTACACTGAGACAATATGCAAGAGTCACCATGTTTCCGGCGCCATTTTGTGAGATTCAGGTCCAAATCAACATCAACATCAGAGGACCTAAAGCACTCGACAATTGCTATACCATCATCAGGAACGCCAACTGCTCTATCCCTAGCCCCCACTTTGGAAAAAAAAGACCTCCTGGCTGTGCTTCTTTTTCCTGTGTACAGGCAGAGACTGAAGAACATGGCACCGACGAAGAACACTAGGAAGAGCTGGTCAGAGGAGCAGTTAAGGGATTGCTTCAAGTCAGTGGACTGGTCCAGGTTTAAGATTTAATCAACGGATCTGAATGAATATGCCTTCCTGAGTCTTCCACAACCAGAAGCCCCGGTTGAACCAGGAGACTCATAAACTGCTGAGGGTTTAGGCTGTGGTGTTTAAAACTGGCGATCCAGTATCACACAAGAAGTCCAGTATGACTTTGTGAAGGCCGCCAAGAGTGCTAAGAGACAATTAGGAGCTAAGCTGGAGTCACAGACGGACGCTCGACAGCTGCCGCAGAGCTTGCAAGCCAGCATCTCCGACATGGTGAAACCGGGCAGCACAAGAGGCAATGACGCATCACTTACAGATGACCTCAACAGGTGTTCTATGCTCACTTTGAAAGAGAGAACAATGACACAGCTACACAACGCACCTCACAGGCCCTGTGATCTCTGTTTCTGAGGCCAATGTCAGAGGGTCCTTCAAGAGGATGAATATTCTAAAAGTGTCCAGCCCTGGCCGAGTACCAAAGACCTGTGTGGACCGATGGGCTACAGTGTTCAAGGACATCTTCAATCTCTCGCTTCTGCGGTCTGAAGTTCTCACCTGCTTCAAAAGGGCATCTATCATACCAGTGCCCAGTAAGACCACAGTGACCTGCCTCAATGACAACCATCTTGTAGCACTTACATCACCGAAGTTCATTTTAGAGTACTTCAAAAGATTCCGTTAAAGCGCAAATCAACTCCTGCACAGAAATGAACTAGATCCCTTTCAATCCGCCTATCACCGCAACATGCCAACAGTAGATGCGATCTCAATGACTCTCCTCTCTGCCCTGGACCATTTAGAATACAAGGACATTTTAGGCTGCTGTTCATCAACTGCACCTCAGCATTCAGCACTGTCATCCCCTTCAAGCTCATCACCAAGTTAGAAGGCCTGGGTCTCTGTACTCCAATTTGCAACTGGATCCTAGACTTAAAGCTTGAGACTTAGAGCTTAAGCATAACTTTTTATTACTTTGATGATGATAGCTGCTTTTTAGAATGATCTCCTATAAGTTTCAATTGAATTAATGTATATTTTATGATCCAAAGTGTGATACTAATTTGAAAACTGTTACTAATTCAGTAAAATCAGTACCTGTTAAATTGCTTTCCAACTGTAGCCTGTTGTTCATCACCACTCAAAGCATGCGGCGAAAATTATAGGTTTCACTGAATGAAAACCTCTGAAATGTTTTGTTGCAGCGTGCTTGTCTAATTGACTTGAAAAGACTGCAATAGAGGTTCATTCATTTGGAAATAAGGCTCTCAATGGCTCATATGGATAGAATTAGGACAACAACATTTATGTAAATTTAACGAGATTTATGGAAAGTATTGAATATAAATAGCAAGCTTCAAATTTCAAAACGATTGCTTGGTAGAGTTCCTTCCCTTTCCATGCTCATCATATTATAACAGTTATACACCAATGTCATAACATTTGGAATGAACTTCATCAATTAAAGAAAAAATGCTTTGCCAAAAGAGTTTTTTTATCAACTAAGGATATTCCAAAGAACTACATATCCGTGAGAGTACTCTTTGAAATATTATTAGAGTAGCGATACAGGAAAAAAATTACATGAAACCAAACCCCAAATAGTAATGTGAGTGTGATATGATAAAATAATGTTGACTGAGGGATGAATATTGGTCAGGACTTTGGAAATGATTCAGAACTAACACCACAGGATGACCTGGAATGTCAGCTTATCGGAAAAAGTAGCATCAGTTGAAAGCATGTCTTTGGAATGTGGGAGGAAACCGGAGCACCCAGAGAAATCCCATGTGGTCACAGGGAGAACGTACAAACAGAGTACAGACAACACCCGCAGTTAGCAGGGGGAGAGATTGAATCAGTTGCTGGAGAACAAGAACCAAAAAAGGGGGAAGAACTCATGTTGTTCAGTTGATTAAAATTCTGCTCATCCAATGTTGGATGTCAAACAAACAATCTGAAAATTTAGGTAGAGTGGTGAGACTGTGTCCATGTCGATAATAATTCTGCGTTTTCAGATGCTGTAGGATCATATAGATGAGAGTGTCAGAGGAAGACAAGATGGCTCCTTGGTAAGAGGGAAGCACGGGAAAGCAGCCATTGGAATAATTCTCTGGTTAACATAAGGATAGAAGCAAGCCTGAGTGATTCCAGCCATGTGGATGATTTTAGAAGAAGGGTACCAACCCGAAACGTCACCTATCCATGTTCTCCAGAGATGCTGCCTTACACCAACACTTTGGGTCCTCTTGCATAAACCAGCAACTGCAGTTCCTTGTTTCTACTGGATGATATTAGACATGCTCACAGAGTCAGAGAAAGATACAGCATGGAAACAGCTCTTCTGCCCACCAAGTCTGCACCAACCCTTAACCATCCATTTACATTCATCCTATCTTTTTTTAGTTCTCCCCTCATCAATTCCTCACAGCCCCCAGGATTCTACCACTCACCTACATCTTCGGGGGAAATTACTCTGGCCAATTAACCTATAAACCCGCATGTCTTTGGAATGTGGGAGGAAGCCGGAGCATCTGGAAGAAGCCTAAACGGTCTGAGGAGAATGTGTAAATTTCACACTGGGGTAATCGGAGATCTGAATGGGCCCCGGGTCCCGAGCGCTGTGAGGCAGCAACTCTACTAGATGTGCCACTGTGCCATCCAACTAGAAGAAACATGTGATAGTAAATAGCCGGGCAAAGCATGCTAAAGGCTTGCAGGCAGACCACAAACGTGCAGAGAAACATTACCTTTGTTAGGCTTGTGCATAATGGCAGTGGTTTTGACTGGGGTAATGACGGGGATGAATACTATTTGGAGTATTCATCAGTTCTTGGAATTGTTTGGAAAGTACAAGAAATTCAAGAAATTTGGGAAGTGTCTACACTTGGGGTACAAAAAACGTTGCGAGGCCAGAGGAGTCAAAAGTTGTTTTATTGAGGAAAGAGGTGATGCCAGCAGTTTTGAAGATCTCAGGGGTCTGGGATCCTTATGGTTAGGCACAGTATTTCTTTCATTCAAGATTCTGGTCAATACTTTTGGCAATACCTTCAATATACGGCACGGTGGCACAGTGAAAGAGCTGCTTACAGTGCTAGAGACCTGGGGCCAATCCTGGCCACGGGTGCTTGTCTGTACAGAGTTTATACGTTCCCCCCGTGACCTGCGTGGATTTTCTCTGAGAACTTCGGTTTCCTCCCACACTCCAAAGAAGTACAAGTTTGTAGGTTAATTGAATTGGTATAAACGTTTTTAAAAATTGTTCCTAGTTTAGGATAGTGTTAATGTGCTGGGATCGCTAGTTGGTGTGGATCTTGGTTTGCCGAAGGGCCTGTTTCCGTGCTGTATCTCTAAACTAAACTAAATATCAAGGTGAAAGGTCATTTGCTGTATTAGCAAACTGAAATTCACGCTCTTGCCTTCAGAACATATGCAGACAAATGTTAATATTATTTTATTTCAAGCTGATATCATTTTTGTTTATGCTCCAGGCAAGAATAAGTAAAACCAAATGCAATCAGAGAGATTGTTCTGAAATTTCTCCCAATTTCTTACTCACTTTCACATAAGAAAATAATCATGAAACATTCATTTTGCTTTAACGAGATACTGCTTACATGGAGAAGATGCAAAGGAGATCAACAGTTAAGTCTCCATAAAATCCGTCTGCTGTTGATTCAGATTATGAATATAATTGGCCCTCTAATAATGTTTCTGCATGATGCCATTCAAAACAGCACAAATTGAGCATTACTGAATATCCTCTTACAGACAGAATGCAGATGGCAGTGGTGCGAAAACAAAGTTAAAATAGGGATTTCGGACTTGACTTAAGAAAGATGTGGTGCACAAGGGTGCAGTGGTTATGACTGCTGTTGAGAAACTGCTTACAAATCCCATCATGACGAGTGATGAATTTACCTTAACAATCTCATTTGTAAGCAGGTGAACATGTGTCCATCATGGGGTTCTGCCCTGTGAAGGCATAGATTGTCCAAACATCTGAAGTGAATAAAACTGTGCAGAGCAAAAAAGATCGAACCCCATGAAGTTCAGGTGAACTATGGTGAGCAAAAATATCAAACACTGCATCCGACATTTGGAATTCAGAAGTTCATAAGTTCACAAGTGATAGGAGCAGAATGAGACCATTTGGCCCATCAGGTCTACTCCGCCATTCAATCATGGCTTCAACCCCAATCTCCTGCCTTCTCCCTATAAATCCTGACACCCGTGCTAAACACGAGTCAGGAAAATTTACAACATCTACATTGCAGGAGCCAATAGTGTAATGAAATATTCTCCACTTTTCTGGATAATTGCAAGGCAATCTCAAGAAGCCTGACCCAGGTCAAAGCAGCTCACTTGACTGTCTTTGAGATTTAACATTGATTCCTTTACCAATGGTCCATGCTGGCTGGAGTGCGTACCAATGCACAATAGACAATAGACAATAGACAATAGGTGCAGGAGGAGGCCATTCGGCCCTTTGAGCCAGCACCGCCATTCAATGTGATCATGGCTGATCATTTTCAATCAGTACCCCGTTCCTGCCTTCTCCCCATACCCCCTGACTCCGCTATCCTTAAGAGCTCTATCCAACTCTCTCTTGTGCACAACCTTCACTCACCTCCAAAACCTATCTCCATTGCCAAGAACGACAAGTGCGGCAGCTGCATGGGAACACCACTATCTACAGGTTTCCCTCCAACTTGCACACTGTCATTCTTGGAAATAATTGCAAATCCTTCTTCATTGCTGGAAGCTAAATCCTGGAATGAACAGAGGACCATGTGGCACAATGTAGAGCAACAACAGGTGGGCGGCATGGTGGCGTAGCGGTAGAGCTACTGCCTTACAGCGCCAGAGACCTGGATTCAATCCTGACGACAAGTGCCAAGATCTTCAGTTTCCTTCCACACTCCAACGATGTACAGGTTTGTAGGTTAATTGGCTTGGTGTAAATGGTATGGTATAGTAGTATGGTAATGGTATGGTATAGTAGTATTGGCTTGGTGTAAATGGTATGGTATAGTGCTTTATTTGGCACATTAGTTTTTAATTTTATTTTTCGAGATACAGCGCGGAAACAGGCCTTTCGGCCCACCGGGTCCGTGCTGACCAGCAACCCCTGCATATTAACACTATCCTACACACATTAGGGACAATTTTTCATTTATCAAGCCAATTAACCCACATACCTGAACATCTTTGGAGTGTGGGAGAAAACCCATGCTGGTCACGGGGAGAAAGTACGGAGTTCGAGGTACAGTGAAATTAATTTTTGGTATACAGTTCAGTAGAAGTATCGCTTTACATAAACACTTAGATACATCTTAGATAAGCAACACAGATACAGTACAAGTGTATAGCTGTAGTACACTGAGACAGTGGGTAAAATTGTCCCTCGTGTGTGTAGGGTAGTGTTAATGTGCTGGTCGACGCAGGAAATAAATTATGGCCTTGTCATTGAATCTAACTCCCGAAAAATGAATAAGTGAATAAAAGCAAGATCCAATTCACTGAAGGTTTGTCACAGTATGGCAAATATACTCGTGTGCTAATTGGCTTGGTAAAATTGTAAATTGGGCCCTAGTATGTGAGGGATAGTATTAGTGTACGGGGATCGCTGGTCAGCGCAGACTTGGTGGGCCGAAGGGCTTGTTTACACACTGCATCTCTCAACTAAACGAAACCATTGAAAGTTTCCATTTCAATTGTAACTTGGTCACAGTTGACCAAAGGATTCAACCCATCCAAGCGTACTGACACTATGGTCAGCAATAGGATCTAACTGCTTAAAGTTTAGTGTCTTTGTGGCAATCAATAGATTCTAAACTGGTGATAGTCTCCCTTCAATCTTTCAATTTATTTATTCAAAATATAGAACAGGTGTTGCAGAGGCAGATGGGTACAGCAGAATACACAATCTTTCTGCGGCAATGAGGTGAAATCTGTCTGAAAATCAAGTTGCAATGTCAAAGGACACAGTTAACAGAAGCTGATTGTGATTACATCATCTTTGATACTAGATTCAGTGAGGAAATTCAGAAAAGTTGTGAAACGCCACAGCAGTTCAAATACCGGGTGGCATGATGGCGCGGCGGTAGAGTTGCTGCCTGACAGCGCCAGAGACCTGGGTTGATCCTGACTACGAGTGCTGTCTGTAAGGAGTTTGCACGTTCTCCCCGTGTGGGTTTTCTCTGGGAGCTCCGGTTTCCTCCCACATTCCAAAGACCTACAGGTTTGTGTGCTAATTGGTTTGGTAAAATTGTAAATTGTCCCTAGTGTGTGAGGGATAGTATTAGTATGCATGGATCGCTGGTCAGCGCAGACTTGGTGGGCCGAAGGGCTTGCTTCCACACTGTATCTCTCAACTAAACGAAACCACTGAAAGTTTCCATTTCAATTGTAACTTGAAGAAACCAACATTTAATCCTGCACGTGGACCCTTTCATCAGGCAGGAGAGTCTGAGGGGTGTCAGGCGACCAGGAAAGGCAGCTCTGGAAATTTGAATCAAAACGAACAATTTTTGCTCCCACATTCGATTTAGGAGTCCTCCAGCTAATGTCTGAGTTCACTGGCTCGTCCCACAGCTGCACCGTTACAAATGAAGTACACTGGCTATAACTTTATTCCTGGCGCAGGGTACATTTCACTGAATCAGCCATGGAACTCAGCCAACTGCATCCTTCACTTTCTGCCAATAGATTTTTAGTACTGGGGTCCATGAATCTGCCACTTGAAATTGTTAAATTCATGGTCGGACAGTTTTCCTTTCTGAACACAGCTAAAAATCTTTAGAACTCCAAATATCGACTGTAGCTCTGCACAGATAACCGACTTTCCTCGACTTTCACAAGGAACAATCCATGGGACTCTCTCTCTCATCCATTTGGTTAGTTTGCAATGGAGTGAACCTATTGTGATGATACTCGTAGGGGATTCTTCTTTTTGTGTGAGCTTGCTCTGTGAGACTGGTCGCTGCATGAGACTTCCACTACCTTAACCAGAGGAACCACACCTGTCCAAGAACCTTATTGAAATGTACTCAATAGTGAAAGGCCTGGATAGAATGGATGTGGAGAGGATGCTTCCTCGAGTGGGAGAGTCTAGGACCCGAGGTCATAGCCTCAGAATAAAAGGATGTACCTTTAGAAAGGAGATGAGAAGGAATTTCTTTAGTCACTGAGTGGTGAATCTGTGGAATTCATTGCCACAGAAGGCTGTGGCCAAGTCAGTAGATATTTTTAAGGTGGAGATTGATAGGTTCTTGATTAGTAAGGGTGTCTGGGGTTTTGGGGAGAAGGCTGGAGAATGTGGTTGAGAGCAAAAGCCACGAGTGAATGGCAGAGTAGACTTGATGGGCCGAATGGCCTAATTCTGCTCCTATAACTTATGAACATGAAGAAGGTGGCTCACTATCAGCTTCTTCAGAGCTGTTAAGGATGGACAATAAGTAGTAGCCTTACCAGTAAAGTCGACATCCATAAAATGAATAAATGAACAACATTGGCATATCAGAAAATACTCTGTTAGATATGAAGTAGATAGAATTTACTGAGGATAATCAGATACTGATTAAGTGCAGGAATTTGAAATGGATGCTAATTCTTTGCTCGTGTCAATTTTTATTTCTTTCATGCTGCCCTGATAAGAAATGAGCTGTCGCTGACCCTGAGCATTCATTCACATTCTGCATCAGTCTGAGGCAAGAAGATTGATTTAGTCAAGGCTTAGACGCTGATATGGTCAGACAAAGGTAGATCAGCAAAGCATCAGCAGTGGTGGGAAGGTTTGAAAGACCAGACATGGGCACAGGCGTTGGTGCTGATGGATTGATAATGAATGACAATAGACAATAGACAATAGACAATAGACAATAGACAATAGACAATAGGTGCAGGAGTAGGCCATTCAGCCCTTCGAGCCAGCACCGCCATTCAATGCGATCATGGCTGATCACTATCAATCAGTACCCCGTTCCTGCCTTCTCCCCATACCCCCTCACTCCGCTATCCTTAAGAGCTCTATCCAGCTCTCTCTTGAAAGCATCCAACGAACTGGCCTCCACTGCCTTCTGAGGCAGAGAATTCCACACCTTCACCACCCTCTGACTGAAAAAGTTCTTCCTCATCTCCGTTCTAAATGGCCTACCCCTTATTCTCAAACTGTGGCCCCTTGTTCTGGACTCCCCCAACATTGGGAACATGTTATCTGCCTCTAATGTGTCCAATCCCCTAATTATCTTATATGTTTCAATAAGATCCCCCCTCATCCTTCTAAATTCCAGTGTATACAAGCCCAATCGCTCCAGCCTTTCAACATACGACAGTCCCGCCATTCCGGGAATTAATCTAGTGAACCTACGCTGCACGCCCTCCATAGCAAGAATATCCTTCCTCAAATTTGGAGACCAAAACTGCACACAGTACTCCAGGTGCGGTCTCACCAGGGCCCGGTACAACTGTAGAAGGACCTCTTTGCTCCTATACTCAACTCCTCTTGTTACGAAGGCCAACATTCCATTGGCTTTCTTCACTGCCTGCTGAACCTGCATGCTTCCTTTCATTGACTGATGCACTAGGACACCCAGATCTCGTTGAACTCCCCCTCCTCCTAACTTGACACCATTCAGATAATAATCTGCCTTTCTATTCTTACTTCCAAAGTGAATAACCTCACACTTATCTACATTAAACTGCATCTGCCATGTATCCGCCCACTCACACAACCTGTCCAGGTCACCCTGCAGCCTTATTGCATCTTCCTCACAATTCACACTACCCCCCAACTTAGTATCATCTGCAAATTTGCTAATGGTACTTTTAATCCCTTCGTCTAAGTCATTAATGTATATCGTAAATAGCTGGGGTCCCAGCACCGAACCTTGCGGTACCCCACTGGTCACTGCCTGCCATTCCGAAAGGGACCCATTTATCCCCACTCTTTGCTTTCTGTCTGTTAACCAATTTTCTATCCATGTCAGTACCCTACCCCCAATACCATGTGCCCTAATTTTGCCCACTAATCTCCTATGTGGGACCTTGTCGAAGGCTTTCTGAAAGTCGAGGTACACCACATCCACTGACTCTCCCTTGTCAATTTTCCTAGTTACATCCTCAAAAAATTCCAGTAGATTTGTCAAGCATGATTTCCCCTTCGTAAATCCATGCTGACTCGGAACGATCCCGTTACTGCTATCCAAATGCTCAGCAATTTCGTCTTTTATAATTGACTCCAGCATTTTCCCCACCACTGATGTCAGACTAACTGGTCTATAATTACCCGTTTTCTCTCTCCCTCCTTTCTTAAAAAGTGGGATAACATTTGCTATTCTCCAATCCACAGGAACTGATCCTGAATCTATAGAACATTGAAAAATGATCTCCAATGCTTCCACTATTTCTAGAGCCACCTCCTTAAGTACTCTGGGATGATAATGGAAGTTGAAATTATTGCACCATGAGAACAAATATCCATCTATGGTTTCATTTCCTTTGATGCTCTGTGGTCATTTCTTTTTTCAAGATGGCCAATAAAGCATAGATGAATATATAAGTCATAAAGAACATGGACATCAATGATATTAAATACATTTATAGTGCAGGAAGGAAATGCAGATGCTGGTTTAAACCAAAGATAGACACAGAAAGCTGGAGTAAATCAGCGGGTCAGGAAGCATCTCTGGAGAAAAGGAATAGATGACGTTTCGGGTCGAGACCCTTCTTCAGACCAAGAGTCAGGGAAAAGGGAAACGAGAGATACAGATGGTGATGTAGAGAAATATCGAACAAATGAATGAAAGATATGCAAAAAAAAACAATGACAAAGGAAAGAGGCCATTGTTAGCTGTTTGCAAGATGAGAACAAGTACACATAATGAGACTCAACAAGACTTGCAGGTCACAAATTAAATCGCTTGCAATGATTCTCCAGAACCAAGTCCCATCTGAGAAACCTAAGTACAAATTTACAAGGTTGTTGCCAGGAGTCGAAGGACTGAGCTAAACGGAGAGGAGAGCCTGAGCTATGGGGGAGGGTGGGAGCTTCTTCGGAGTGCAGGAAGGGGTGATTGTTTAGAGGTTATACAATCACGAGGGGCATAGAATGTGGATGCATGTAGTTTTTTTCTTTATCAGAGTTGGGGAATCAAGAACAAGAGGAGTTAGGTTTAGGATCAGAGTGAAAAGATTTAATAATAACTTGAGAGGAAGTCTTTCCATACAAAGAGTGGTCAGTATATGGAATATGCTGCCAGTGGAAGTGGTTGAGGCAGGCGCAATAACAACAAAAATCATTTAGACAGGTACATGGATCAGAAAGGTTTAAGGGTATGTGAGCTAAGCGTGGGTAAATGGGCATCTTGGTCGGCATTAGGGTTGCCAACTGTCCCGTATTAGCTGGGACATCCCGTATTTTGGGCTAAATTGGTTTGTCCCATACAGGACCGCCCTTGTCCTGTATTAGGCCCGGACGGCGCTGTAGGCCCGGACACAGCATGCCCGGACACTGTAGCCCGGGGGCCGCAGCAGTCGCGGACAGTGCAGGCCTGGGCGCCACCTAACGGAGGTTGCGTAGCAACCCGCCTCCCGGCCTGGGCGGCCGGCATTGGTGGAGCGGGAGCACGTGGCCGCTGGCTGGGTGAGGGCGCGGGGTGATGATGTCGCCTTGTCCCTTATTTGGGAGTGAGGAAGTTGGCAACCCTAGTCGGCATGGATGAGTTGGGGTGAAGGGTTCATTTTCATGCTGTATGACTCCATGAATGATTAACTATCACTGGAGCTAGCCTTCAGATGAGGTGTTAAACAAGTTATGTCGGGTATTGGTAAAAGGTCCCTTGGCACAAATTGAACAAGTTCTCCCCAAAGCGTGGGTCTGTAATCTCACTAAATCCAGTAATTACCTCCCTGCTGTTCATGACAGCTTGCTGTGCACAAGTTAGCAACCATGTTTCCTAATTACAGCCATGGCTAAACTTTCAAAATATTTCATTGCTGTAAAGCATTTTATAGATTTGCAGGATCTTGGTAGACGAATGCATTTTTCCTTCATTCAGAAATGGGCCTAAGGCTTCTCTGTTAAAAGGATTAAACAACAATAAATGGGAAACTGCCAGCACTTAATTGTTTCATATATGTGGTGTTTCTCGCTTAAAAACAAGATGAATTTTGGCCAGGTCCAAATGAATAATCAAGTTATAGAGTCGAGTCATAGAGAGATACAGCGTGGAAACAGGCCTTTTGGTCCAACTTGCCCACACCGGCCAACATGTTCCAGCTACATTAGTCCCACCTGCCGGTGTTTGGTCCATATCCCTCCAAACCTGTCCTACCAATGTACCTGTTTAACTACTTCTTAAATGTTGGGACAGTCCCAGCCTGAACTATCTCCTCTGGCAGCTTGTTCCATACACCCACCACCCTTTGTGTGAAAAAGTTACTCCCTCAGATTCCTCATAAATCTTTTTTCCTTTACCTTAAACCTATGTCTTCTAGTCCTCGATTCACCTACTCTGGGCAAGTGATTCTGTGCATCTGCACGATCTATTCCTCTCATGATTTTATACTCATGTTTACACTAGGAATGGGCGCGCAATGGAATCATGATAAAAGTCGTAAGGGTTATAAGTATCAGTGAATTGTTGGTCAACTCGAGCATTGAGGTGATAGATCCATTAGCAAGGATTAGATTAAATGAGCTGCCAGAAGTCAATAAACAAGGAAAGTTTATTGTTTGAATCCCATCAGATGTTTTATGGAGATATAGAATATTGAAAGCCACCTATGACCTCAAGCTACCGGACAGCATGAATATATCAGTAAATCCCTAACTGTCTTGCAATAGAAGGGTAGTTATTATCAACAGTATTCGTCGACAATACATGACTTTGCTCCATCTTCCATTGATAAGATGTGCCGATCAGTTTAGCTTGACTGGGTGAGCGCCTCATATAATTTCACTGCAACCCATGAAATCAGTGACAGGAATAGCCACCCCTCGTGTCTGATGAATAAATGAGCTGTATCTCTTATGTATAAAATCATGATTAAAAATACAACTGTGAGTAATATTCCAAATTATGGAAAATATACAGAAAAGTGTCCATTAAAATGTGCTGAAGCTGAAAGGGAGCTGGGTTGTGACAGGGAGCAGCTAGGACAAGCTCCGGTGAGATTTGCGAGCGCAGTTAGATATAAATCAAATGATGTGTATCGATTGACCCCCATGCTGAGTGGCGTGTCATGAATTTCAATTGCTGAAAAGTGTTCATCACCCTACTGGTCCATGGATACAGAGTTTAGAAACATAGAAACAGCTGGAAGAGATAGTTAAGGCAGGTACTAACACGATGTTTAAGAAATAATTAGTCAGGTACATGTATCGGGTACATTTCGAGGGTTATGGGCCAAGTGTTGGCAGGTGGGACAAGTGTAGATGGAGCATGTTGGTCGGCGTGCGCCATTTGGGATGAAGGGCCTGTTTCCACGCTGTACAACTCTATGACTCTATGATCATGTTATAAAGCAGCACTATTAACCAACAACCTACTCAGCAAAACCCAGTTAGGGTTTGGCCAGGATCATTCAGCTTCAGACCTCCAGGGCAGCACAGTGGTGTGGCGGTAGAATTGCCAGAGAACTGGGTTTGATCCTGACTACCGGTAGAGTTTGTACATTGTCCCTGCGACTGCGCGGGTTTTCTCCGAATGCTCCGGTTTCCTTCCTCATTCCAAAGTCTTGCAGATTTGTAGGGTAATTGGCTTCAGTAAATTGTCCCTATTGTGTCGGATACAACTAGGGGATGGTGATCACCGGTCGGCGTGGACTCGGGCCGAAGGGCCTGTTTCCACGCTGTATCTCTAAACCTCATCGTGATTTTGGTCCAAATGTGGACGGAGAACTGGATCATATATATTTAATCATAGCTGAGCATGGTTGCCCATGATATCAAGGCAGCCATTTGACAACGTGTGGCATCAAGCCACCCAAAGTCAATGGGCATCAAAGGAAAAGTTATTCATATGATTGGAGTCATGCCTTACACAAAGGAAAATTGTTGTTGTTGGAAGTCATTATCCCAGCCTCAGGACATCACTGTTAAAATTCCTGGGAACCATCTTCATTGGCCACATCAGTGCCACATGCACGTAGGAATACCAGCTCTTGCCAATTCCCTCCAAGCTCCGCACCATCCTGACTTGGAAATATATTGCCTGTTCTTCATTGTTGCTGGGTCTAAATGATCGAACCTTGCCCAAGTGTACCGTGGAAGTATCTTCACCAGAAGGACTACAGCAGTTTAAGAAGGCAGCTCACTCCGAGCCTCCAAAGGATAGTTGGGGAAGGGCAATAAATGCTGCCCTTTCTAGCGATGCCTGGAAATGTATATTAAAAATACACTGGAGATGAAGCTCTGGTTTCTGTCATCCATTGTCTTTCAACAGTCTATGACATCGAAGGCTAACATTTTTTAAATTTTTTATAAAGTTGAGTAAGGTACATTAAAACACTAGGAAACCATTAAAATAATAAATCAAACTGAAATATTTTTACAAAAGGCCCAAGGCAAACTATCACCAAAAAAAAGAGTCAGGTTTCTGATCCCCTACCTTAGGGTCTGACTGGCAATTCTCCGATGTGACTCTGCGGCATCCCTGAACTCTGAATCTGACTGAACCCTGCTGCTGGACTCCGCGGGGAATCCAGTGTTGAATCACGATAACAGATGCGGCTTCAGGGATAAGGGTACTGGGGCATGAATGACCAGAATGACTGACTGCGAGCCACAGCCAGAAATAATCAACCCTTAGTATAGTGCGTGTTCCCTCTCTCCTGTGCTCATCTACTGGAACCTTATTCCCCTGCCATAATACATCAACTTCCAACTCCCCAAACATGACCAGTGTAGCAGCTCCAAAGCCTCTGCCCACTTCTGGTCATAGAGTCAGAGAATCCTACAATATGGAAGCAGGACATTTTCCTCAACTCATCCATGCCGACCAAGCCCAGTCCTATTTGCGCACATTTGGCCTGTATTCCTCTGAACCTTTCCTGTCCAGTTCAGGTCCAAATGTCTTTTATTGCTGTATTCCTTTTGCTGATTAGCAGTGCAATGCTGCGGTGTTTTTCGTATCTGCGCAGTCATTCGTGAAACTGCCCCTCACTCATATAACAAAGTCCATAAAACGTTTCTGTTGCTGCTCAGCTGAACCAATGTTGTCTGCCCATGTCAGTGTCTATATCTTGCCTACATCAATCAAATGGAGTAGGAGTCTGAAATATTGCTCAGGTCAGCAACAGCTCATTTCCGATCAGGGCAGCATGAAGGAAATTTAATTTCACACAAATAGAAAGAGCATTCACTTCAAACCCCTGTTCTGGTCTGAAGTTGCATGCCCACTGTGTGATAGACTCATTCTCCACACAGCATCAATTCCCTGTCCCCGGGTTCAAGTTCCACGAATGTGTCTCTTCACCAACCTCCTTCTCCCAATGAAGCCTGCTAACTACATCCTACACTTTGCTTACACTATGCATCGTCAGAGTTTGCATGAACTACTGAAATGATTGCTGGAAGGTCAGTGTCCCCACCTTTTTTAACATATCACTGGCAATTGTTTTCCATCGATGAGTATCACAAAAATAACCGATTGATTCATTGTTGTTCTGTGGGATCATTCTGTCCACATGCCTTTCACAGACAAGGCTCTGAAACTATATTTAAAGCAAACAAGTTGTGAATCCCAGCCTACAGGCATGGTTTGTGAAACTGTTGAAGAGTACGAGGAAGCTAAACCAAAGTCCTGGGCATAAACCGTGACAGACCGGGGTGAGTGAACCAGCAGATGTAACAGAACCAGTTGAGACAGCACTATGGGAAGAGGCAAGAAATGCACAATAGTCAGTCAGCACCAAGGGACAAGCAGACCCTTACCTTATCTGAGAATTGAATGATAAGAGGTGGAAAAGCACAGTTATGGAGTAAGAAAACGATAAGGAGAGAGGGAGGCACAGTCAAGGAAAAGAAGTATGACTCCACTCTGAATGCAACAACTGCAGATAATCAGCAAAACCCAGGCATTCTAGCCAGATGGGAGAAGGGAGAGGATGAGAAAAGCAGGAGAAAAAGAAGGAAGAAAAGAGAGAGGAAGAGATATAAATTGGGACATCTCCCTGCTAGGTGTGTTCCCCATCACAGGTTCGAGGAAGACTGAGAGCATCAGCGCCATCAGGTGGTCAAGACTGGACTTCCGGGACAATGCCCTAGACAGGCATCGCCTCTATTGAGGCTAAGACTTTGTGGCCGGGGCAAGCCTAAGATGCCAGAGTCTCATCCTGACTACGGACAACGATGTCTGTGGCCACGCCCTGAAGCAAAGACTGTGCGGCCAGGATAATCCAGAGACTGCCAGCGTCGCCTCTTCAAGCCCAAAGCTGAGCCGCCAGGAAAACCCGAGATCGCCCGGATAAACGTGAAACCGCCAGCACCTCCTCTCGAGGTAAGGGTGAACTGCAGGGGCAAGCCTTAGATCACCTCGCATCCTCCTTTGAGACCAAGACTGAGATGCCGGGATGAGACCGAGATCGCCAGATGCACCCTAATGGCAAGGGACAGTGCCCCCAGGCATTCCTGGACATTCTTACCAATGTAAACAAAATATATCATGCGTGTGGTCACTGCAGAACCCGGCAGTCATCCCCGACACCACAATCCACATAAGGCAGGTTTTTTTTTCACACAGAGGGTGGTGAGTGCATGGAACATACTGCTGGGAGTGGTGGTTGAAGTAGAAACATCAGTGGCATTTAAAAGAAGATAGGCATACGGATATGCAGGGTAATGTGCAAGGAGATAAGTAATGGATTCGGCATCATGTTCCACACAGATATTGTGGGCCGAAGGGCAGTTCTTATGCTGTACTGTTTGTATGTTCTATACAGGTTCTATTTACCCCTCCTCCAGCCTATCCTTTGTTCCCCATCGTTCTTCTGTTGTTCTTTCCACAATCACTTGTTTCATCATTTACTGTGGGTATGTGTATATATACACACGCTGAACTTTATTGAGAGAGAACTTTGCTTTTCTCTCTCGTTTATTATATTGTTTACAGAGTACTATGTTTACATATTCTGATGTGCTGTTGCAAGTAAGAATGTCATTGTTCTATCTGGGACATATGACAATAAAGCACTCTTGACTCTCGTGACTCCCTCCCTTCCACCCTGTCACTTTTCTTCCATTTTGTTCTTTCGTCATCCTGTTCCCTCTGCACCTTTTATCTCTACTTTCTCCAGTTTTGATAAAAAGATGATCATTGATCAACCTTAAAAGTTAGCAAAGGTTTTCTCTCCAAAAGTGCTCCATTGCCAACTATTTCCAAAAATGTCCATTTATTTCAGATTTCCAATATTTTGTTTTTGAGTAAAGAGGTTTCCAGTTGGATTTATCAGTCTTTCCATTAAGGGGAATGTTTCGAGTGTCAGCATTACATCTTTTCAGGATTTTAAAAAAATCTCACCTTTCAGCCAACTCTATTCTGGGAAATATAGCCTGTTCAGTTTTCATACTTTATAAATTTACTAGTCTTTTCTGAAAGGGCATCAGTGAACAGGTGTAAATAACGTGGTGAGAGAGCGCAGTAAAATAGGACAGAGATTAGGTGAGCAACACTGCTTTGCATTAAATATTCAGCATTGGCAGCAGTGAATTCAAAGAAGTCCAATATAATGGGCAAATGAACTTGTGCTTGAACAGATGGCAATGATTGTAGTGTTATCGACTCGCTCTGTCATTGAATCCTGTCATGTTGTTCTGTTGATTTGTTCTGCCATACAGTTCTATCAGCGAATTTTGTCAAGATCCATATGATTTGCTTCTTCTGTAACCTTGTCACTCAGTTTTATCAGCTCCTACTTCACTCTCTCACTTATCTCATGGTGCTGCACACATCTATCAGCCAGTTGTGCCAGCTGCCATTTCCCCTACTTCACTTGATCACAGCTCCATTCTTTTTTGTCACCCACCTCAGTGACACAAACCTCTGGCATCCGCCACTTGCGTAGCTTTTGTTTTTTTAATCATTTTAGTCTAAAGCCCTGCTTCATTGACGAGACGCACAGATTCGTTTCCACCTTTTGACAGCTCCATGTGGTGTTTCAAATGAATCTGGCTATCTGGCATTCCTCTTAATGTCCTTGCTCTGCTGACTCACTCCTATGGGTTTTTGCTTTTCTGTTCAGTTTGTTGAATTGTTCTTATGAATTATTTGCTCCGTTTAATTATGGATAAAATCAGTGGCGGCTGGAAATACAAATTAAAAATGTGAAATTCAGGGAAGTCACAGCAGTTTCTTCCCGGTTGTTATCAGGCAACTGAATCATCCTACCTTAACCAGAGAGTAGTGCTGAACTACTATCTATCTCTTTGGTGACCCTCAGACTATCCTTGCTGGCTTTACCTTGCACTAAACGTTATTCCCTTATCATGGATCAGCACACTGTAAATGGATTGATTGTAATCATGATCTGGATGTCAACGTACAGGGCATGATCAGCAAGTTTGCAGATGACACAAAGGTAGGGGGGGGTGGTGAATAGCGAGGAAGGGATCTGCAAGCTGCAGGAAGATATAGATGAGATGGTCAGATGGGCGGAGCAGTGGCAGATGGAATTTAATGCTGAAAAGTGCGAGGTGATGCACTTTGGCAGAAATAACTTGGAGAGGGAGTACACCATGAATGGAAGGACCCTAGGGAAGACAGGGGTACAGAGGGACCTTGGAGTACAGGTACACAAGTCCTTAAAGGCAGCAGGACAGGTGGACAGGGTGGTTAAAAAGGCATATGGGTTACTGGCCTTCATTAGCCGGGGCATCGAATATAAAAGTAGGGGGGTAATGATGGAATTGTACAGAACACTGGTGAGGCCACAGCTGGAGTATTGTGAACAGTTCTGGTCACCACATTATAGAAAGGATGTGATAGCTTTGGAGAGGGTGCAGAGGAGATTCACCAGGATACTGCCAGGGATGAAGGGCCTCGGCTATGAGGAGAGACTGGGCAGACTGGGGTTGTTTTTCCTGGAGCAGAGAAGGCTGAGAGGGGACATGATCGAGGTGTACAAGATCATGAGGGGCATAGATATGGTAGATGGCGGGGAACTTCTTCCACTGGTGGAAGGTTCAACAACGAGGGGACATAGATACAGGGTAAGGGGAGGGAGGTTTCGGGGGGATGTGAGAAAGAACTTTTTCACCCAGAGGGTGGTTGGAGTCTGGAACTCATTGCCTGGGGTGGTGGTGGAGGCGGGAACACTCACAACGTTTAAGAGGCATTTGGATGGGCACTTGAAAGGCTACAACATTCAGGGCTACAGTCCAAATGCGGGAAAATGGGATTAAAATTAAACTGTGTTTGGTAACGGGCGGCGCGGACACGATGGGCCGAAGGTCCTCTTTCTGTGCTGTAGGACTCTATGACTCTATGACTCTATGTATTGTCTTTCTGCTGACTGGATAGCATGCGACAAAAGCTTTTCACTGTACCTCGGTACACGTGACAATAAACTAAACTGAAAGTATAGTTAACATCTGCGGACAGAAAATGGCAGGTCCACGTCTCAGCCATTAACCCTTTGAGGCAAATGGAGAATACAGAACCCACTAAATAGCAGTCAACACATCAAAACAAATACTCAGGGAGCAAAAGTCTAAATATGTCCCAACCCAAATTATTGCCTGTCCATTACCCGCACTGCCTGACCTGCTGGCATCTTCCAGCATTTGTGTTTTGCTCAGAGAAAATTTACTTTTTACTAGTTTTTGTGAGGATGAGAAATGTCTGTAGGTCTCGGCCATGGTCAATGCGTGAACAGCTGGGGCCTAATACTACCCTACTACCAACATTGCTCCCCTACCCTGTCCATTAGAGCCAGTCAACTGATTGGGCTTCTATCGTTTAATGTTCTGATACGAGCTGTTAGCTTAATAAAAATCATGTTACTTTCCTTCAGCCATTAGGGTGTTAAGAGAATATTTAATTAATTGTATGGTATCTCAGGGTTGTAATTTAGTTGGCATTTTTTCTGAGGGTATGGGCAGCCAGTTCCTAACCTTGCCCGTACAGTGAACTGAGTCCTTCCAGCCTCAGATTATGTCAGCCTGTCAGAAGAAGCTTTGATAATCTTACTGGAGCATTAACAAAACAAAGTCACCTGACTACAAGTTGAGTAAGAAGCATAGATATTTCTCGATTTTTATAGGTATAATAATAATATGCCCAAGGATCCCAGTGTAGGGCAAGAGTTGAATGAGTTGAATGAGTTCTTCTTCATGTCCATTCCCTTCCTCAGTTCGTTCCATACACCTACTACCCTTTGTGTAAGAAAAGTTTCCTCTGAGGTTCCTATTAAATCTTCTCCCCCCCCCCCCCTCACCATAAACTTTTGTCCACTAGCTCTTAAATCCCCTACCCTGAGTAAAAGATTGTGCATTACCCTATCTATTCCTCTCATTATCTTAAACACCTCTATAAGATCATCCCTCGTCCTCCTGGGCTCCAAGGAATGAAAACCCAGCCTGCTCAACCTCTCCCTATATCTCAGGCCCTCAAGTCCTGGCAATATTTTCGTAAATCTCAGCACCCTTTCCAGCTGAACAACATCTTTCCTAGAGCAGGCTGAACAATGCCATGTGGAACCTTGTCAAATGCCTTGCTGAAATCCATGCAGACAACATCCTCAGCTCTACCCTTATCACCCTTTTTGATCACATCTTCAAAACAATCACATTGTCTAGCCTCGCTGGACGAACCATCAGTAATATCATCACTGACCACTGGCGTGACAGCCCTCTTAATTAACAAAGCAACACCCCCTTCCTCTTTTACCCCCACATCCATCTCTCCTGAAGCATCTGCACCCTGGAACATTAAGCTGCCAGTCCTGTCCCTCTCTTAACCCGGTTTCTGCAATGGCTACAACGTCCCAGTTGCACATACCACTCACTATCCACACCCTGAGTCCATCTGGGTGTAGGGGAACATTCCTCATATACATTTTGAGTGTTGTGAAGCACTCCCCTGGGAACAGTAAAGAGAACCATGCAACCATGCACTGCAATAAACTAAATGAATCAGCTGCCAAGAATTGGCTGGTCGACTCTGAGATACAGAATGGTCCCTGAAGTGTATTTTGATTATGTCAGAATTCAGCCCACTCCACTGATTGAAAGTGATTTTACAGCATTGATCTCGATAGGCTTCATTCCTTGATGTATAAGCAACCCCTGACAAACATGACTCACCCAATGCTGTTTTGTATTGCTTGATAGCCATGCAAGCCTACTGGAACTTATTTGCACATCTGCCAGTTCTGAGCTATGGGCTTCTGCAGTCAGTCTCGAACATTCCATTACCAATGATAAATTGCACTGATCGTCCAATTTTTCAGTTGAAACATCGACCAGCTTTATTTTCAGGCTACAAATGATTGCAGCCTTGAAACCTGAGCCTGAGAATAATCATCTGATATATCAGGATGCAAGAACTGATGAATAGATGATAATTCACTGGGAATGTTGTCGGAAAGGTATGAGATACATATTATGAGATAGAGGGTGGTACATATATAGAATGAGCTGCCAAGTAAAGTGGTTGAGGTGGGAACAATAAAAATATTTAAAAGACATTTTGGCAGTTCATGGATATGAAAGGTTTGGAGTGAAATGGATCAAATGCAGGCAAATAGGACTATTTTACATGCGTCTTGGTTGGCATGGATGAGTTGGGATGAAGGCCCTGTTTCCCTGTTGTATGACCCTATGCCTCTACATAGGTTCACGATAACAGTGTTGCATTTTCCTTGTAGAATGGATTTCATATGATGAAAATCAATCCTTGCTTCCTCATGCAATGTGAAAAAACTGTCCTGAGGAAGCATTTCACTTACACAAGGAAGATTTACACATATTAAACCTAAGCTGCTGCTGTCTTAGCCAGGTTTCAGTTTGTCAAAAGTTACAAAGCATTTCAAGGAGATTGTTATTGTATTTGAATACATCAATGAAAGGGTGCTGGATTTTACAAGGACCCACCAAATGGTTTCAATCTTTGCAACTTCTTAACAGAAATATGAAGTCATGTGGCAAAAATTATATTTCTAATGGGTGTTAATAATCATAGAGTGCCCCCAGCACAAAATGATCTACATCTCCTGACAGGATTAGTATTTCAATATCTGTGTCTACTCCTACACCAACATACTGAGCATTAAAGCCCTAATTATGCTCATTACAACAGGCCATGTCTCTTGCATGTGCAACATCAGACTCGTGAATCAGACACTCTCTTCCATTCTCTATCATAGGAAGAGACTATTAGGTGGACAGAGGAAAAGATACAAGAATATACTCAAAACCTCCTTAAAAATTGCAACATCTCCACCAACTAACGGGCGGCACAGTGGCGTAGTGATAGAGCCACTGCCTTACCACACCAGAGACCCAGGTTCGATCCTGACTACAGGTGCTTGTCTGTACAGAGTTTGTACGTTCTGCCTATGACCCGCATGGGTTTTCTCCGAGGTCTTCAGTTTCCTCCCACACTCCAAAGACGTACAGGCATATAGGTTCATTGTTTTGGTATATTAAAAAATGTAGAATTGTCCCTAGTGTGTATATGTAGTGTTAATGTGTGGGGATTGCTGGTCGCGACTGGGTGGGCCGAAGGGCCTGTTTCCGCGCTGTTTCCATAAATTAAACTAAACTAAACTCCTGGAAAGTTCTGGGGGGGGGGGGGTCACATCAATAAATGTTAAGGGGTGCTTTGGAGCATGCTTGGTCTTACAAGCAATTTGACTTTGTGCCAGTATTTGTGTTACCAAAAGTGCCTCATGTATGCTATAGGGAGTCTCCAGGAGTCTCCAGGACCAGGCATGCTCCAAAGCACCCCTTAACATTTATTGATGTGACCCCCCCACCCCTAACAATTATTGATGTGCTCCCCGAGACGCCCGCTAGTTATTGCAGACCTGGAGAGGAGCGATAGAAGGGTCTCGACCTGAAATGCCACCTATTCCTTTTCTCCAGAGATGCGGCCTCACTGGCAAAATACTCAAACATTTTGTGTCTATCTGATAGATAAGGACACTTCATCAGAGACCCCCATGGCAAAGTTATTGAATATATAACTGAAAGCTGTGGAGGCCAAGTCTGGATATTTTTAAGGTTGAGATAGATAGATTGGTGATTAGTACAGGTGTCAGAGGTTATGGTGAGAAGGCAGGAGAATGGGATTAGGAGGGAGAAATAGATCAGCCATGATTGAATGGCGGAGTAGGCTTGATGGGCTGAATGGCCTAAATCTACTCCTATCACTTATGACCTGATGACCTCTATACGTGTGAAAGCTGTATAGGTATTTCTGCAGGAGTCTCTGCAAAATGGGCAGTTTCTTGAAGACCCACCATGACAATTAACTATAGAGTCTCCGTAATGACTGACACACTCATGGAGATTGCATGACGATTCAGGCCTTCTCTCAGGTTTCTATATCCCCAATTCTACCTGATAGCCCTCGGTACAAATTTATGCCCAATCTTTTTGTTTGAAATACATATGGTGATAATGAGTCTATTACAAGATGCATGATATTCTCATTCATTAGTAGTATGCAGCTAAAGATTTAATATAAATGCTACCATATTGACCGAGTGGCTGATGGCAAGTATTCATCTCCCATAAAGGTTCTGTAACTTAGAAGTAGAAAGGTGCTCCACCTCTGCCACTTAAAAGATTCATTAATTTCATATTGACTAGATGCTGAGTGATTTCTGTGTACTAGGTTGGAGAAGAGTTTTGGTGCTTCCACACATATAATCCAAAGGGAATATGATCCCTCCAGACTTTTGAATCTCAAGGCAGAAAATGTACATGAGATATATATGACAATTTTTCTAAAAATATTCTTTAATCCTAATATTTTCACTTTTACTTGAGTTCCCAGAACTTTCCAGGAGTTTAGTTTAGTTTAATTTATAGAAACAGCGCGGAAACAGGCCCTTCGGCCCACCGAGTCGCGACCAGAGATCCCCGCACATTAATACTACATGTACACGCTAGGGACAATTCTACATTTTTTAATATACCAAAACAATTAACCTACATGCCTGTATGTCTTTGGAGTGTGGGAGGAAACTGAAGACCTCGGAGAAAACCCACGAGGGTCACAGGCAGAACGTACAAACTCTGTACAGACAAGCACCTGTAGTCAGGAGTGCAGAAATATTTAGTCTCCAAGAGGCATGTCGATGTTTACAAGGGATTTCCGACATTTAGCAATATTTGTCCAGATTTTTTTAAATGGATCAATATTTACAGGGTCGGGCTAACTTCAGAAAATATTTAATATTTACAATGCGCTGCCCGCGTATGACATTTCTTTCAAAGGAATTCAGGCATATGTCAGTATTTATAGGAGTGAGCAGTGGTTGATTATTATTAAAAAGGGTTTCCCAAAGGTGTGTCTGTATTTACAGGAGCTCTCTGGGAGTGTGTGAATAGATGCAGTGGCCAGGGACTGTGAAACGTTGATATGTTGTTCTTAAAAATGCGTCGGTACTCACAGCGCGTCTTCGGGAGTTTGAACTGATTACCCTCTACGTTTCTAGCAGGGGGCAATATTTATAGTCTGTCTCAATGTGTTTAACGATATGCTGTGATACTGTCAGTATTTACAGGGTGTCAGAGAGAGACTGGTCATATTTACAGAAACTTCTAGACCTGTAATTTACAGGTAGTCTCCAGGGATGTCTCTCTGGAAGGCCTCCATGAATGTATCTCTATTTACAAGCTGTATTTTGGAGCGAGTGATTGTTTACTAGCAGCCTCTAGGAAGGCATCGTGATTTACAGGTATTCTAGAAACATAGCTGTTTTTGTAAGTACTCTGCAGGAATGCGTAGGTACAGGAGATGTCCTGGGGTGAATCACAATTTATAAGCTGTATCTAGGAGTGACTGACATTTTACAGAGGGTCTCCACAACGTGTTGTTGGAGAAAGTGTCCAGGGCCACGTACAAACTATACATATAGGAGTGAGTGACTTTTTACAAGTAGACTTCAGGATTGCTCCACTGTTTTCATGTGGTGTGCGGGAGTATATCAAGATTTGCGGGAGATATCAGAAAGGTGTTCCTATTTACGGGAGGTCTCCAGGAAATGTTCTCTGTTTACAGAAGATCTTCAGGATCCTTAGAAGTTCTCCAAGAGCTACAGGAAATCAACTGGAACTACAGGGGAGCTCCAGATGATCTCCATGTGTGTATAGGGGATCTCGAGGGGCATGAATTCACAGGAAGCCTTCAGGATCATGTTAATACTTTCAGAGGTTCTCAGTGGTAAAATGTTTGAAAACTATTGATTTAAATTTTAAAAAATATCTCCCATTCATTAAAGGTTGTGTGTGCTTAAAAGAACATTGATTTCTTTCAAAGGTTCGGAGTTATTTTTTATTAGACAAT